>NC_135805.1:66755096-67070576 GCF_964213995.1 Mustelus asterias
ACTATCCAAAGGTGTGGAAAATTGCCAGGTATATCCTGTACACAGAAAGCAGGACAAATCCAACCTGGTTAATTATCACCTCATCAGTCTACTCTCGATCATCAGTGTTGGAGGGTCTGGTCTTCTTGGTCTATGATGTGTAAGTACTGATTTGGAACTTGGCTTTCGCGTGAAGTATTTGCCTTCTTAACTACATCTCAAAGGTCCCTTACAGAACAGGCACTGTACACAGATGCAGAGTCCTTGGAACAGTGACGATTTATTCAGAGCTCATGCAAACAGGGAGACTGCTACTCCAGGTCTGTCTGGAAAGCAATCTGATAATGTTATGCAAAGCTTGTGTATCTAAAAAGTTCTTGTTGCACACACCTTAGTCACCCCCAAAAGTACATCACATGCTATTACAGTTTTCAGAAATAAATGTAAAGTATACAGTTATCTAACCACATTTTCTCCTGATCACATCATCACTTGACCACATTATATCTAATTATAGGTTGCGATATATCAAAAAGCACCTGCATGCCATTCACTGTAAGCGAAATTGCCTTTCTGCTGACATTTTGGTTTGCTACGCCCTACCTACTCAAAACTTTCCTACCCTTATTATATTTTCCTTCGATTATTAACTTCTTTTTACCCATATTCAGAATTTTCCTTCAACAATCAGCAAAGTGATGGACGGGGTCATCGACTGTGCTCTCAAGTACGACTTACTCTGCAATAATTTGCTCACTGAAACTCACTGTGAGTTCCACCAGGATCGCTCAGCTCTTGACATCATTACAGTCTTGGTTCAAACATGGACAAAAGAGCTGGACTGAGAGGTGAAGTAAAGTGACTGCCATTGACATCAAAGCAGCATTTGACTGAGTGTGGCATTAAAGAACCCTAGCAAAACTGGTATCAATGGGAATCAAAGGGAAAATTCTCTGCTGTGTGAAGTCATACCTAGCATGAAGGAAGATGGTTGTAGTTGTTGGAGGCCAATCATCTTAGTCCCAGAGCATTGCTGCAGGAGTTCCTCAGGGCAGTACACTAGGCCCATCTTCAACTGCTGTATCAATGATCTTCCCTCCATCATAAGGTGGGGAGGTGGATGTTCGCTGATGATTGCACAATGCTCAGTACCATGTGTGACTCCTCATATACTGAAGCAGTCCAAGTCCTTATGCAACAAGACCTGGAAAACATTCAACCTTGGGCTCATAAGTGGCAAGTAACATTTGTGCCACACAAGTGCCAGGCAATGACCATCTCTAACAAAATAGAATCTAACCACCTCCCTTTGGCATTCAATGGCATTACCCATGAATACGCATCATCAACATCCCGAAAGTCACCATTGACCAGAAACTTAACTGGACTAGACAAATAAATACTCAGTCTACAAGGGGAAATCAGAGGCTGGGAATTTCATGGTGAGTAACTCACCTCCGAACTCCCCAAAGCCTGTCCACCATGGACAAAGCACAAGTTAGGAGTGTAGTGGAATACTCTCCACTTTCCTAGATGGGTGAGGGTCCAAAAACACTCAAGAAACCCAACACCATTCATTGGCACCCTAAGCACCACATTAAACATTCACTCCCTCCACCGCCGATACAGTGACAACAATATGTACTATGTACAAGATGCACTGCAGCAACTCTTCAAGTTTCCTTCAACAGTACCTTCCAAACTTGCAAAATCTACCATTTACAATCAGACACATGGGAACTCTACCACCTGCAATTTCCCTTCCAAATCATACACATCCTGACTTGGAACTATAATGCTGTTCCTTCACTGTCGCTGGGTAAAAGTGCTGGAACTCCTGGAAACAGTAATTTCAGTATGTGTACCTACAACACATGAACTGTAGTGGTTCAAGAAGGTAGCTCATCCCACCTTCTCAAGGACAATTAAGAATGGGCAACAAATGCTGGCCTGGCTAGTGATTGCAGCCTGTGATAGAATACATTTTTGAAAAAAAAGTTCAATATTTTCTGTAAGGCCCAATTTAGAAAAGCCTCACGAAATCTCACGAGGGCCACAACATGCAGTTTCAGTAAATATAGAGCTTATGGCCCCCTGTTTGGTGCTTGATTTGGTAAATATCTCTCTATATCTTCTTCATAATTAGCATGCACCCATTTACTGTAGATAGGTTGTGTTGTATAAGCAACTAAGTTGAACTGACAGATATTAATAGCAATAGCACTGATTTGCATTTATATAGTGTTTTTAGCATAGTAAAACATCCCAAGGTGCTGATCAAGTGCAACAGCAATATAATGTTTTTGACATTTTAGCAGGACAGATGGCCAATGTCCAGGTCAAAGGGTTTTCAGGAGAAAGAGAACCTATTGTCCTCATTATTCATTCAGCAGGATTCCTGAACCCATTAAATTCCATACTATAGTTATTTGAATGTACAATTTCATGCCAGAGTGATCTGATCACCTGATACAAATATTAGAAGTGAAACTAACACAGAAATCCTTATGGAACAATTGGTACAATTTAAAAACATTGCTTTCACAATAACACACTTCCACTTATGCAACAAACTATGAAATGTCCAAAGGCATTTTACAGAGAAATAGAGATTTCCACTGACAGCTCACAGGGGAGCTAGGTCCAATAGCAAGGTAGAGTATATAGGTATTCTGATGGCGTATAGAAGGTGAGTGGAAAATAACTGAGATGGAGAGTTTAAGGAGGGGAATTCTGCAGACTGCAAACAAAATGGCTGAAACCTTTTGGTGGAAGAAAAGGGAGGGCGAGAGGAGCAAATGAAAATTAAGCCAGAGCTGGCAGAGTTAAGGACTCAGGATGGGCTTAATAATGGCGAAGGTCACAACGGTAAGTGGAGCAAGATCATGCAGGGGCTTATAAATGGAGACGAGGGTTTGACATCACAGCATTGGGGAATAGGTTTGCAATGCTTGGAGCATTGGGCATTCAAGACTTAACACAAGAGTGCAGTCTGTGGAATTTAGGACAAGTTGAAGGTTATGGTGGGGGAGTGAATCTTGTGCATGGGGGAGTGGTAGAGGGTGTGTTGATGGAGGCATGAGCAAAATCAAGTCTGGAGCTGACAAAAGCATGAATTAAAGTTTCAGTTGCAGTGTGAGTGAGGTAGGAATGGATGTGAAGAAAAAAGCACGTGATCTAGATTTTGATCAGATTATGAAATTTGAAACTCAGTCTGGGTCAAGAAGATCACCAAGGTTGCAGACTATCCAGTGCAACATGAGTGACTTGATATTCAGCCAGTCTGACAACACAGGGGCCAGATGTAGAGTTGAGGGAAGTGGTGCAGAAGTAGCGCTCTGTGTCAATATATCATGACAAATGAGGAAAAGGAAGTCAGCAACTATGAAACATTCGGGTATACTTGATGTTGCGTAGGAGTAGGATAAGAGAAACTGCGTGCAGTAGGCCAGGGAGCAACAGAGGCAGTCTCAGGAAGACGGACCACAGATGAGCAGTAAACAAAGAAGGAAAGCATAATTCATCACATTGAATGCTGTGGACTGTTTATGAAGGACAATTAAAATAATAACACATCATGGTTGCAAGTTAAGCCTAATGAATTGATCAGTGACTTTTCACTTTAGAATTTCACTTCTCTATTATCCTCTAAGGAAAATATAGACAATACAAACAATCCAGTTGAAAACACTAGATTATCTCATTACAAGTCTAAACAATGTGGAAGAGGATCTGCCTGTTTGAAAATTATTTATGAGTAAAGTGCTCTACAGTTTGGCTGGTGAGACTTACAGGCAGTTTTCAACAATACAACATAAAAGCTGAGGAGCTATAAAAAATGTTGCTACTCTGCAGGAGGCTGAAAGATGTATGAGTAATTGGCCTGGACTTTGAAGTGGGAGTCCCCTTCAGAACGGCACTCACTGAAACTGTATTTCTGTTAACTCATGTGTCCTTCCCATGATTCAACCCCTTTCCCTTCAGGAACCATTATCAAATGTTCAAGACATGCTCCTGTTGCTATCTGTACCCTCCACCTTCCTCTGGAGGGTGAGGAAATAGAAAAGTGGTGCTACTCTGGCCTTGTAAGGCTAAGATGCGGAGATGCCGGCGTTGGACTGGGGTAAACACAGTAAGAAGTTTAACAACACCAGGTTAAGGTCCAACAGGTTTATTTGGTAGCAAAAGCCACACAAGCTTTCGGAGCCTTAAGCCCCTTCTAAAGGTGAGTGGGAATTCTGTTCACAAACAGAGCATATAAAGACACAAACTCAATTTACAGAATAATGGTTGGAATGCAAATACTTACAGCTAATCAAGTCTTTAAGGTACAAACAATGTGAGTGGAGAGAGCATTAAGACAGGTTAAAGAGATGTGTATTGTCTCCAGACAGGTCAGCCAGTGAGACTCTGCAGGTCCAGGCAAGCTGTGGGGATTACAGATAGTGTGACATGAACCCAATATCCCGGTTGAGGCCGCACTCATGTGTGCGGAACTTGGCAATCAGTTTCTGCTCAGCGACTCTGCGCCGTCGTGTGTCGTGAAGGCCGCCTCGGAGAACGCTTACCCAAAGGCCTCTGATATTTGGGTAAGCGTTCTCCAAGGCGGCCTTCACGACACACGATAGCGCAGAGTTGCTCAGCAGAAACTGATAGCCAAGTTCCGCACACATGAGGACGGCCTCAACCGGGATATTGGGTTCATGTCACACTATCTGTAACCCCCACAACTTGCCTGCACCTGCAGAGTCTCACTGGTTGTCCTGTCTGGAGACAATACACATCTCTTTAACCTGTCTTAATGCTCTCTCCACTCACATTGTTTGTACCATAAAGACTTGGTTAGTTGTAAGTATTCGCATTCCAACCATTATTCTGTAAATTGAGTTTGTGTCCTTATATGCCCTTTTTGTGAACAGAATTTCCACTCACCTGAAGAAGGGGCTTAAGGCTCCGAAAGCTTGTGTGGCTTTTGCTACCAAGTAAACCTGTTGGACTTTAACCTAGTGTTGTTAAACTTCTTACTTGTAAGGCTAAGCCAGCCATTTGATGCCATCAGCAATTTCTATCAATGTCGGTGTGAGGCTATTAAACTGTTCAATGGAAGTGTTCTTTTTGGAAGTTCTGTCAAGCAGGACTCAGCTTCCATGACATCGATAGGAGGAGGCCCACAAATTGCATGATGCATGTGACTCTAGCAGCAATCCTGAGCAATCCGCCTCCAACAGAGCTACTCTACAAGTTAGCCAATTCACAGAGAGGAAATCACTGCTTGAACCAATGTAATGTTAGCATCATGGTTCATACCTACTTTGTGCTCCCTGTCTTGAACCACACATACTGGTCTGAAGTATGCACATGGGATCTTAAGATCCTTGATACTCCTTCCTTCTCCTGAAACTGTTCTGTTACTGACAGCCTATTATAAAGGGAAACAGTGTGAGTCTTAGTTAAGATTTACATACCTCTGCTCAGCTCCACTAGGAATTGTTTTCTCACACATAGATTACATTTCATTTGAAGGCATGCAGTGTGCTTTCATGTTCTCTAAAGGAGAAAATGCTCCACAACCAAAGAGAATGAAATACAAACTCACTACTGGAAGGAATCATCCCGCCACCTTAGGATATAAAATTATAGGTTTGAAGTTGAGGTCACATCTTAAAGCAAAGATTACAAAGGCATTGATTTGTTTTCAATAATTTTTTATACCACTGATGGGATGTATGTGAAACAACTTGTGTAAGAGGGGGAAAATATGTGCAAGAGAAATAGCAGAACGTTTTCCTAACTGAAGTGGCAGATTTTGTAGTTGTGAAGACAAGGTGCACAGGAGCAAAACTTGATGTGGTTGCAAAAGAGGGCCTGTAGTATAAGGGTATCTGGCAATGCAAGGGTAAATGTGGAACTGGGAAACAATACTGCCTAGAGTGTGATGTAAAGAGACACATGACCCGAGACTAGAGCTGTGGACTGGACAGAGACCTGTGAAGAAGCAAGCATTGAGTTAGATCATGGCTCAGGCTATATCCTAGATATATGTACATATTTATACAGTATCAAGAAACACAATATTCAACCAAACAAGACTCTAAACTTCTTTGTGAGACTGACTGAACATACAAAATAAAACAGGCCCTAATTCTGAAGTTGCCGTGGGTTTTATTGAAGTGAATCTGTTCCTTATGAACTTCAGAGGAACAGGCACTTCACTGACCTGATACCTCTGGGATGTGCTGTAATCTTCAAAGTGATGCTGTTAAGTTCAACGGCAAAAAGGTCATTTTCAATTTGTAAATTGCCAAACCCAAACTATTGGGATTCTTTGAAGCTGTTACTAGTAGAGTTAACCAAGGAGAACCAGTGGATGTGGTTCATTTAGACTTTCAGAAAGCTTTCGACAAGGTCTCACATAGAAGACTTCTATGTTAAGTTAAAGCACATGGAATTGTGGGTAGTGTCTTGAGATGGATAGAAAGCAGATTAGCAGATAGGAAGCAAAGACCTGACATAAATGGGTATTTTTCCGATTGGCAGACAGTGACCAGTAGGGATCTTTGCTAGGACCCCAACTGTTCACATTATATATTAATGATTTGGACGAGGGAACTAAATGTATTATCTCCAAATTTGTACATGATGCAAAATTGGGTGGGAGAGTGAGCTGTGAGGAGGATGCAGAGATGCTTCAGCGTGATTTGGACAGGCTGAGTGGGCATCTGTATGGCAGATGCAGTATAATGTGGGTAAATGTGAGGTTATCCACTTTAGTGGCAAAAATAGGAAGGGGATTTTTATTTGAATGGGTGTAAGTTGAGAGAGGTGGATATTCAGTGAGACCTTTGTGTCCTTGTGTATCAGTCACTAAAAGTAAGTGTGCAGGTACAGCAGGCAGTAAAGAAGGCAAATGGTATGTTGGCCTCCATAACAAGAGGATTTGAGTATAATGATAGGGATGTCTTGCTGCAATTGTATAGGGCACCTGGAGTATTGTGTGCAGTTTTGATGTCCTCATCTGACGAAGGATGTCCTTGCTATAGAGGAAGTGCAGCGAAGGTTTACCAGGCTAATTCCTGGGATGACAGGTCTGTCATATGAGGAGAGACTAAGTCGGTTAGGATTGTATTCATTGGAGTTTAGAAGAGTGACAGGGGATCTCATAGAAACTTATAAATTTGTAATAGGATTAGACAGGGTAGATTCAGAAATAATGTTCCCAATGGTGGGGGAGTCCAGAACTAGGGGTCATAGTTTGAGGATCAGGGGTAAATCTTTTAGGACTGAAGTGAGGAGAAATTTCTTCACCCAGAGAGTGGTGAATGTGTGGAATTCATGTACAATGTCCTGCCACTAAATTCCCAGAGGCTCTGAAACTACAACTCCCATACCTGTTTGTTTGAATAGGTCACTAAATCCTTTACTACTCCTGTACAAATAAGAACAAAGAACAATACGGCACAGGAACAGGCCCTTCGGCCCTCCAAGCCCGTGCCGCTCCCTGGTCCAAACTAGACCATTCTTTTGTATCCCTCCATTCCCACTCCGTTCATATGGCTATCTAGATAAGTCTTAAACGTTCCAGTGTGTCCGCCTCCACCACCTTGCCTGGCAGCGCATTCCAGGCCCCCACCACCCTCTGTGTAAAATATGTCCTTCTGATATCTGTGTTAAACCTCCCCCCCTTCACCTTGAACCTATGACCCCTCGTGAACGTCACCACCGACCCGGGGAAAAGCTTCCCACCGTTCACCCTATCTATGCCTTTCATAATTTTATACACCTCTATTAAGTCTCCCCTCATCCTCCGTCTTTCCAGGGAGAACAACCCCAGTTTACCCAATCTCTCCTCATAACTAAGCCCCTCCATACCAGGCAACATCCTGGTAAACCTCCTCTGTACTCTCTCCAAAGCCTCCACGTCCTTCTGGTAGTGTGGCGACCAGAACTGGACGCAGTATTCCAAATGCGGCCGAACCAGCGTTCTATACATCTGCAACATCAGACCCCAACTTTTATACTCTATGCCCCGTCCTATAAAGGCAAGCATGCCATATGCCTTCTTCACCACCTTCTCCACCTCTGACGTCACCTTCAAGGATCTGTGGACTTGCACACCCAGGTCCCTCTGTGTACCTACACCCTTTATGGTTCTGCCATTTATCGTGTAGCTCCTCCCTACATTATTTCTACCAAAATGCATCACTTTGCATTTATCAGGATTGAACTCCATCTGCCATTTCTTTGCCCAAATTTCCAGCCTATCTATATCCTTCTGTAGCTTCTGACAATGCTCCTCACTATCTGCAAGTCCTGCCAATTTTGTGTCGTCCGCAAACTTACTGATCACCCCAGTTACACCTTCTTCCAGATCGTTTATATAAATCACAAACAGCAGAGGTCCCAATACAGAGCCCTGCGGAACACCACTAGTCACAGGCCTCCAGCCGGAAAAAGACCCTTCCACTACCACCCTCTGTCTTCTGTGACCAAGCCAGTTCTCCACCCATCTAGCCACCTCCCCCTTTATCCCATGAGATCCAACCTTTTTCACCAGCCTACCATGAGGTGACCATGAATGCAGTGACATTCACTGCCAAATGCAGGAATTTACCAAATCACCTCCAAAAACACTCCACAGTACTTCCACTGCCTTTTCAATCAGAGAAGTTGGTCTAAACCATTTTACCTGCAAATGGGATGGCTGGCCCTTTAAATAACACGTGGGAAATGCCTCATACAGTTGAATGCATGTTCTTTTGTGAATGGATAGTGCATATTTTCAGTGGGTCTATGTGGTCCATGTTTCAAGAACAACATTAAATCAGCTCTTTTATCTGTCATAATCTGGCCTGTTAGGATTCTTCATGTGTATGGATAGCACTAAAGCCCCTCCCAGTGTGGGGTGCCATGTTGGTCACATCAAAAGCAGCTGGAAGCATGTACATGCTATTCTGAGGTTCTCCCACTCCCATAGTGCTGGTCTACTAATGCTATGGAGTGAAATTTCTATCCACCAATGTTTTCTATGAAATACAGCAAAGCATGTGCTGCAAAAGAATAATTCAGATTTCCTCTTGGGCTCAGAAATACTGCAGTCAGTCAGCACGAACCATGTCTAAATTATAGACTGTGAAACTTTTAATACTGGTCAACATCACCAATCTATCTGTAGTATTGATAAGATAGCTGGGCCTGCTCCAGGCACCAGTCTCCTAATATGGCAGACTGGACAATACTCTATTGTTAAGACTCTTCTATTATTTAGCAGATGGTGCCAAGTACTGTGCTGCCTTTATTTTGAACAAAACTATACCCTAAGTCTAGGAGATAAAACTTGGCACGGCAAGACATCATATGACTATCTTTGTCTCTGTTGAGAAATTGAGAGAGACAATAAAGATGGAATGGACTGGATAGTTGCCAAAGTTCCAAGCTGTTATTCTTCTTCATGCTATAGGTGTCTCAAGATTGGTTTATGATAAAGATTTATATTGCAAATGAGTGCACCATACCATGATATCAATTGCATGTGTGGTAACACTATGAAAGAAACTAATTTAGTTGTGAATTATGACTAGGTTGCCTGGCGGACTAGCACAATAACATAAATATGCCTCATTTCTGACAGTTTGGTGTGTGTGTGTTCATTTTGTACGAGTATGCCAATGTCAATTTGTGCTATATATGTAAGCATGTTTATCACAGGATCACAGAATTGTAACAGCACAGAAGGAGGCCATTCATCCTGTTGGGTCTGGGCTGTCTCTCTAAATGAGCATTTCACCTAGTGCCACTCCCCTGTAGCCCTGCATAATCTTCCTTTTCAGATAATAACTCAGTTCCCTCTTGAACGCCTCGACACCTCTCTCCACCACATTGTAGTCAGTGCATTCCTGACCTGAACCACTCGCTGCATGAATATATTTTTCCTCATTTCGCCATTGCCTCATTTGTCAATTACCATGAATCACAACCTTCTGGTTCTCGATCCTTCCATCAATAGGAATGATTTCTCCCAATCAACTCTTGTCTAACCCCCCTCGTGATTTTGAACACCTCCATCAAATTTCTTCTCAATCTTCTCTTCTCCAAAGAGAACAGTCCCAGCTTCCCCAATCTATACAGTTTGATTTATTATTGTCACATGTATTAACATACAGTGAAAAGTATTGTTTCTTTAGTGCTATACAGACAAAGCATACCGTTCATAGAGAAAGAAATGAGAGAGTGCAGAATGTAGTGTTACAATCATAGCTAGGGTGTAGAGAAAGATCAACTTAATGCAAGGTAAATCCATTCAAAAGTCTTGACAGCAGCAGGGAAGAAGCTGTTCTTGAGTCGGTTGGCACGTGACCTCAGACTTTTGTATTTTTTTTCCGACGGAAGAATGTGGAAGAGAGCATGTCCGGGGTGTGTGGGGTCCTTAATTATGCTGGCTGCTTTGCCGAGGCAGCAGGAAGTGTAGACAGAGTCAATGGATGGGAGGCTGGTTTGCATGATGGATTGGGCTACATTCACAACCTTTTGTAGTTCCTTGTGGTCTTGGGCAGAGCAGGAGCCATACCAAGCTGTGATACAATCAAAAAGAATGCTTTCTATGGTGCATCTGTAAAAATTGGTGAGAGTCGTAGCTGACGTGCCAAATTTCTTTCGTCTTCTGAGAACATAGAGGCGTTGGTGGACTTTCTTAACTATAGTTGCCGGGGGAGGTAGTGGAAGCGGATACGGTAATGACTTTTAAGGGGCGTCTTGACAAGTACATGAACAAGATGGGAATAGAGGGATATGGTCCCCGGAAGCGTAGGGGTTTTTAGTTAAGTCAGGCAGCATGGTCGGTGCAGGCTTGGAGGACCGAAGGGCCTGTTCCTGTGCTGTAATTTTCTTTGTTCTTTATAGTGTCAACATGGGGGGACCAGGACAGGTTGTTGGTGATCTGGACAGCTAAAAACTTGAAGCTCTTGATCCTTTCTACTTTGTCTCCGTTGATGTAGACGGGGGTATGTTCTCCTTTACTCTTCCTGAAGTCGATGACAATCTCCTTTGTTTTGTTGTCATTGAGGGAGAGATTATTGTTGCCGCACCAGTTCACCAGATGCTCTATCTCATTCCTGTACTCTGTCTCGTCATTGTTTGAGATCCGACCCACTACGGTGGTGTCGTCAGCAAACTTGAAAATCGAATTGGAGGGGAATTTGGCCACACAGTCATAGGTGTATAAGGAGTATAGTAGGGGGGTGAGAACACAGCCTTGTGGGGCACCGGTGTTGAGGATGATTGTGGAGGAGGTGTTGTTGCCTACCCTTACTGATTGTGGCCTGTGAGTTAGGAAATTCAGGATCCAGTCACAGAGGGAACTGCCAAGGCCTAGGCCATCGAGTTTGGAGATGTGTTTTGTGGGAATAATGATGTTGAAGGCTGAGCTGTAGTCAATAAATAGGAGTCTGACATATGTGAATATCCTTATCCTGGAACCATGCTCGTGAATCTTTTATGCATCCTAATGCTTTCACATTGTTCCTAAAGTGTGGTTCTCAGAATTTGACATAGTTGAGACCAACCAGGTTGTATCAAGGTTTAACATGGCCTCCTTGCCTTTATGCTCTCTATGTCCCTATTGATAAATTCCAGGATGGTTTACGCTTTATTAAGTGTGCTCTCCACCTATCCTGCCACCTCTAGTGATTTATGTACATATGCCCCCAGGTCCCTCTGCTCTTGCACCCCCTTTAAAATTGAATCCTTTATTTTCTATTGTCTCTTTGCTTTCTTCCTACCAAAATGAATCACTTCATACTTCTCTGCATCAGATTTCACCTGCCATTCGCTTGCCATTCCACCAATCTCTCTATGTCCTTCTGAAATCCTACACTATCCTCCTCACAGTTCACAATAGTTCCAAGTTTTATATCGCACACAAATTTTGAAATTATGCATTGTTCACCAAGGTCCAGGTCATTAATACATATCAGAAGAGCAGGGGTCCTAATAGTGACCCTTGGGGATCGCTACAATAAAATTTCCTCCATCGGAAAATCAGCCGTTAACCATCACACCGTTTCGTGCCAATATTCTCAGTTTTGTGTGTGTATTTCACCAATGAGTCAAGACCAAAACCAATAATTTTCTTGGAGTTACTCCTGCCCCATTCTGATAACTTCACTGGGAACAGATAGAGGCCGGGATTCTCCCAAAAAAATTAGAAGTGCCGAATTTGCATAAAAACGGGAGGGACTCCTGCTGTTTTTTTTAGCAGGATTTTCAAAATGAATCTCCCACACTCTGTGCACCGCAGAGTGCCTCAGGGAGATTCACGTTGACAATCTGGGAGCAGGGTCTATTCCCACCAGAGAGGCCGGCAGCATAGTCCTGAGCGGGCCTGTCAGAGCGGAGATCGGCGCATGCGCAGTAGCCCCGCATTGCCGGCTTCCCGATCGCTGGCCTCTCAGACGTCTCCAGGGCAGCCCCAATGTCCATCCCACACCCCAGCAGTCCTAAACTCCCCTCCACCCCTGCCTCCCCACACCCCACCCTCCCCCCCCCCCCCACAATCCTGACCTCGTCACCCCTCAGCAGCCCCAACCCCCCGACAGCTCCCCCCACACCCTGATGGGCAGCCGCAATCAGTCCCTTCCCTCCCTCTGTCACTGATCCTGAATGCAGAGTGGCAGCGGGACCCCTCCACCCACCTCCCTACTTAGGCCCCACCCCAGCTGGTCCCACGTCCTTGTCACTGTGCGATGCCCAGTGGGCAGTGCCAAGGTGCCCTGGGGCATTGCCACTTTGCCCCTTAGGCAGTGCCAGGGGCCAAGCTGGCACTGCCATGCTGGCAATGCCAAGGGAGGACCCCCCTTACCCCTGACCTCCTGGGGGAGGCTTCCATGGCGTTGTTGGCTGGCCAACATTTATCGCCCATCCCTAGTTGCCCTTGAGAAGGTGGTGGTGAGCTGCCTTCTTGAACAGCTGCAGTCCATGTGCTGTGGGTTCAGCTACAATGCTGTTTGGGAGGGAATTCCAGGTTTTTTATCCAGCGACTGCAGACGAACAGCGATATATTTCCAAGTCAGGATGGTGAGTGGCTTGCAGGGGAACTTGCAGGTGGTGTGTTCCCATGTATCTGTTGCCCTTGTCCTTCTCGATGGAAGTGGTCGTGGGTTTGGAAGCTGCTGTCTCAGGATCTTTGGTGAATTGCTACTGTGCAACTTGTAGATAGTACACACTGCTGCTACTGAGCGTCGGTGGTGGAGGGATTGAATGTTTGTAGATGTGGTGCCAATCAAGCAGGATGCTTTGTCTTGGATGGTGTCAAGCTTCTTGAGTGTTGATGGAGCTGCACCCATCCAAGCAAGTGGGGAGTATTCCACCACACTCCTGACTTGTGCCTTGTAGATGATGGATAGGCTCTGGGGAGTCAGGAGGTGAGTTATTCGCCGCAGTATTCCTAGCCTCTGATCTGCTCTTGTAGCCACTGTGTTAATGCGGTGAGTCCAGTTGAGTTTCTGGTCAATGGTAACATCAAGGATGTTGACAGTGGGGGATTCAGTAATGGTAACACCATTGAATGTCAAGGGGCGGTGGTTAGACTGTCTCTTATTGGTGATGGTCATTGCCTGGCATTTGTGCGGTGCAAATGTTACTTGCCACTTGTCAGCCCAAACCTAGATATTATTCAGATCTTGTTGCATTTGAACATGGACTGCTTCAGTATCTGAGGAGTCGTGAATGGTGCTGAACATTGTGCAATCATCGACAAACATCCCCACTTCTGACCTTATGATGGAGGGAAGGTCATTGATGAAGCAGCTGAAGCTTGTTGGGCCTAGAACACTACCCTGAGGGACTCCTGCAGAGATGTCCTGGAGCTGAGATAACTGATCCTCCACAAGCACAACCATCTTCCTATGTACCAGGTATCCATACAGCGGAGTGTTTGCCCCCTGATACCCATTGATTCCAGCTTCACTAGGGCTCCTTGATGCCACACTGGATCGAATGTTGCTTTGATGTCAAGGGCTGTCACTCTCACCTCACTTCTGGAATTCAGCTCTTTCGTCCATGTTTGAACCAAGGCTGTAATGAGGTCAGGAGCTGAGTGACCCTGGCAAAACCCAAACTAGGCGTCATGAGCAGGTTATTGCTGAGCAGGTGCTGCTTGATAGCATTGTTGATGACCCCTTCCATCACTTTACTGATGATCAAGAGGAGACTGATTGGGTGGTAATTGGCTGGGTTGGTTTTGTTCTGCTTTTTGTATAAAATTTAGATTTTATATTTAAAGTTAAATATCAATATATGTGGTAATTTGAGAAGAAGAGAAGTAGAGTTAGTTGGAACCAGAGAGTTTATCAACAAATAGCCTAAAATATTGGAAACTGCAGAGCTGAGGCACTACACTATCAACTGGTATGAAGTATAATAAGACGTCCCACAACACCAGGTTAAAGTCCAACAGACTTATTTGGTAGCACAAGCTTTCGGAGCGCTGCTCCTTCATCAGGTGAGTGGGAGTTGTGTTCACAAACAGGGCATATATAGACACAAACTCAATTTACAAGATAATGGTTGGAATGCGAGTCTTTACAGGTAATCAAGTCTTAAAGGTACAGACAATGTGAGTGGAGAGAGGGTTAAGCACAGATTAAAGAGCTGTTAGTGAGATTTTGCACAGGACCTTCAACCAATGCTATACACTAGATACATCGATGACATTTTCTTCCTTTGGACTCATGGTGAACAATCACTGATACAACTATATGATGACATCATCAAGTTCCATCCCACCATCAGACTCACTATGGACTACTCTCCGGAATCGGTTGCATTCTTGCTGAGCAAGAAGCTCCATCAAAAATGGTCACCTCAGCACTTCACAGTACCGCAAGCCCACGGATAACCCCATGATGCTCCACTTCTTCAGCTTCCACCCTAAACACGTTAAAGAAGCCATCCGCTACGGCCAAGCCCTCCGTATACACAGGATCTGCTCAGATGAGGAGGATCGCAACAGACACCTACAGATGCTGAAAGATGCCCTCATAAGAACAGGATATGGCGCTCGACTCATCGATCGACAGTTCTGACGCGCCACAGCAAAAAACCGCACCAATCTCCTCAGAAGACAAACACGGGACACGGCAGACAGAGAACCCTTCGTCGTCCAGTACTTCCCTGGAGCGGAGAAGCTACGGCATCTTCTCCGGAGCCTTCAACATGTCATCGATGAAGACAAACATCTCGCCAAGGCCATCCCCACACCCCCACTTCTTGCCTTCAAACAACCACACAACCTCAAACAGACCATTGTCCACAGCAAACTACCCAGCCTTCAGGAGAAAAGTGACCACAACACCACACAACCCTGCCACAGCAATCTCTGCAAGACGTGCCAGATCATTGACACGGATGCCATCATCTCACATGAGAACACCATCCACCAGGTACATGGTACATACTCTTGCGACTCGGCCAACGTTGCCTACCTGATACGCTGCAGGAAAGGATGTCCCGAGGCATGGTACGTTGGGGAGACCGTGCAGACGCTACGACAACGGATGAATGAACACCGCTCAACAACCACCAGGCAGGAGCGTTCTCTTCCTGTCGGGGAACACTTCAGTAGTCACGGGCATTCAGCGTCTGATCTTCGGGTAAGCATTCTCCAAGGCAGTCTTCACGACTCACAGCAATGCAGAATCACTGAGCAGAAACTGATAGCCAAGTTCCGCACACATGAGGACGGCCTCAACCAGGATCTTGGGTTCATGTCACACTATCTGTAAACCCCACGACTTGCCTGGGCTTGCAAAATCTCACTAACTGTCCTAGATCATAGAAGATCATAGAAACCCTACAGTGCAGAAGGAGGCCATTCGGCCCATCGAGTCTGCACCGACCACAATCCCACCCAGGCCCTACCCCCACATATTTACCTGCTAATCCCTCTAACCGACGCATCTCAGGACTCTAAGGGACAATTTTTAACCTAGCCAATCAACCTAACCCGCACATCTTTGGACAGTGGGAGGAAACCGGAGCACCCGGAGGAAACCCACGCAGACACGAGGAGAATGTGCAAACTCCACACAGACAGTGACCCGAGCCGGGAATCGAACCCGGGACCCTGGAGCTGTGAAGCAGCAGTGCTAACCACTGTGCTACCATGCCGCTCCTGGCTGGAGACAATACACATCTCTTTAACCTGTGCTTGGCCCTCTCTCCACTCACATTGTCTGTACCTTTAAGACTTGATTTCCTGTAAAGACTTGCATTCCAACCATTATCTTGTAAATTGAGTTTGTGTCTATATATGCCCTGTTTGTGAACACAGGTCCTCACTCACCTGATGAAGGAGCAGTGCTCCGAAAGCTTGTGCTACCAAATAAACCTGTTGGACTTTAACCTGGTGTTGTGAAACTTCTTACTGTGCTTAACCCAGTCCAACGCCGGCATCTCCACATCATGAACTATAATTACAGTGTGATAGGTCGACACACTCATTTTCATTTATATAGGTCGACGTCGGAGTTTATAATGGAAGAAGTTGACCAGAAGTGGTAGATACAAGATTTAAAAAATATTATGGACAATGTCAATCAGGGAATATGAATTTTTATAAAGTGCCCTTAACCTTTTGAGGGTATTCTACAAATGCAACATGCATTTTCCCTGGGTTGAAGCTATTTGAAGTTTAAAACGACTCAGTTGGAAATTCACAGCAGATCAATCAACATCTAAAAGGAGAAATAATGGATGAATGTTACTGGTAGAGAAGCAGGGAGTGAATTTCCAAAGAAATTTTTCCTGCTCGCCTGTCATGGATTCAGTGGAAAAGTCAGACCTCAGAAACATGTAGTTAATGTTTTTCTGGACTTTTAGAGAGTTCACCAAGGTTAAGCCAGGCAAGTGGGAAAAGCCCTGCTGCAGATCTTATAAGGAAAGGAATCAGGCCGCTTTATAGAACTGAGCAAAACAAAGATGGAGTGAAGAATAATCAGTAAAAGGTAAAAAATACAGATTCCCAAATTTGTTTGCCAGTCCATATTTCATGATCTGAACTTAAGTTTCCCCTTTTGCATTTATTCTAAAGTGCAGCTTTTGTCAGTCGGTAGTTGGCAGTAAAAAAACCTCCATTTATATAGCACCTTTTATGACCTCAGAATGTCCCAAAGTGCTTTAGAGCCAGATATAAATATTTAAACAAAACAGCTTATTTTTTAACAGCTAATGCCTGTGAAAACAGGAATATTGCATAAATGTATTAAACATTCATATGTGAATTTTTGCAGTTACAAAATCTACCCTTACAATTCCACCCTTCTTCCCAGCTTTGGCCTCTCTCCTGTCCTGCCCCGTGTCCAGTTTTCTACCTAACAAAAAGTGACAAGCCTAATGATATCCTTACTGAGCTTTGCGGTGTCTTGCCTGCACAAATAAAACTGGTCAAAGTACATTTAGCTGCTGCAAAGCACGCCACAAAGACATAATTGCTATGGAAACCGCCTGTGTATTTTGTTTTTGTTTATACGCACTGTGCGAATAAACCAACTTGAACAGGGTACGTTAATAGGCCCTGTTTTACTTAAAATCTGTGCAGCTGCTGATAAAGTAATGCCTTTGTGGATTCTTTTACATTGTATTAGTACCATGGTTTAGCATTTGTATTCAGTTCAGATCAAGTTCATCCGAGTTGAATCCAGTCTGTTTTGTTTGCAATTTCTGGCCTTGACTCAGTATAGAGTCAGGATGATATCAAGTTTGGTGCATTTATTACAGAATTAGGTTCAAATCAACCTATGAACATCAACCTATTTTAACTTACCTAAGCCAGTTTTTTAAAAAATTCATTCTTTTTCTCTCTGAGAAATTTCTCTAACGCTCTCCTCTCCTTGAAGGAATGACTACTTGCCAGAATGTGGTAGCATAGCTGTCGGTCACCCTCAGATGCCTCTCCTAAAATTGTCTCATTCATTATTCATGTGGAAGCCTTGACAGTGAATGTCTGTAACATACTTGCACGAAGTGCACCAGACCTAATCACGTTCCTCACTTGCTGTTTAATAGGAGGTGGTCCTAATTGCCCACTGTAAATTTAAACAACTTGCATTTATATAGCATCTTTAACATTGTAAAACGTCCCAAAGTTTTATACGGTTTTCCATATGTACAAATTCGCCACACTATGCAGCATGAAGAGCTGTTTAGTTGTGTCTCTGGAGTTGGAAAGTGCCAGACACAACTAAACGGCTCCTCATACTGCATAGAGTGGGGAGTTTGCATTTTGTGATGTACAAACAGTGTGGGTAACAATTAATTGAATCAAATGGTTGGTTCTTGCCTTTCATTAGTCACATGTTCAGTGGTGTTTCTGATTTTCTGTTGAAGTTACAGCAGACAACTAGAAGGACCCCTATGGAAATTCTATCTCACAGCTTCTCACAGAGTTCACAAGGTTACAGCAATTCTAGCCTAAGAGAACAGTGCCCAGACTGAGCTCAATTAAACTTAGGACAGACAACAAATAAACCCAGGAACTTCCTTGACAAGATGGCTTATCTCATTACTTAAGAAATTTAATGGGGTGCAAATTGGCAGTGGCTATCTCCTAGGTCTATAGCCAACAGCAGGCCAACAATGTACACCCTATGCCAGCAGCCCCAAATCCAAGCTAACATTGGGCCTTATTAACATTAAGTGCCTGAGTTGTTGACACCCATCATGCCTCCATAGTCAGCTTATTAAAATGAATATTGGTCCAGTTGCCTCACCAGCAGTAACCTGAAAGTAAGCCCTGGGAGAGCGTATGAAGCAGTATTGGATTGGGGAAGTAGGGCAGAATGGAATGACAATGAAGGTCCTGATTTTGGGAAGAAGGAGGCAAGAAGATCCTCCTAGCTCCACAGGAATAGTTAAAAATAAATCATTCAAATTTACCTATTGGCAGCAGCTACTGCTTGAACTGCAGAGGTTGCTGAAGGATGAGCAGAGCTTACCCAGAAGCTGCTCTATTCCTCATCAACTCATTTTCTTATACATGTGTTAACTCCTAACTAACTTAGAACCATAGAATCCTACTGTACAGAAGGAGGCCATTCGGCCCCTCGAGTCTGCACCGACCACAATCCCCCCCAGGCCTTATAAATGTAACCCCATGTATTTACTCTTCTAATCCCCTGACGCTAGGGTCAATTTAGCATGGCCAATCCACCTAACCTTCACATCTTTGAACTGTGGGAGAAACTGGAACATCTGGAGGAAGCCCACACAGACATGGAGAGAATGTACAAACTCCACACAGACAGTCACCCAAGGCTGGAATTGAACCCGGATCCCTGGAGCTGTGAGGCAGTAGTGCTAACCACTATGTCACTGTGCTGCCCACATAGGCAAGGGGCCTAATGCCTGCTTTATGGAGCCACACCAATGCTTAAAACAATGGGCCTGATGAATATATAACAACACTAATATTTATATAGGGCCTTCAACATAATAAAATGTCCCTAGTTGCTTTACAGGAGCATTATAAAACAAAATTTAACACCGAGTCATGTTTGATGGCATTAGCACAGATGGCCAAAGACTTGGTGAAAGCAATATCTTTTATGGAATATTTTACGGAGGAGAGAGAAGTGGAGAGAATTGGGGAAGGAATTTCAAAGTTTAGGGCCTCGGTAGCTGAAGTCACAACCACCAGTGGTGGAGCAAGTAAAATCAGGGATGTTCAAGAGGCCAAAATTAGAGGAGCACAATTAGCTCAGAGCATTGTGAGTCTGGAAGAGATTTCAGAGATGGAGAGAGGCAAGGACAAGCGGGGATTTGAAAACAAGGATGAGAATTTTTAAAATGTAGGCACCTGAATAATTGTGCAGATTGGGTACAGCTTGTTGCACTGCTAAAGTTGTCATAGTTATACCCGTTTTACATCCAAAGTAATTGGGGCATACATACCAATTTCTACTGCATTGGAGAGACTGTCAGTTTTGAAGAGGACTCTGAGTAGTGGGACTTTTTCCTCTGGCACGACACTTAAGCAAAGTCCCAAATGCAACCTAAACCTTGAAGCTGAATTCCTTTCTTTGATCAAATATAAGCCATATAAAGTTATTCACTCAGATCATATTTCAGGGTCAAAACTCCTCTGGATTTGAAGACAGGCTGAACAGTGAAACAGAAGACTTACGTCAGCTGATTTAATTTTCATGTTTTTTTGCTGTTGATAAGAAATGTTCAGGACATCTGTGGGCCTGATAACTTAATACTGCGTAATATGAACTGAATGTATGCTCTTGCCCCAGTGCAAAGATCTACCAAAAACACAGTTTACCAGCTAATTGCATCCAAATCAATCTGAGTAGAAATTGCAGGGGTTTTTTTCAACAAAAGCATATATTTATAAAGCACCTGAAAGTAAATAAAACACCCAAGGCACATCACAGAGGCAGTATAAAATGAAGTCAAATTGACAAAGGTAGCCTTGAGGATGCACGCATATGTTTTGGAACCAAGCAGGAAATAGGCTAGACCTGGTAATGTGCAATGAGATAGGATTAATTAACAAACTCTTAGTAAAGAATCCTCTAGGCAAGCATCGTGATAACATGATTGAATTTCACATTCAGTTTGAGTCTGAAAACTAATGCCTTAAACTTCAATAAAGGCAGTTACATAGGTATAAAGCCAGAGGTGACTGCAGTGGACTGAGAAATTAGGTTAAAGATAAGACAGTAGATAAGCATTGGCAGACATTTAGAGAGATATTTCATAACTCTCATCAATTATATATTCCATTGAGAAAGAACAACTCCATGAGAAGGATGTGTCATCAGTGACTAAGGAAGTTGAAAGAAAAGGCATAAAATGCTGTGAAAATTATTTGTATGGCAGAAGATTGGGAACATTTTAGGAACCATAAAGGCTAACTAAAAAAAGGGGGAAATTGGAGTATGAGAGAAAATCTAGCAAAACATATAAAAACAGAGACCAAAAGAGAAAATGGTGGAAAATCTCAGCAGGTCTGGCAGCATCTGTAAGGAGAGAAAAGAGCTGACAGCTTTGACAAAGGGTCATCTGGACTCGAAACGTCAGCTCTTTTCTCCCTTTACAGATGCTGCCAAACCTGCTTAGATGTTCCAGTGTTTTCTCGTTTGGTTTCAGATTCCAGATCTGCAGTAATTTGCCTTTATATAAAAACAGAGCTTTTACAAGTATATAAAAAGGAAGAGAGTAGCTAAAGAACATAAGAACATAAGAACATAAGAAATAGGAGCAGGAGTAGGCCATCTAGCCCCTCGAGCCTGCCTCGCCATTCAATAAGATCATGGCTGATCTGAAGTGGATCAGTTCCACTTACCCGCCTGATCCCCATAACCCCTAATTCTCTTACCGATCAGGAATCCATCTATCCGTGATTTAAACATATTCAACGAGGTAGCCTCCACCACTTCAATGAGCAGAGAATTCCAGAGATTCACCACCCTCTGAGAGAAGAAGTTCCTCCTCAACTGTGTCCTAAACTGACCCCCCTTTATTTTGAGGCTGTGCCCTCTAGTTCTAGTTTCCTTTCTAAGTGGAAAGAATCTCTCCACCTCTACCCTATCCAGCCCCTTCATTATCTTATAGGTCTCTATAAGATCCCCCCTCAGCCTTCTGAATTCCAACGAGTACAACCCAATCTGCTCAGTCTCTCCTCATAATCAACACCCCTCATCTCTGGTATCAACCTGGTGAACCTTCTCTGCACTCCCTCCAAGGCCAATATATCCTTCCGCAAATAAGGCGACCAATACTGCACACAGTATTCCATTGGTAAACATTGGTCCACAGTATTCCAAAGTAAACATTGGTCCCTTAGGGGATGAAACGAGGGAATTAGTACTGGGAAGAAAGAAATGGCAGAGACATTGAACAAGTATTTTTTATTTGTCTTTACAGTAAAATACATAAATGAATCTCATGAATAGGAGAAAGCCTAAAGTGGAGGAGGAATTTAAAACAATCATTATCATTAGGGGAAAAAGTACTAGGAAAGATAATGGGACTAAGGGCTGACAAGCTGTTAGACTTGCTGATCTTCATCCCCAGTAGTGGCTGCAGAGATTGTGAATGTGTTAGTTGTAATCTTTGAAAATTTCATAGATTTTGGAAGGATCCCCAGTGGATTATAAAACGCAAATGTAAGGAATGTGTTACAAATGTAAATCTTCATAAGATGATTGTGTTTGAGTGTCTCTTTAATATAAGGAAATAGAGTGATGAAGAGAATCATATGATGCGCTACAAGTTCTGCCTGATAAGCAGCATTTGTGGCTTGGTTACCATGGAGAGCGGGGGCCCATGTCCACGGTTATTGAAATACACTTGTGAGGTTCAACACCTGAAAACAAAGGCAGAAGCTAATGTTCTTGTTGGTGCAGACTTTCTGTCTCAGAGAAAACTAAAGTCAAAGCCAAATGCTGCAGATGCTGGAAATCTGAAATAGAAACAGAAAATGCTGGAAATATTCTGTCCCCTGAAGTGCAGTGTTCCATTGAAATTCAACATAAGCTTGAAGAACAGCACCTCATCTTTTGATTAGACACTTTAGAGCCTCCTGACTCATGACCTCTGCCAACAAATGCATGGGAACACCACTACCTGCAATTTCTCCTCCAAGCCAGTTACCATCCTGGCTTGAACTATATTGCCCTTTTCTCACCGCCATTTGGTCAATATCCTAGAACTCTTGCCCTGACAGAATTATGGGTAGCTCAAGAAGACTGTACCAAAACCTTCTCAAATGCAATTAGAGATGGGCACCAAATGCTGGCCTTGCCAGCAATGTTCACACTCAAGAATGAACAAAAAACCAGAGGATACAGATTTAAGGTATTTGGCAAAAGAACCAGGTGGGGAGATGAGATTAACTTTATTCATGCAGCAAGTTGTTATGATGCACTGTCTGAAAAGATTGAATAGTAAAGTTAAAATTTATTTATTAGTCACAAGTAGGCTTACATTAACACCGCAATGAAGTTACTGTGAAAATCCCCTGGACGCCACACTCCGGTGCCCATTCGGGTACACTGAGGGAGAATTTAGCATGGCCAATGCACCATGTCTTTTGGACTGTGGGAGAAAACCGGAACATCCAGAGGAAACTCATGCACACATGGGGAGAATGTGCAGACTCCACACAAACAGTGACCCAACCCAGGAATCGAACCCTGGCCTCTGGCGCTGTGAGGCAGCAGTGCTGACCTTTGTGATTCATACAGGAATTGGAGAGAAATTTGATTTGATTTGATTTGATTCATTATTGTCACGTGTATTAGCATACAGTGAAAAGTATTGTTCCTTGTGCGCTATACAGACAAAGCATACCGTTCACAGAGAAGGAAACAACTGCCAAATGTAGAGTTAAGTTATAGCTAGGGTATAGAGAAAGATCACCTTAGTGCAGGGTAGGTCCATTCAAAAGTCTGATGGCAGCAGGGAAGAGGCTGTTCTTGAGTCAGTTGGTACATGACCTCAGACTTTTGTATCTTTTTCCCGACAGAAGAAGGTGGAAGAGAGAATGTCCAGGATGCGTGGGGTCCTTAATTATGCTGGTTGCTTTGCCGAGGCAGCGGGAAGCATAGAAGTTGCAGAGCTACGGAGAAAGACCAGAGGATACGATTAATTTGGACAGCTCTTTCAAAAACCTGGCAAAGGTTCAATAGGTTGAATGATCTCCTGTGCTCCAGGATTCTTTGAACCATTTGGAGTCTCGGCATCATGTCATTTTAAGTAGTATTTACCCATCACATATCAGGTTTGAGTACATGAGCGTGAATGATACTGCAAATTATACATTCTTGTTAAAGTCACAAAAGAGTACACTGATATAGCAGCAGAGCACAACACTGACATTTTCTCTTTGACTTCTGGCTTTCCATCATGACACAGGTACATTCTTGTTTTTTGCCTCCAATCAGAAACCTGCAATAAAGGTGAATTAATATTAATAAAATTACAAAATGGAACATGATTCGAAATACTCAAATAATACAATTGTAAATGCTGTAGCCAGTGTGGAAATGAACAATAATGGTTCAAATTGCAAACTTGGATATCAGGACACAGGAACATCTCATTTTATCATGTGTAGTATCATGAATATTCAAAGTGAGTGAATATTTCTACTTACTGTGCTATTATTTATATCTACCTAAATAGTTTCACAGACTTATATGACTTCTGCATCATAAAAATTAAATCAAGTAGATTTCTTTTCCTCACTACCCAATTAATGGGATTAACACCTTATTATATTTTTAAGGGTTAAACCTGTGCCATCAACATATAATAAAATGCTAATCCCTCTGATCAGAAAGGTTGAGAAAGCAGATTAAGTGGCTGTATTCCCCCAGTTCCTATTACTGAAAAAGTCTCAACAGCTCTAGTTTGAAGAAGATTCTAAAATTTGTGAGTGGTAGCCTAAAATCAGTCTACAGGACAAGAGTAAAATTTGCTTGCTATATTGAAACAATTGAATTGGCATTATTTCTTGAGCCATTCAGGTGATTTAGATTCAATCCTCAATTTGCCTATCTCACCCAGGTAATTAAATTTTGTACAGAAAATGCTGGAAAATCACAGCAGATCTGATAGCATCTGTGGAGAGAGAACAGAAAGAAGTCGCACAACACCAGGTTAAAGTCCAACAGGTTTATTTGGTAGCACAAGCTTTCGGAGTGTTGCTCCTTCTTCAGGTGAGTGAAGGGTTGTGTTCACAAACAGGGCATACATAGACACAGACTCAATTTACAAGATAATGGTTGGAATGCAAGTCTTTACAGGTAATCAAGTCTTTACAGGTACGGACAATGTGAGTAGAGAGAGGATTAAGCACAGACTTCTTATTGTGCTTACCCCAGTCCAACACTGGCATCTCCACATCATGGCTACCATCGAGAGAGAACAGAGCCAACATTTCAAATCTGGATGACTTAAGAGTTATAGAACTCCACAGCCTCTTTTAATATAGAGCATACCCACTGACAGAGAGAGTTACTGAGAAAAACAATCCAGCTGTATCTTGCAAGCTGCTTTTATGTTTGTCTTTGCCCAATGGCTTCCTTAGTGCACATCCTATACAGTCACATGAAAGTAAAGTCATTGGACTGTTTTAGGCTGGCTGGGGAGATCTGCTTCTTATCCATTCTCCCGGACAACTGCTGGCCTCACTGGGGGCAGGAACTGCGTTACTTGATAGCAGAAGTATGCTTCCATAGTGACAACATTGCACGTCTTCATTCTGAACACATGCTGTCATTCCCTTTGTGTGATGTCTCTGGAGTGACATCATTGCTCTATATGCATGTACACTGGCCAAAATGACCACAGTCCCTTCCATTGACTCTGTCTACACTTCACGCTACCTCAGAAAAGCAGCCAGCATAATTAAGAACACCACGCACACTGGACATACTCTCGCCCACCTTCTTCCATTGGAAAAAAGATACAAAAGTCTGAAAACACATATCAACCGACTCAAGAACAGCTTCTTCCCTGCTGCCATCAGACTTTTGAATGGGCCTATTGTATATTAAGCTGATCTTTCTCTTCAGCCCGTCAGTAACTGCAACACTATTTTCTGCACCCTCTCCTTTCTTTCTTCCCTATGTAGTCTATGAACAGTATGTTTTTGTCTGCATAGCACACAAGAAACAATACTTTTCACTGTAGCCCAATACATGAGACAACAATAAATCAAATCAATCAGCCTGTCCATGCATAGATGCTGTTCCTACCATAGTGTAGCCAGTTCACAAGAAGAGCAGCTGCATATGGGAGAGGTAAACCTGGGAGGGGAATACAGTTACCCAAAACTTGGATTGCTCACAGTGCAGGATTTCTAAATAGCAGTGTGCTTGATAGTAATTTATTGTAGAATTAATTGAAAGTGTTTGGCCTGGAAAAAAAACATTACATGTAACTGAGAATTAATCATCCGTTCAATTATTTTAAGCTTTAGGGTGAAAGCAATTTAAAAGAAAATTACATTAATGATCACAGGTAAATAATGTGAGGTTTAAAAACCTTCAATACAGTTATACTGCCTTACCCTCCAGTCTTGCATTCTCCCGTTGGTATATGTACTGCCAATTTGTGACGATCTTAACTTGCTGAAAACTGTTACCTTCGGATAAACTTAATTTTTCACCAGTATTGATGACTATAATTAAATTATAATAAAAAAATGCTATTCTCAGTGGTGGAAAATAAACAAAGCCATTGTAAAGCAAATTTCCTATCAGTTGTAGTTTATTGCCTCCCGGCACGGAGGGAAAATTCCAGGCCAATATCAATATTTATTTAAGTAAATATAAGGAATTCTGTTAATTGCTGACAAAGTACTTTGTAGCCTTTCCACCATAAATATGTACTTTACTGTTTCTATAAAGAGTTGTGAAGCTCATTCTGAGCACAGACTTCATCCATTCTTTTGTTTACATACTGTATTAAACAGTGTTTACCAGACCAGCAGTTGTTCTGCATTAATGGCTTGCACTTGTGAAACATGTGTACACTTTGACCTCATTAAGTCAGCCCGCTGTTTAGTTCTGGAGCATATCACCATTAAAGAGCCATCTCAACACTGAGAATTGCACAGAAACTGGGCCTTATTACAGTAATTAACAGATGAGTGTGTAAATAACTGGCTTTACTGGGCTCAGGTTTGGAGATGTTATATTCATTTTATGTCTTTGGAAGACAAAGGATGTATTCAGGATAACTTTTTTTTTACAAGGCCAGAGGTTGCCACAACTGCCAATGATGCAGCACTATTTCAAAAGCATACTTGGTGAAAGGATATGCCAGCCAGCAGGTCAATAATTAAATAAATGGGAGTTACTATTAATTCAAACAAGTCTGTTAAGTCTTTCAAGTATTTATCTTTCACTTTAACTACTTAAAAAGACCTACCACATGTCCAAATTCACAAAAATCTTCCTGGAGATGCCATCTTATGTGTTATGTTCAAAGGGGGCTTCATCTAATTTGTTAGGTGGAGACATTAATAATTAATTTATGAAGGTTTCCGTTGAATTTTCACCATCAGTAAAGCACACATTAGTAGTGAAGTAATGATGCCTCTGGCCTCTATTCTACTCCTCTGCAAAAATTGCTATCTCTCTTTCGACTGAAGGCCATTTTAACCTGCTTGATGGGATATGAATAATAAAACCACTAGGAGATTGTAGAATACTTTGTGCAATATTAGAACACTGGAAATTTATGAGATTTTACCCCTTACCTCAATAGAATTTCACCAAGCCAAATGTTTCTCTTTGTAGCCACTGAGTTGACTCTGATTTCACCCTGTATTTACCACATCCAGTATATTTTATAGAATCCCTACAGCACAGAAGGAAGCGATTTGGCCCATTGAGTCTGCACCAACTACAAACCCACCCAGGCCCTACTCCCATAACCCTCATTTACCCAGCTAATCCCCCTGACATTAGGGTCAATTTAACATGGACAATCAACCTAACCCGCACATCTTTGGAATGTGGGAGAAAACCGGAGCACCCGGAGGAAACACATGCAGACATGGGGAAAAAGTGCAAACTCAGACTGTGACCTGAGGCCAGAATTGAACCCAGGCCCCTGGTGCTGTGAGGCAGCAGTGCTAACCGCAGTGCCACCGTGCTGCCCAACATAGGAAAAAAAGCCTGTGGCTAGTGTTTCTTAAACAGTAATTTCAGTAGTTTATAACAACAAAAAGGAGGAAATGCACCTTTTTAAATGATTATTCGATTGAATGGTACATTTCTGCTTAATCCAGAATGAGGGATCTTTGGTTCATTTTCAAGCAAAAAAAAACTGATGGTGCTTCTGTAAATTAATTAGTAATTTGTAGATTTCCAATTTTGCATTAAAATTAATTTTTAAGACCAAGTGCACTTATTTCTGATTTAAACGGACAGCTCCGCTAATGGTCTAGTGAGCAAAAAACATTACCCAGTTGAGCAGTAACTGATTCAGACCAGTAATATGAAGCACCATATACATTCTCAGGACGTCCTAGTCCTGTGAAAAAGCATTTCACAGCCAATGAGGTACTTTTGAAGTTATGTGTTACACTGAAGGTAAACACAGCGGCTAATTTTCACACAGCAAACTCCCATTAACAGAAAATCACAGGGAGCATTCATCTGCACTCCTGGCAGGGGCGGCCTCTTGTCAGTAATGCAATTTGGAAAAACTACACCGTAAGTGTTGACAAGCTATTCAATCATGGGAGCAAGTAGCTGGTATCAGATGATGCACACTTTATTGTGAGTGCCTTTCTGGTAGGTATTGCTGAAGAACAATCTAAAGCAGCCACGTTGGATGACCACTTTTTCTCCTTTGAGAAATACTTTAGAACATCCTGAGAATGTGAATGGTGCTTCATACTTTTGGTCGGTATCCTCAGCACTCCACTGGCTTGTCTGCTAGATCATTAGAGGAGCTAGCCTGTTTTTTAAAAAAGCATCAATAAGTACATGTGGTCTTAAGAAAATCATTTTAATGCAAAATTGAATGTACACAAATCCTAATTTACAGAAATGTTCTCAGTACTTTTTTGAAACCAGCTAAAGATCACTAATTCAGGATAAAGCAGGATATACCATTCAGTCAAATAATCATTAAATGAAGATTTATTTCCTCCTTTTGCTGTTGTATAAGAAACACCAGCTGTAGACATTTTTCTTTCTGTATATTGGATGTTATAACAACAGGGACAGTTGTTTCATTACTGCAGCCAGTGACAGCAATAATGAAATTAGACCTCTCACTAAATTGACTTTGGTTGCTGCAGCCAAGACAAGCAAATGACTTGGTGAAATGCTACAGAAGTTCTAAACTGCACAACATTCCGGTGATCTGTCATTTTCAGAAATTATTCTATGATTTTTCAGTGGTTGCATTATTAACACCACATCAGGACATTGGCCTCCTTGAGTTGCACTCACATTCCTGACTAGTACCTTGCAAGACTTGGGGGTGTCGGGACACCAGTCCCTGACTACAGAATTCCAAACCTCTTGCCTGCTCTTGTAGCTGTAGTATCCCTTTGGCAAGCCCAGTTAAGTTTCTGGTCAATGGTGGCTTTCAGGGTGTTGATAATGCAGGATTCACCAAGGGAAATGCCAATGAAAGTCAAACGGAGGTGGTTTGACACTCTCTTGTTGGCAGGTGGCACGGTGGCTAGCAGTGCTGCCTCACAATGCCAAGGACCTGGGTTCGATTCCTAGCTTAGGTCACTGTCTGTGCGTGTCTGCTTGGGTTTCCTCCGGGTGCTTTGGTTTCCTCCCATAGTCCAAAAGACGTGCTCGTAAGGTGCATTGGCCATGCTAAATTTTCCCTCCATGTACCGAACAGGTGCCGGGGTATGGTGACTCGGGGATTTTCACAGAACTTCATTGCAATGTTAATGTCAGCCTACTTATGACTAATAAATAAACTTTATTTTGATGGTCATTGCCTGGCACTTGTGTGTCACAAATAACTTGTCACTTATCAGCCAAAGCTTAATTATTGTCTGAGTCTTCCTGCATTTGGGCATGGACTGCTTGATTATCTAAGGAGCTGCAAATAGAACTGAACACTATGCAATCATAAGTCAATTCTGACCTTATGATGCAGCAGCTATCAATGGTTGGCTTGGGATACTACCCTGAGGAACTTCTGCAGTGATATCCTGGGATTGAAATTATTAGCTTCCTGCAACTAAAACCATCTATAGTCAAGGCAAAATACTGCGGAAGCTGGAATCTGAAACAAAACAGAAAATGCTGGAAAATCTCAGCAGGTCTGACAGCATCTGTAGAGAGAGAATAGAGTAAGAAGTCTCACAACACCAGGTTAAAGTCCAACAGGTTTATTTGGTAGCGATTACCATAAGCTTTCGGAGCACTGCTCCTTTGTCAGATGGAGTGGAAATGTGGATATTTCCGCTCCATCTGACGAAGGAGCAGTGCTCCGAAAGCTTATGGTATTTGCTACCAAATAAACCTGTTGGACTTTAACCTGGTGTTGTGAGACTTCTTACTGTGTTCACCCCAGTCCAACGCTGGCATCTCCACATCGAGAGAGAATAGAGCCAATGTTTCGAGTCAGGGTGACCCTTCAAAGGGTCATCCTAACTTGAAACATTAGAACCAAAACGACTTTCCTCTGTGCCAGGTATAGCTCCAACCGGTGGAAAATTTTCCCCTGATATCCATTGACTTCAATTTTGCTAAGACTCCTCAATGACACATTCAATCAAATGTTTTTATATGTCAAGGCCAGTCACTCTTGCCTCGTTTCTAAAATTCAGGAACCCAAAGTGAGCTTCAGTGAGCAGTTTATTGGTAAGTAAATGCCACTTAATAGCACTGAACAATCTTTCATCCCTTTGCTGATGATTGGGCGTAAGCTGATGTGCAGTAGTTCACCAGATTGCATTTACCTTTCTTTTTGTGTATAGGACCTACCTGAGCAATTTGTCACATAGTTGGGTAGATGCCAATGTTACTACTTCAGTACCATTGGAACAACTTGGCAAGAGGCCCAGCTAGTTTCAGAGCACAGATTTTGAGCACAGTGCTGATATGTTGTCAGGGCTCATAGCCTTGATTGCATCTAGTGTGCTCAGTCGTTTCTTGATTTCATGTGGAGTGAATGGAATTGGCTGAAGATTGGCATCTGTGGTGGTGGGAAGAGGCCGAAATGGATTATCCACTCGGCCTTTCCGGAAGAAGATGATCACAAATGTTTCAGCCTTGCCTTTGGCACTGATGTGCAAGGCTCCCCCATCATCGAAGGTGGTGACAACCATGAAGTTTCCTTCTCCAATTAATTGTTTAATTGTCCACCACCATTCAAAATTGGATGTGACAGGACTGCAGAGTTCTGATCTGATCCATTAGCTGTGGAAATGCTTTCTTCCTTCAATAGCATGCTGCCCTCACTATTTAGCTTGTGGTAGTCTTTTGTTGTAGCTTCATTACATTGGCATCTCATTTTTAGGTACATCCAGTGCTGCTCTAGACATGATCTTCTGCACTTCTCTTGGAGCCTTGTGTGATAGTAATAGCAAAGTGAGAGAGATCTGAGCCATGAGGTTACAGGTTGTGGTGGAATATAATGCAGCTGCTGATAAGTCCAATGTGCCTCATGGATGTCTAGTCTTGCATTGCTAGATTTGTTCCTTTTAATATGGTGGTAGTGTCAAACAACTAAAAGAAAGTGTCCTCATTGTGAAGATGGAATTTTGTCTCCAAAATGATTATGTGATCCTCATCCCTACCAACACTACTATGGGAGTGGATCGTGGATTGACAGATTGGTGAAGAGAAGGTAAAATAGGTGTTTTCCTTGTGTTGGTTTTGCCATAGGTTTCGTCTGGCAGATATGTCTATTAGAACATGGCCATCTTGGTTAGTCGTGTGCCACCAAGCCAGTCTTGGTGATGGGGTATTGAAGTTCCCCCAGCCAGACTACATTCTACATCCTTGATATTCTCAGTACATCTTCCAAATGATGCTCAACATGAAGGAGTGTTGGTTCAACTGCTGAAGGAGAGAGTAGGTAGTAATGATTAAAAGGTTCCCTTGTCCATGTACCAGCGGAGTGCCACAGGGATCAGTGCTTGGTCCTCTGCTATTTGTCATTTTTATAAATGACTTGGAGGAGGGGGCTGAAGGGTGGATCAGTAAATTTGCTGATGACACCAAGATTGGTGGAGTAGTGGATGAGGTGGAGGGCTGTTGTAGGCTGCAAAGAGATATAGATAGGATGCAGAGCTGGGCTGAAAAATGGCAAATGGAGTTTAACCCTGACAAATGCGAGGTGATTCATTTTGGTAGGACAAATTTAAATGTGGATTACAGGGTCAAAGGTAGGGTTCTGAAGAATGTGGAGGAACAGAGAGATCTTGGGGTTCATATCCATAGATCTCTGAAGGTTGCCACTCAAGTGGATAGAGCCGTGAAGAAGGCCTATAGTGTGTTGACGTTCATTAACAGGGGGTTTGAGTTTAAGAGCCGTGGGGTCATGCTGCAACTGTACAGGACCTTGGTGAGACCACATTTGGAATATTGTGTGCAGTTCTGGTCACCTCACTATACGAAGGATGTGGAGACACTGGAAAGAGTGCAAAGGAGATTTACCAGGATGCTGCCTGGTTTGGAGGGTAGGTCTTATGAGGAAAGGTAGAGGGAACTTGGGCTTTTCTCTTTGGAGCGGAGGAGGTTGAGAGGAGACTTGATAGAGGTTTATAAGGTGATGAGGGGGATAGATAGAGTGAATGTTCAAAGACTATTTCCTCGGGTGAATGGAGTGGTAACTAGGGGGCATAACTATAGGGTTCATGGTGGGAGATATAGGAAGGATGTCCGAGGTAGGTTTTTTACTCAGAGAGTGGTTGGAGTGTGGAATGGGCTGCCTGCAGTGATAGTGGAGTCAGAAACTTTAGGAACATTTAAGAAGCTATTGGATAGGCACATGGAGTACTTCGGGATGATAGGGAGGAAATAGCTTGATCTGGGTTTCAGACAAAGCTCGGCACAACAACGTGGGCCGAAGGGCCTGTTCTGTGCTGCACTGTTCTATGTTCTATGTTTGATTCAATGCTAGTTATTAATTTTCAGGATCAGCCACAGATAGAGTCATAATTTTATCACCAGTTTCCCTTTTTCTCATTTAAAAGCAGTACAAAGATAACACTGTGCCCATCATTCACATCAGAGACTATTTCACTGAGTCTTGTTGTAAACATATGGATTGATTTGCTGAAGACAGTGTTCCAAATGCATGTGCTTCTTAATGTTACTCACATAGCAGGAATCGAGCAGAAGGATTCTCACACCTTGCTGTTTGTGTTGTTATTCTGTGGACACTACATAGCATTGTAGATAAAAGGGAATAGGCAGCTGTGACTGTAACGATGGAGAAAAGTCATTGGCTTTACAAGTAAAGTGTCTGACCAGTGTTCTTAATGGGACTTTATAGTACTAGGCACTGAATTTTTTGGTGATCACATTGGTGATGGTTCTTTGGTGGGCTGGAGCCCTGACCCTATTCCAGGGAGAGTTAAATATTTGACTAGACACCAAAACAATTCATTGCTGGCACAGTCCATTCGGGAAGCGTGGACATGGAATTTTGTCCTTCATTGCTAAAGTAAGAAATCTCACAACGCCAAGTTAAAGTCCAACAGGTTTATTTGGCATCAGGTGAGGAGCAGCGCTCCGAAAGCTCGTGATACCAAACAAACTTGTTGGACTTTAACCTGATGTTGTGAGACTTCTTACTGTGCCTACCCCAGTCCAACGCCGACATTTCCACATCATGGCTTCATTGCTGGAGGGATGGAGTTTAAAAACAGGGAGGTTATGTTGCAGCTGCATAAGGTGCTGGTGAGGCCACACCTGGAGTACTGCATACAGTTTTGGTCTCCTCTTTTCTTGACTTGAATAAATTGTCCATGCTTCTCTTTTAAAGAAGGGTGCTGAGAACACAAACCTAGTCTGCACAGAGTTTTGTATTTTTGATTAATCTGCTTTCGGTCCACATTCAAATTCTGAACTTTGACATAACCACTGCGGCCTTGGCGATTCTGGTGCTGATCTTGGCATCAAGGAACAAGCTGGTTGTAATTGTTGATTCAGAGTGAGGTTGTCAATGTTTATAGAAGGTGGAGTCTGTATGTCGTAGCCCATAAGTGTTTTCTTCCTGATGCCGATTGGCAGTCCAAGCTGCTTGCAGGACCGGAAGAACTATTCTACAAGCTGTTGCAAGTGAACTTCAGTATGAGATGCCATCAGGAAACAACAGCTTACAGACTAGGGTATTACATACTTTGGTCTTGGCGCACAGTCTTGCCAAGTTGAACAGCATGCCATCAGCTCTGCTGTGTTGGTAGACACCCTCATTTGAGTTGCCGAGAAGTGTACAATAGCAGCATGGAGAGGAATATGCCAGAGAGAGTTGGCGGCAGACACGGCCCTGCTTTACTGCACGGCTGTTCTTGAAAGCATCTGTTGCTCCATTGTAACTGACAAAACTACATTTTCTCATGACAAGAAGAAATGACGTTCAGGTGGCCACCCGTTCTTCTGCAGCAGTTTAAAGAGTCCATCTTTGTTGACCAGATCAAAGACCTTGGTGAAGTTTATTATAACAATGTAGAGTAGTCTGCGCTATTCACACACTTGTATAACTATGAAGTGAGAAAATCATGTCAACTGTTGACCTGCCATTGTTTAAGCCGTACTGAGACTCCTATTGTTTTTTGTTCATTCCTTGGATATGGGCATCACTGACTGGCCATCATTTATTGCCCATCCCTAGTTTCCCGAGGGCGGTTGAGAGTCAACCACATTGTTGTGGCTCGGGCATCACATGTCGACCAGATCAGGCAAGGACGGCAGAGTTCCTTCCCTATTAGTGAACCAGATGGGTTTTTCCAACAATTGATGGGTTAGGATTTCTCTTCCTGCCAACCTAACATCATGTCAATGGGGTTTACGACAGGTCCTGATAAATAGTGAACTGGAAAAGAGACCCTGCTGGGGTTGCACAGGTAAGTACAACCCCTAGTGGAGGAGAGGGTCAGATCGCAAACAATGGTGAGACGGGGTACATGAAAGAGATAGAGAATCTGGTGAACTGATGACGACAATAATCTCTCCCTCAATGCCAGCAAAACGAAGGAGATAGTCATCGACTTCAGGATGTGTAATGGAGGACATGCCCCTGTCTACATCAACAGGGATGAAGTGGAAATAGTCAAGAGCTTTAGGTTTCTAGGTGTTCATATCACCAACATCCTGTCCTGGTCCCTCCATGCCAACGCTATAGTTAAGAAAACCCACCAACGCCTCTACTTTCTCAGAAGACTAAGGAAATTTGGCATGTATGCTACGACTCTCACCAACTTTTACAGATGCACCATCGAAAGCATTCTTTCTGGTTGTATCTGGCTCCTACTCTGTCCAAGACCACAAGAAACTACAAAGGGTCCTGAACGAAGCCAATTCATCAAGCAAACTAGCCTCCCATCCATTGACTCTGTCTACACTTCCCGCTACCTCGGAAAAGCAGCCAGCATAATTAAGGCCTCCAAATACCCCAGACATACTCTCTTCCACCTTCTTCCATGGGAATAATATACAAAATTTTGAGGACATGTACCCACTGACTCAAGAACAGCTTCTTCTCTACTGCCATCAGACTTTTGAATGGACCTACTTCATATTAAGTTGATCTTTCTTTACACCCTAGCTGTGACTGTAACACTACATTCTGCACCCTCTCCTTTCCTTCTCTATGTACGGTATGCATTGTCTATATAGCACGCAAGAAACAATACTTTTCACTGTATATTAATACATGTGACAATAATAAATCAAATCAAATCAAGTGTCATGCCCGACCAGTGGCGAGGCAGTGCCAGGGGTTGTGCTGGTGGCACTGCGGGGGGGACTTCCATTGGGGAGGTCTGTGGGGGGGCGGGGTCCTTGTGGTGGGTCCCGTGTCCATGGGAGGTAGTCCCTGGGGAGAAGTCCCATGGAGGAGGAAGGTTTCTTATTTATTTATATATTTATTTGATAGGGGGGCACATCTCTCAGCAGTGAGCTTGAACTACCAGCATAACGTCGTCTGACTGGCTGCTTCCATTATTTTAGATATGGTGGGAAAACCCGGCAAGGAGCTGGTGGACTGCCCTTTACTTTTCCTGTTAGAGACACCATTTCAAAAAATCATAAAATTCAATCCATCTTGTGGAATAGCTTGGCTTGGACATTGCTGTTCATGGTAACAGTCCAGCTTCTGCAACCCTCTGTCCATTTTTGTTCATCTTGCCAATTCCCTGTGCATGTTAGCTGTATATTCGATACTATCCCTTGCATTGATGTCTCCAAGAAGGTGTCATCTCTTGGCACTGGATATCCCACTGAAATCAGCGTCAAGTGCCTTATAGGATTGATGCTTGATATTTGAGTGGAGGGAGCGTCACGGCATAGGTGCACATATGGTTAATTGGGCCCATGCTAATTGTTGACAGGTGAAGTGTAAGAAGCCTCTGAGCCTTCTGTGGGGGATTCAATCATCGCGAGTGGAGTGTTTATTATACTGTGAACCATTAAACGCTCATGTGTTGCCTCTTGAGCTTTCTCCTGTCAGAAGAATGTGTGGTGTGTCTCTTTCAGGGGATCCACTTTGGGAGAGCCTAGTTTCTTACAACACAGCACTGTCCACATCGAGCCTTGATGTGGAGATGCCGGCGCTGGACTGGGGTAAACACAGTAAGAAGTCTCACAACGCCAGGTTAAAGTCCAACAGGTTTATTTGGTAGCAAAAGCCACTAGCTTTCGGAGCACTCGCTGCTCCTTTGTCAGGTGAGTGGGATTTCAGGTCACAAACAGGGCACATAAAGACACAAACTCAATTTACAAAATAATGGTTGGAATGCGAGTCTTTACAGGTAATCAAGTCTTAAAGGTACAGGGGAGGTGGGTTGGACATTGGGGCGCTCCGGGATGGGGGGCTGTTGGGGCTGGCCTGGGAATTGTTGTGGGGGCCGTGATTGGGCCATGGGGGTGCTGGAGGGGCAGCACTGTGGGGGTCCCGGGCTGGCCAGCAATTGAGCTGGCCAGCAAACGGGGAAACTGACAGATCAGGCCACTGCACATGCGAGAGTTCCAGAACTGTCAGGCTCTGGCACGAATAGGCCCCCCACACTCCGGGTTTTTAATGATATTCACAATGGTGATCTTCTGCATTGCACAGAGTGGGGAGATTCAGGTCTAAAGTTGCACTGAAAAAAACAGTTGTGATCTAGACTGGTTTTCCCACCAATTCACTACTTTTGGGAGAATCGCCCCCATTGCTTCTTGCGCGCTATACAGACAAAGCATACCGTACATAGAGATGGAAAGGAGAGAGTGCAGAATGTAGTGTTGCAGTCATAGCTAGGGTGTAGAGAAAGATCAACTTAATGCAAGGTAGGTCCATTCTGCCAGTGCTCAGTTTACAATGTGCAGTTCAAGTGTTGGAGAAAACTGCCTGAATAAGAACGTAAGCACCTACAAGGTATAATATATTAGTTACAAAGAGGCACTGACTCCTTTTAAATCTCAGCAGCCAAAGCCACTTATTTATGGTTTTTACAGAAAAATGGATGGAATTGCAGAACTCAATCCCCAAAGCAATGATAAAAAATCTTGAAATCCCATATAATAAAAACTGAATTTGATTTATTCAGTCATCACAATTTCACCACTCTGTCAATAGCCAAAGCTCAAATTCTGATCGCAGTAGCTCAATTGCAGAATCAGCAGAGTTTTCATCAAAGGAAACTTGTATGTAATAACAATGCGAATGGACCCATCTTGCAAATTAATCTTCAGCAGTATTAATAGTACAGATTTTCACTGATGCTCAGCTCGAGGGCTGATTTTATTAATTTGGGATGAAGCTTTGTGTGTCTTCATTTCAGGTCAGTGGGCCATTTCGGATTTACCGCTTGTTTGATTGTAGGCAAAGTTGAGGCCCAAGAATGTGGTAAGGGGTGATCTGTTTGGCACTTTGCTACCTCTTGGTTGCTGCCATACTTGGTAAATGGTAATATTCCATGCATTATCCTGTGCATTATCTCACACTAACAAATGTGGAGAAAGTGGCACATTCTGAGAAAATTGCCAAAGTAACATCACCCAATAATTAACTGAGTCAATGGCCTAAGTTTGCATGTTAGACAATTTTGCATGTCTATCTATTGCCCATTTACTTTTACTGCTGATTGCACACACTCCGACTCTAGTTTGGCATTGATTCACATTGCAGCTTCCAATTTAAAGTCTTACTGGCGCTCACATCTAAAAGCACCATAACAAAACAAAGTTTCACGATGCACATTCACTTACTGAGACACATGCTGGCCTGCAATTTTCTTTCATATTCTTTCGCTGCAGAGTAGAGGTACTCCTTCAACTTTAAACATCTGAAAACTACTTCTACACTTACATGACAAAATGATATAGAAGGCAAAGGCACAGATCTGCAGTGCTAGAGGAGCCAGAAAAAGAAGGACTTGTATTCCCTTGGAAGAGGATGTCTGTGGTCATCCTTGAATACCAAACAGAGAAGATCAGGCCACAAATTCCCTCAAACTGGGAACTAATACCATTTTGTTCTTATTCCTGGTTCCACCGAACAAGCCATTCACTCCTACACAGTATCCATAAACCCAGCATTCAAATATCACACACAGTTAGTATTTGGTAACGCAAGGTGAAAAGGTCAAGTCACCACAGTCCCAGATGACCAGAGGCTGCTCTCTCTCCTTTGAGTGGGGAGAGCTGGCTGGTTGTGATTTAAGCTGAGGATCACCACACCTCAGGCGAGGGGCAAGGTTGAGTAGGCGGGCCTTCATAAATAACCTCAGCCGGTACGGGAATCAAACCTGCACTGTTGGCATTGCTCTGGATCATGAACCAGCTGTCCAGCCACCTGAGCTAAACCAACTCCCAATTTTGTAATGTTTGTTGGTATGTCCTGCTATCTGCAAACTTACATGTATCTTTTTTTTGTTATTGTTGCCCTGGACAAACAGCCTGTCAAGCTCTTAGTGGCTAAGAACAAAATAGTATGCCATATTTGCCGACATCTAGTTCATAGAATAGAACAGCATGGTGGCACAGTGGTTGGCACTGCTGCCTCACAGCACCAGGGACCCCGATTCAATTCTAGCCTCAGGTCACTATCTGTGTAGAGTTTGTACATTCTCCCTGTGTCTGTGTGGGCTTCCTCTGGGTCTTCTCATTTCCTCCCACAGTCCAAAAATGTGCAGGTTAGGTTGATTGACCATGCTGAATTGCCCCTTTGTGTCAGGGGGACTAGCAGGGTAAATACATGGGGTTATGGGGATTGTTATCGGTGCAGGCTCGATGGGTCAAATGGTCTCTGTGGTGGACTTCAGTTGTGCCTTTGTCCTGCCTGGACCACCATTGTGTGTTTGTCATACCTGGACACATCCCCTGCCGGCTCGGCTCCTCCCCTTGTCACCTAGTATAAAGGTGGCTGTTTCCTCCCCCTTGTTCAGTTCGGGTCAGTTGTCCGTTGGGATGTGGTCCTGGTTCTGTAATGAATAAAAGCCTACAGTTGTATTGGCACACAAGTAGTCTTTTGCCTAATTGATAGCACATCAGTCTCCTTCTGCACTGTAAGGATTTTAAAAAATCCCTCTCACTAAAGTTTCCAAGTACAAACACAGCCATACAATTCTGGAGGATGCAGTTGATAACCTTCAGCAGATAACTTAAGGCACAGTGAAGAGAACCAAAGTGTGATGGCAGAGGAGGAGCTGCAATCTGCTGTTACTTCTTACTCTTCACTTGGTGAAATCCCCTTCCTTCTATTTTCCTCCAAACTGCAACTAACTCATTGCCCTCGGTGAATCATACTTTCCAAGTTGGCCTCCAGCAGGCAGAGGGGAGAGCAGGGACACCGGATAATATAAAGGGTTTTTAAGGTTAAAAATGTATCTCATTCATGGCCTTGCAAGCAGCTGTTGATGTAGGCTGCATGTGTGCTCATGTTGTAGGCCAATGTATTTCACGTGCAGGCTTTCAAATGTGCTGATTCAGCTCAGTGCAGTTCGAAGGTCATCAGTGGAGGCAGCAATTCTGAGCAGATATTGGTTGACTCACAAAAAATGCATGAATCTCTACTTTTCCATTTGAGTAGGGACTGGTAAATTTGCAACAGTTAATGCTGCCACCTGGCCAATATGTGCATCAGAACTCTGAAAATGTGAGAATCCCATGTGAAGTCTCACTTAACAGGGTAGATCAGAAAATTGGGCACTTGATTCATACAGCACCTGATTTTCAGTCATATGTATGCAGTAATCCACTTCTCCCATATCTGATATCAGCTCAGTCAGCACAGAGCAGGACTGAAACAAAACCCTTACTCGTCTTACCAGCAGCACTTCAGTCTATATGGTCACACATCAAATGTCAAATTTACCATTGAGCCATCAGGACTACCCAATGATTTGACTGTGAATTCACAGTGATATTGTTTCTGCATATACCAATCATGGGTTCAAAGAGGTGTCACAGCAAATTGAAATAGGAACAAGAAAATTTAGCACTGTAACAAGAAACAGCTGAAAAAAGGCCAGAATAATTACATAGAAATAGAAATAACGGCCGGAATTCTCCCCCAAAAATTCTAAGTGTCGAATTTGCGTGAAAACTGGAGTAATTCACGTTGTTTTTTTCAGTGGGAGTTCAGAGAAGTATCTCCCACACTGTGTCCACTGCAGAGGTCACTAGCATGTATATCATTATAAAGCTGTGGGCGAGACCTATTCTTGTCCAGGAGGCCGGCAGCATGGCGCTGAGCGGACATGCGCTGATCGAAATGGCGCATGCACAGTGGCTCCGCACTGCCGGCTTCCTGATTGCTGGCCAGCTCGATCGTTGGCCAGTCCCGCGATCCCCACATTGCCGGCTCTCCTAGCCCCCTCATGGGCTGATTGCTGGCACCCCCCCACCATTCCCGGGCCCAGCCCCGAAGCTCAGTCTCCCGGTGAGCCGCGATCTCCAGCCTCTCCTGATTCTCCACCCCCACAGTCCCGACAGCCCCAGCAGGCTGACCCCTCACCCCCCCGATCGCTGGCCTCCCTTCTTCCCCCATCAATCCTGAATACAGAGTGGCAGCGGGACCTACCACCCCCATCGATCGTCCCACCAGGAACCCATCCCACCAAGCCCCGCCCCCGGTCCTTCCCCTCAAGCTCCGCCCCCTTGGCACTGCCCCATGCCTTATGGCAGCGCTGGGAGACGCTAGCAGGGCTCGCACGCACTCACGCGAACCCTGCAAATCGGCCGACGTGAATCTCGCGGCTGGCTGTGCTAAAATATTAGTGCAGCGGGATGGGAGTATCATGGCTGACATGTATAATAAATAGTCGTTTGGAGCCACAGAACCTGTGTATTCCTGAAAAGATTTTGTCAAAGCTTTTCATCTTATACTCATCAGGACAATTATAAGAATACCAAGGGCACGATCTTACCGCTCGTTCATGCCATGCTCCCGCTGCAGTGAGGTTGGAGAATTTGGCGGCCAGCCAAAGCTCCATTCACTGCAGCGGGATGGGAAAATCCTGCAGCATGAACAGTGGTAAGATTCCAGCCCAAATGTTATTTGTCCTGACGAGTGCAAGATAAAAAGCTCCGACAGAATGTATTTTTTTAGCAATATACAGTAAAACCCTAATAATCAGTTCATAGTCACGGAACTAGCTTTCATGCTTTACTTATCTTCCTCCAAAATTGCAGAACTCTTCTAATAAGTCGACCGTTGTTGTTTCCATGTACCAATCTTTTTAAAGCTGTATAACTCTATGGTTTCCTGTATATTACTTTTGAAGTACTTTCCAAAAATAAGATGAACTTGAAGATGTTCGCCTCTATTCCCTTTAATTGCTGAGATATAACCAGACAAAGCCTGTGCATTTATTTAGATTTCGAGCTATCATTTATATTTTAGGTTTTTTTAAATAGTTGGATGGAGTTTGAGTCAAAGAAGTGTGGTTAGGACCTCGGTTTGCAGCATGGAGCCTGTGGTCTGAAGTACTGTATATACCACAACTTCAAAATAAAAGCAGAAATTAATCACACATCAGAGAATTCATTCCCACTTGCTTAACTTTGATCCTGATTTGAGTTACAATGTTGAAGAGTTCCATCAGAATTTTAAAATCCTGCGATTAATTTCCAATCGATTAGTAAGATAGCAATACATTGGGCAGGCTGTACCATGTCCAAAGATGTGCGGGTTAGGTTGATTGGCCAGGTTAAAATTGCCCCTGAGATGCGTAGGTTAGAGGGATTAGCGGGTAAATATGTGGGGGTAGGGCCTGGGTGGGATTGTGGTCGGTGCAGACTCGATGGGCCGAATGGCCTCCTTCTGCACTGTAGGGTTTCTATGATTTCTATGTATTCTATCACATCACAGGTGGCATAGTGGCACAGTAGTTGGCACTGCTACCTAACAGAGCCAGGGCCCTGGGTTCAGGCCTTGGGTGATTGTCTGTGTTGAGTTTGTGCGTTCTCCTTGTGTGTGTGGGTTTCCCTTTGGTACTCTGGTTTCCTTCCACACTCCAAAGATGGAGTGGATTAGCTATGGTAAATGCGCATGGTTACAGGATAGTGTGTGTGTATGTGTGGGGTGAGGGGTGGGGCGGGCGGTGGCGGGCAGGGAAGTGGGGAAGGGAAGGGGGGGTGCGGCTGAGTAAGATGCACTTTCGGAGGGTTGGTGCAGACTCGATGGGCAGGGTGGCCTCCAACTGCACTGTGGGGATTCTATCACATCCAGCTTGAGTTTAGCTTGAACTATGGTTTCCTGTAGAGCTGTCAGTATAACTGTGTTGTGGTTACTTTGGACACGTTTACTTTTAATGATCATACAGTTTAGGTCATGGTCATGGGCAAACAGCATTCTTGCTCTGGCTTTCCCATTTCTCCTATCAGAATCATCGAATCCGCATTTTGTGCAATTAAAGGCATTTGGAGATCTTGCACAGTAGCAGCGCTGGTAAATGTAAACATACTAAGATCATAACACACAGGAAATACTCACTTTTTCATGGATGTCCCAATCTGCTTTGGGATCTTCAGTGTAAATTCAGCATGTCAGGATTCTTCTGTGCAATGTAAAATGACATCATGAGATGAATACTCATGATGTAACTCAGCCAGCTTAAATAGCCAGCCAAGTTTCAAATTGAACACCATGCTCGCAAAAATGTGGCAGAACTCCCATCCACTCATATTTTGATTTGCCTACTCAAATTGTGGGATGAAGTTATGTCTATCTTGTTATCTCCGCCTGCCCTACAATTCTGTTAAGAACTGAGCATTTTTCCAATGCTGGCCTCTTGTGCTATTCTGATTTTCTCTATCCTCCCCACCCTCCCCGTTGGCAGCTGTGACTTCAGCTGTCTTAGAACTAAGTCTGGAATTTCCTCCCTAAACGTCTCTGTCTCTGCAGTACACTGTCCTCCTTTAAGTCGCTCCTGAACCTTGCACTTTGAACAAGTTTTTGATTAACTGCCCTTATGTGCGTCGATGCAGAATTTTGTTTAATAATACTCTGGAGAAGTGTCTTGGAACATTTTACAAGGTTCAAGGTGCTATATAAATACAAGCTGCTGTTGCAGTGTGGTTGGGTTGGATTGCCTGTGAACGTTCAGGGATGACCAAATGTAACTGCAGTGCAGAACACCTCTGTTCAGTCCACAAGTGAACCCCAGCCCCTGATCACCTGTCATTTTAATTCTCCACCATGCTCTCACTCTGCCCTCAGCAGTGTTCCGATGAAGTTCAATGTAAAACCCAATGTACAGCACTTCATCTTTCAATTAGGCTTCCTGTAGCCTTCTGGACTCAACACTGAGTTCAACAACATTTCAGCTTGCAACCCCTGCCCACAGAGGCAGCCATGATGGCAATGGCTGTTCCCAAGGCAACAACACTGCTGGTGCTCAGTGACACCACCATCCCACCACCAACCCCTGATCTTTCAGAGTTCCTTGCTATTGAGGTGCCCTCTCACTGCGGTTGTAGTCTCAGCACTTGCCCAGCTAGTGGTGGCACTGCCAAGGTTGCCAATTTGATGCTGGCTCTCTGATAGGATTAGCAGCAGTTGGATGTGCCTGTGCCTTTCTCAATTGGACAGTGATCTCAGCAACAGCCTCTTAATTAGCCATCACCAGCAATATGCCACCCAATCTCCTGCTGCCCCTTAAAGTGGGATGGCTTCCTGCTTTCAGCACTGGCACCTAGAAATCTAGCTTCCCCTAGCCATATCTTTTGTTTCTTTCCTTGTCCCATTACCCACTCACCTTGGTCTTGTACTATCAACTCTTTTGTCACTTACATAGGATTACATTGGAAAAGCAGCACAGAAATAGGCCATTTGGCCCAACCACCCATGCCAGTGTTTATACTGCACTTCAGCCTCTTCCATCTTTCCTCATTTAAATTGAAAGCCAGAATTTTACTTTCTGCCTTTTAAGGGTGAGAGGTTCATGAAATATATGGGTGGGGATTGCCTCTTGATTAATGCCTGCCCTGACCACACAGCAATTTTATGCTGGGTGGGGGCAAGGCCTCAATTTTTAGACTGGCAGAAAGATTGAACTTCCATGGGGGTAACATGAATAAGAACACTTACATCTCGGGCATGAAGGCAAGGTGGATCCCGCCCCGTCAGAAGCCCCATTCTGAAGTTGGGTCCCCCTCTGCCTCTGGACCTCCCTTCCCCATTCTCCCTCATTTGCTTGTCTCATTTCCTCTTAAATGTTATTTGCTTCAACCACTTCCTATAGTGATAAGTTCCACATGCTTATCACTCTTTGTGCAAAGGGGTTTCTTCTGAATTCCCTATTGGATTTCTTGGTGACTATCCTATATATACTTTTATCTTATAGACCTCTAGTTATGCTTTTTCCCAAAGGAGGAAACAATTTCTTTGTATCCATTCTTATCAAAATCTTGATTTGATGTAATGTGATTTGATTTATTATTGTCAAATGTATTAGTATACAGTGAAAAGTATTATTTCTTGTGAGCAATACAAAGCATACCGTACATAGAGAAGAAAAGGAGAGAGTGCAGAATGTGGTGTTACAGTCATAGCTAGGGTCTAGAGAAAGATCAACTTAATGTGAGTTAGGTCTATTCAAAAGTCTGATTGCAGCAGGGAAGAAGCTGTTCTTGAGTCTGTTGGTATGTGCCCTCAGACTTTTGTATCTTTTTTCCTGAAGGAAAAAGGTGGAAGAGAGTATGTCCGGAGTGTGTGGGGTCCTTAATTATGCTGGCTGCTTTTCCGAGGCAGCGGGAAATGTAGACGGAGTCAATGGGTGGGACGCTGGTTTGAGTGATGGACTGGGCTTCGTTCACGAATCTTTGTAGTTTATTGCAGTCTTGGGCAGAGCAGGAGCCATACCAAGCTGTGATAGAACCAGAAAGAATGCTTTCCATGGTGCATCTGTAAAAGTTGGTGAGAGTCATAGCTGACATGCCAAATTTCCTTAGTCTTCTGAGAAAGTAGAGGCGTTGGTGGGCTTTCTTAACTGTAGCATCAGCATGGGGGGGACTAGGACAGGTTGTTGGTGATCTGGACACCTAAAAACTTGAAACTCTCAATCATTTCTACTTTGTCCCCGTTGACTGTCTGTTGTTAACAATTCAGGACAAGTATGTCCCTGTAAAAATGAAGGATAAAGATGGCAAGATTTGGGAACCCTGGATGACAAGAGAGATTGTGAGCTGAGTGAAAAAGAAGAAGGAGGTATATGCAAATTTCAGGAAATTGAAAACCGATAAGCCCCCTAGGGAATACAAAGATTGCAGGAAAGAGCTTACATAGGGACTAATTTAAAGAGCTTAAATTAGGAGGGCAAAAGAGGGCCATGAAATGTCCTTGGCAGGCAGGATTAAGGAGAACCCAAGGCTTTTTATGTGTATATGAGGAGGAAGAGGGTAGCTAAGGAAAGGGTAGTTCCACGCAAGGACAGTGGAGGGAATTTGCGTGTGGAGCCAGATGAGGTGGGTGAGGTCCTTAACGAGTACTTTGCATCAGTATTCAGAAAGGAACAGGATGTGGTGGATGGTGAGTGCAGAAAGGAGGATGTTGACATTCTAGGACATAGAATCATAGAAACCCTACAGTGCAGAAAGAGGCCATCTGGCCCATCGAGTCTGCACCGATCACAATCCCACCCAGGCCCTAACCCCATATTCCTACACATTTACCCACCTATCCCTCTAACCTATCGGACACTAAGGGGCAATTTTAGCATGGCCAATCAACCTAACCTGCACATCTTTGGACTGTGGGAAGAAACCGGAGCACCCAGAGGAAACCCATGCAGACACGAGGAGAATGTGCAAACTCCACATAGACAGTGACCCAAGCCGGGAATCGAACCCAGGTCCCTGGAGCTGTGAAGCAGCAGTGCTAACCACTGTGCTACCGTGCCGCCGGTCACCAACTACCGGAAGGATGTTTATGCATTGGAAAGGATGCAGAAGAGATTTACCAGGATATTGCCTGGTTTGGATGATATGGCCTATGAGGAAAGGTTGAACAAACTTGTTTTCATTGGAGCATCAGAGGATGAGGGGGGACCTGATAGAGTTTTACAAGGTTATGATACAAGGACATGTTGAGATAAAAAGGGAGGAGATATTGGCGGTTTTGAAAACATTAAGGAGGACAAGTCCCCAGGGCCAGATAGGGTCTACCCGAGAATACTGAGAGAGGCGAGGGAAGAAATTGCTTAGGCGTTGGCCAAAATCTTTGTATCCTCATTGGTGAGGTACCAGAGGATTGGAGAGTAGCTAACATTGTTCCTCTGTTTAAGAAGGGCAGAAGAGACAATCCAGGAAATTACAGGCCTGTGAGCCTTACATCAGTGGTGGGGAAATTATTGGAGAAGATTCTTAGGGACAGAGTGTACTCACATCTGAAAGAGAATAGGCTTATTAGTAATAGGCAGCGTGGTTTTGCGAAGGGGAGGCCATGTCTCACAAATTTAATTGAGTTCTTTGAGGAAGTGACAAGAAAAATTGATCAGGGCAGTGCACGTTGTATACATGGACTTTGGTAAAGCCTTCGATAAGGTTCCTCATGGTAGGCTGATATAGAAAGTGAAGTCATATGGGATTCGGGGTGAGCTGGTAAGATGGATACAAAACTGGCTTGGGCATAGAAAGCAGAGTAGCAGTGGAAGGGTACTTATCTAACTGGAGGTCTGTGACATGCGATGTTCCACAAGGGTCAGTGCTGGGGCCTTTGTTGTTTGTAATATACATAAATGATTTGGAAGAAAATGTAGGTAGTCTGATTAGTAAATTTGCAGATGATACAAAAATTGGGGCAGTAGCAGATAGTGAGGAGGATTGTCAGGGGACACAACAGGGTATAAATCAGCTGGAGACCTGAGCCGGAAGATGGCAGATGGAATTTAACCTGGACAAATGTAAGGTAATGTGATTTGGAAGGTCTACTGCAAAAGGAAAGTATACAGTAAATGGTAGCGCCCTTAGAAATATTAGCATACAGAGAGATCTAGTCGTGCAGATCCACAGTTCCCTGTAGGTGGTAACTCAGGTGTATTAGGTGGTCAAGAAGGCATATGGCATGCTGGCCTTCGTCGGTTGGGGCGTTGAGTATAGGAATTGGAAAATCATGTTGCAGCTGTATAAGACTTTGGTTAGGCCACATTTGGAGTATTGTGTACAATTCTGGTCACCACACGACCGGAAGGATGTTGATGCATTGGAAAGGATGCAGAAGAGATTTACCAGGATGTTGCCTGGTTTGGATGATATGGGCTATGAAGAAAGGTTGAACAAACTTGTTTTCATTGGAGCATCGGAGGATGAGGGGGGAACCTGATAGAGTTTTACAAGGTTATGATAGGCTTGGCTAGAGTGGATAGTCAGAGTTTTTTTCCCAGGATCGAAGGTTCAATTACTTGGGTGCATAGGTTGAGAGTGAGAGGGGAAAAGTTTAAAACAGATGTAAGGTGCAAGTTTTTCACACAGAGTGCGGTGAATGCCTGGAAAGTGCTGCCAGAGGAGGTGGTGGAAGCAGATTCTATAACAATGTTCAAGAGGCATCTGGATAGATAAATGATTCGGCAAGGAATAGAGGGATATGGACCAAGTAGAAGCAAGAAAATATTAGATTAGAGGGGCATCTGTGTCAGCACAGACTTGGTGGGCCGAAGGGCCTGTCCTGTGCTGTACAGTTCTTTGTTCTCTTTGTTCTTTGATGTGAACAGAGGCATGTCCTCCACCATGCTTCCTGAAGTTGATGACTATCTCCTTTGTTTTGTTGACATTGAGGGAGAGGTTATTGTCGCCGTACCAGTTCACCAGTTTCTCTATCTCATTCCTGTACTCTGTCTCGTCATTGTTTGAGATCAGACCCACTACGGTGGTGTCATCAGCAAACCTGAAAATCGAATTGGAGGGGAACTTGGCTGCACAGTCACAGGTGTATAAGGAGTATAGCAGGGGGCTGAGAACACAGCCTTGTGGGGCACCAGTGTTGAGGATGATCATAGGGGAGGTGTTGTTGCCTATCCTTACTGAGTGCGGTCTGTGGGTTAGAAAGTTCAGGATCCAGTCGCAGAGGGAGAGGCTGAGCCCCAAGCCACGGAATTTGGAGATGAGTTTCGTCGAAATAATGGTGTTGAAGGCTGAGCTGTAGTCGATAACAAGGAGGAGTCTTACTTTGGTGTCTTTGTTACCTAGGTGTTCCAGGGTTGAGTGCAGGGCCAGGGAGATGGCGTCTGCTGTGGATCAGTTTGTGGCGGTAGGTGCACTGTAGTGGATCCAGGCAGTCTGAGAGACCGGAATTTATTCGTGCCCTGACTAACCTTTCGAAGCGCTTCATAATGATCAATGTCAGAGCCATCAGACAATAGTCATTAAGGCATGCTGCTTGGCTTTTCGTTAGTACCAGGGTGATGGTCATCTTCTTGAAGATGAAAGGGACCTCAGATTGTTGTAAAGACAGGTTGAAGATGTATCATTGCCAGCTGATCTGCACAGGATCTGAGTGCTCGTCCGGGTACCCCATCCGGGCCAGTCACTTTCCGTGGGTTGACTTTCAAGAAGACTGCTCTGACATCTGCAATGGTGACCTCGGATACGGTTCATCCAATGCTTCCAGGATGGAGGGCATGCTCTCGCTGACCTCTTGCTCCAAATGCATGTAGAATGCATTGAGCTCATCAGGGAGGGGTGCATTGGTGCTAACGATTTTACATGCCTTCATCTTGTAGCCCATTATGTCTTGCAGACCTTGCCATAGTTCGCGGGGGTTCATGTGGCGAGCCTGGGACTCTAGCTTGGACCGGTACTGTTTTTTGGCATCTTTGATGGATCTCCTTAGATCATATCTGGCTTTCTTGAATAGGTAAGTGTCACCTGACTTGAACGCCTCAGAATTGGACTTCAGCAAGCAGTGGATATCTCTGTTCATCCATGGTTTCCGGTTGGGAAACACACAGATTTGATTCTTTGGCACACAGTCTTCTACACACTTATTAATGAAGTTAGGAACTGTAATAGTGTACTCATTCAGGCTGGTCGCAGAGTTTTTAAATACTGACCAGTCCACTGACTCCAAGCAGTCCCATAGGAGATCATCTGAATCCCTAGACCAACATTGCACGACTTTCTTTGATGGATTGTCCCGCTTCAGTTTTTGCTTGTAAGCCAGGAGCAGGAGCACAGCCTTGTGGTCTGATTTGCCAAAGTGTGGGCGGGTGATAGAGCAGTAGGCATGTTTGATATTTGTGTTGGACTGGTCTATGGTGAGCCTGATGGTGGGATGGAACTTGTTGATGTCATCATAGAGTTGTTTCAGTGATTGTTCACCATGAGTCCAAAGGAAGAAAATGTCATCGATGTATCTAGTGTATAGCACCGGTTGAAGGTCCCGTGCGGTGAAGAAGTCTTGTTCGAACCTGTGCATGAAGATGTTGGCATATTGAGGTGCAAATTTGGTCCCCATGGCTGTTCCGTGTGTCTGGATGAAGAACTGGTTGTTGAAGGTGAAGATATTGTGGTCCAGGATGAAGCGGATGAGATGTAAAATTGCATCTGGAAACTGGCAGTTGTATTTGTGTAGCAGTGGTCTAGGATGTTTGGGTCTCTGGTGGAGCAAGAGACGTGTTGGTGGTAACTTGGTAGTACACTCTTGAGCTTGGCATGATTGAAGTCCCCAGCCATGATGAACAAGGCCTCAGGATGTTTCGTCTCAAGGCTATTTGTAATGGTGTATATTTTGTCCAGCGCGGTCTTCATGTCCATGTGGGGTGGGATGTAAACTGCTGTCAGGATAAGAAAGGCGAACTCCCGCGGAAGGTAGTAGGGACGGCATTTTAGCGTCAGGTATTCTCGGTCCCACCCTCAGCCTTCTGTTTTCAGAAAAGCCAACCTGACAATCCTTTCCTGATATGTTTCCCCACACATTTCTGGTGCCATTCTTGTAAATCCTCCATGGACCATCTCCAGTGCCTCCCTACTCTTTTTTAAAAAACAGCAACCAGAACGACAAGTGATAATCTAAATGTGGTCCTGATTTGCTTCCCACTCCTATCAAAGAACTTCCCTTTTATTTCTTTTCCAACCCTTCCACTTTCATTTGCTTAAAGCCTATTGTATCACTAACCTATCAGTCACTTACCTGAAAGGTTAACTCTTTCATGCTCCGCAGATGCTGCCAGACCTGCTCAGTATTTCAAACATCTTTTATTTTAATATCCCTGACCTGATCTGCTGGCAAAAGATAGAGTAGATGATAGCTGCTCCACCTTGGGAATACCGAGGCATGTCACAGGGTAAGTACCTTTATAGTTATATTGCCACCATATTGAATAATTTGCTGAGATAGTCTGGGGAATTCCCCAAACAAGCTCTTGTTGAACAGGAGAAGGTAACAGACTCCCAACCACTGGAACACAGGGTACTTTAGATAGAGTAGAATCCCAGTGGAATTGCTTTCTGCTCCAAATTCCTGGCAGCCTCTTCCACATTTCCTAATCTAGCAATTTGTAATTTGACGGATGGCATGGTGGCAGAGTGGTTAGCACTGTAGCCTCAACAGCACCAGGGACCCATGTTCAATTCCAGCCTTCAGTGACTGTGTGGAGTTTGCACATTCTCCCCATGTCTGCGTGGGTTTCCTCTGGGTGCTCCAGTTTCCTCCAAAGATGTGCAGGTTAGGTGGATTGGCCGTGCTAAATTGCCCCTTAGCGTCCCAATATAGAAATATAGAAACATAGAAAACTACAGCACAAAACAGGCCCTTCGGCCCCACAAGTTGTGCCGAACATATCCCTATCTTTTAGGCCTACCTATAACCCTCCATCCTATTAAGTCCCATGTACTCATCCAGGAGTTTAAGTTAGATGAATTATAGTGGTAAATACATGGGGTTATGGGTAGAGGGCCTGGATAAGATGCTCTGTGGAGAGTCAGTGCAAACTCAATAGGCCGAATGGCCTCTTTCTGCACTGTAGGGATTCTATGAATTTCAGCCAGTTTTTTTTCTATTTTCAGATTTGTTTTAAATTCTTAAAGTATTCTTCTATTTTTCTTTTTCGCTGTCGGTCTACTTATTCAAAAAAATAACTCGAAAGGTAGACACCCTTTTCTACATTAAGCTTTGAGGCAAAAACGTTGTGTGATTTCAAGAAGAATCATAGAACCATAGAAACCCTACAGTGCAGAGAGAGGCCATTTGGCCCATCGTGTCTGCACCGACCACAATCCCACCCTGGCCCTTTCCCCCCACATCCCTACATATTTACCCACTAATCCCTCTAACCTACGCATCTCAGGACACTAAGGGGCAATTTTAGCATGGCTGTGAAGCAGCAGTGCTAACCACTGCGCTACCGTGCCACCCAGTTTTAAGTTTATTTGTTAGGAGCACAAGTAGGCTTACACTGCAATGAAGTTACTGTGAAAACCCCCTAGTCGCCACACTCCGACGCCTGTTCGGGTACACTGAGGGAGAATTTAGCATGGCCAATCCATCTAACCCGCATGTCTTTTGGACTGTGGGAGGAAACCGGAGCACCCAGAGGAAACCCACACAGACACGGGGAGAACGTGCAGACTCCACACAGACAGTGACCCAAGCCGGGAATCGAACCTGGGTCCCTGGCACTGTGAGGCGGCAGTACTAACCACCGTGCCGCCCAATTTAAAGAAATTAGATGTAGCACTTGGGGCTAAAGAGATCAAGGAATATTGTGGGGGAAGGGGAAGCAGGATATTGAATTTGATAATCAGCCATGATCATGATGAATGGCGGAGCAGGTTCGAAGGGCCGAATGGCCTACTTCTATTTTTAGTATCTATGTTTCTATGTTGAGCTTGAATATGGCTAAAAGACAACAAAAGCTCTGAGCACTCAAATACACAAGAGTGGTGTACCAAGGACATTTAGCCTCATGTTTCAAATTCCAGAGAAGTGTAAATACACTATTTAAAGAATGTTTTGAACAGAAGCTGATTCCTGAGCTGGCAATTGATGTTTAAAGGAACTGTGGTCACGATATCGAGTTGCCCATTATACCAACTGCAGGTTGATATTTGCACAACATCCTGATGTGAAAGCTATTTATTTTTATTTGTTCAGCGGGACAGAAGTACTCTCAGTGATATGCACAACAAAGGTGTTAAGTTATGCAAATGATGATCAGTGACAAGGCTCCAAGCCGTCTGGCTCATCTTGTATAAAACATGAAGAAAGGAGGCAATTAAAGCAAGCAGTGTCATTAAACAGTTTCTTTGTCAGATAGTCAGTTCCCTGTTTCAGTTTACAGATTCCTAAATTCAATTTACATCTGTTTTAGTCACAGAAATAATACAACTGAACAATAATACACAGACAAACACATACTTATTGCTAATAAAAGCAAAAATGCTGAAAATACTCAGCAAGTCAGGGAGCATCTGTAGAGAAGAGAAAACAGTGTTAATGTTTCGGCTGACCTGAGTTGTTCCAGTACTGGATGAACAGGAATTTCCTCCCAGAAAAGAAGACCAAAACCACTCATCTTGGTCCCCGCCACAAACTCCCTTCCCGAGTCACCAGCTACATCCCTCGTCTGAGCACCAACAATGACAACATGAACTGCCAGTTCTGTGGATGTCTGTATCGATGTCGCATCGGGCTCTTCAGTCATGACAGGGCCTACAGAAGAGGGCACAGTGGTTAGCACTGCTGCCTCACGGAGCCAGGGACCCAGGCTCAATTCCGGCCTCGAGCCACTGACTGTGTGAAGTTTGTACCTTCTCCCCGAGTCTGCGTGGGTTTCCTCCAGGTTCTCCGGTTTCCTCCCACACTCCATGATGTGCGGGTTAGGTTGATTGGCCATGCTAAATTGCCCCTTAGTGTCAGGGGTACTAGCTAGGGTAAATGAGTGGGGTTATGCAGATAGGGTCTGGATGGGATTGTCGTCAGTGCAGACTCGATGGGCTGAATGTCCTCCTTCTGCACTGTATGGGTTTTATGATTCTAAGAAAATGAAGTCACCTATATCTTGGACATGCTTGAATACCAAGGAGTTACTACCTCAATTTCTGTATCCTCCTTGAGCACTACAGCCCTCCAAGAGGGGGTAGGAAGGAAAGAAGAGCTGAGGCCATATTCAATCAGCCATTATCTTACTGAATGACCGAGCAGGCTTGAACGGTCAAATGAAGGGCTTTGACAAAGGGTCATCCGGACTCGAAACATCAGCTCTTTTCTCTCCTTCCAGATGTTGCCAGACCTGCTGAGATTTTCCAGCATTTTCTCTTTTGGTTTCAGATTCCAGCATCCGCAGTAATTTGCTTTTATTAAGGGCCAAATGGCCTACCCCTGATCCCAATTCATTTCTATGTACATTTCAGTAAATAACAAATCTATAGTTCCAGATTTTCCCCTCAAATAGCTTTTTTTAAAAAAAATTAAACATGTGATATTACACTCAGCAGCTTTTGAGATCTATTCTCTCTAGCATTCCAATTTCTGCTTAATTTTCACTAGAAACAAATCCAGGACAACTCGAGTTTTTGTTTCAATAATTAACATTCCCATTTGAATTATTGCAATTTCATCTTAATAAATAAACAAGCCCTCAGAACTGAATCATTTATTCTGTAGTTAAGTAAAATTCCCAAGTGGTAAATGTTGAATGATTAATTAGTGCTAATCTGGATCCAAAGGTTGTATAGGGGCTGGACCTTCTGCCAGCACTTCCCTGCAAGCCTGCTGTTCTTTTGCAATCAAAAAATGCAACCGAGCAAAAAGCAAACTGGAAAGATAATCATCATTATTATATTATTGGGCGGCACGGTGGCACAGTGTTTAATACTGCTGCCTCACAGTGCCAGGGACATGGGTTCGATTCTGGCCTTTGGTGACTGTTTATGTGGAGTTTGCATGTTCTGTGTGGGTTTCCTCTGGATGCTTCTGTTTCCTCCCACAGTCCAAAGATGTGCAGGTTAGGTGGATCGGCCATGCTAAATTGCTTTTTAAAAATTTGATTTGATTTATTATTGTCACTTCACATGTATTAACATACAGTGAAAAGTATTGTTTCTTGCGCGCTATACAGACAAAGCATACCGTTCATAGAGAAGGAAATGAGAGAGTGCAAAATGCAGTGTTACAGTCATAGCTAGGTTTAGAGGAAGATCAACTTAATGCAAGGTAGGTCCATTCAAAGGTCTGACAGCAGCAGGGACGAAGCTGTTCTTGAGACGGTTGGTACGTGACCTCAGACTTTTGTATCTTTTTCCCAACGGAAGAAGGTGGAAGAGAGAATGTCCGGGGTGCATGGGGTCCTTAATTATGCTGGCTGCTTTGCCGAGGCAGCGGGAAATGTAGACAGAGTCAATGGATGGGAGGCTGGTTTGCGTGATGGATTGGACTCCTTGTGGTCTTACACAGAGCAAGAACCATACCAAGCTGTGATACAACCAGAGAGAATGCTTTCTATGGTGCCTCTGTAAAAGTCGGTGAGAGTCGTAGCTGACATGCCAAATTTCCTTAGTCTTCTGAGAAAGTAAAGGCGTTGGTGAGCTTTCTTAACTATAGTGTCGGCATGGGGGGACCAGGACAGGTTGTTGGTGATGTGGACACCTAAAAACTTGAAGCTCTCGACCCTTTCTACTTCATCCCCATTGATGTAGACAGGGGCATGTTCTCCTCTATGCTTCCTGAAGTCGATGACAATCTCCTTTGTCTTGTTGACATTGAGGGAGAGATTATTGTTGCCACACCAGTTCACCAGATTCTCTATCTCATTCCTGTACTCTGTCTCGTCATTGTTTGAGATCCTACCCACCACAGTAGTGTCGTCAGCAAATTTGAAAATCGAATTCGAGGGGAATTTGGCTGCACAGTCATAGGTGTATAAAGAGTATAGTAGGAGGCTGAGAACACAGCCCTGTGGGGCACCGGTGTTGAGGATTGCCCCTTAGTGTCCAAAAGTGTATAGGTTAGGTGGATTAGCTATGATAAATGCGCATGGTTACGGAGATAGGGCAGACGGGAGGACCTGAGTTCATAAGTTCTGTACAAACTTGATGGGCCAAATGACCTCTTTCTGCACTGTGGAGATTCTATGATATGAAACATAAGCTTGCTTTTGAATCAATGCCATATATTCACCAAACAAGCCTTCATTGGGTCATGAGAAAATATTTCCTCATGAACCCAGACTGAGAGCTTAATCTTAGAATTTGAGCTCGCGCTTTAGAAACTGTGGGCGGGATTTTACAGCCTCACTCGTCTTGAAACCGTAAAATCCTGCCCAAGGTCAACAGTCCTTTCCATGGTCCGCCTCACTCCTGCCCCGATTCCCGTGGTAAAGTATGACGTTGACAAGTGTGAGGTTATCCACTTTGGAAGGAATAATAGTAAAATGGACTATTATTTAAATGGTGAAAAATTACAACATGCTACTGTGCAGAGGGACCTGGGGGTCCTTGTGCATGAATCGCAAAAACTCAGTTTTTGTAGCAGGTGATCAAGAAGGCAAATGGAATGTTGACCTTTATCGCGAAGGGGATGGAGTATAAAAGCAGGGAGGTCTTGCTGCAATTGTACAAGGTACTGGTGAGGCCGCAACTCGAGTACTGTGTACAATTTTGGTCCCCTTATTTGCGGAAGGATATATTGGCCTTGGAGGGAGTACAGAGAAGGTTCACCAGGTTGATACCAGAGATGAGGGGGTTAGCTTATGAGGAGAGATTGAATAGATTGGGCCTGGACTTGGTGGAGTTTAGAAGGCTGAGGGGAGATCTTATAGAGACATATAAGATAATGAAGGGGCTAGACAGGGTAGAGGCAGAGAGATTCTTTCCACTTAGAAAGGAAACAAGAACTAGAGGACACTGCCTCAAAATAAGGGGGAGTCAGTTTAGAACAGAGTTGAGGAGGAACTTCTTCTCTCAGAGAGTAGTGAATCTCTGGAATTCTCTGCCCATTGAAGCAGTGGAGGCTGCCTCGTTAAATATGTTTAAGTCACAGGTAGATAGATTGCTGATCAATAAGGGAATTAAGGGTTATGGGGAGTGGGCGGGTAAGTGGAACTAAACCACTATCAGATCAGCCACGATCTTATTGAATGGCAGGGCAGGCTCGAGGGGCTAGATGGCCTACTCCTGCTCCTATTTCTTATGTTCTTAAGGTAAAATACCGGCCGTAATGTCTCATCTGAAAGGTGTTAGCTCATGATGTGAACTGTTGAATATTAAAGCCTGTATTGGGTATGTTGTAATTTAGTGTCCCCTCTGGGTGGAAAACTCTGTTTACCCTGGAACTCTCTGCCTAAGTTCTCAATACACAAGATTTTCTGAACCAAGGCTCAAATTTAAACAATTTACTCCACATTGTGTAAAATGACAGTGCTTCTAATGAAATATTCAATCATAAACTGGTTTAACATATACAAATATCCCCGAAGGTCAGAAATTGAATTTCCTTGGATTTGCTGTTTCGCATTTCTCCCCAGTGTTCATTCTCTGAAGATGTGGTCCCAATGGCCCGATCAACCCTCATTTCATTAATCAAGAAACAGTTTTTCAGCATTTTTGAGGAGATCGGGAATGCTATCTGATAAATTACTGACACGTTGTAACATAGTCCTGTACTGACCACTCATACTAACAATTAGATAGTTTCATAGATCATAGCCTCCCTACTGTGCAGAAGGAGGCCATTTGGCCCATCGGGTCTGGATTGACCACAATACCACCCAGGCCCTGTAACTCCACATATTTATCCTGCCATTTCCCCTGACACTAAGGGGCATTTTAGCATGGCCAATGAACCTAACCCGCACATCTTTGGAGTATGGGAGGAAACCTGAACACCCGGAGGAAATCCACGCAGACATGGGGAGAACATGCAGACTCCGCACAGACAGTGATCCGAGGCCAGAATTGAACCCGTGTCGCTGTCACTTCATGACAACCAGGAGTTGATCGCAATCCACTGTGGTTTAAGGGTATTATGATCAATTGTACCATCAGCTAACTCATCAGAATCCAGGGATTAAATATTGGACCTTTAGAGTCTGTATAGCTCAGCACAACATAGAACAGTGATTTACACTGCGAACCTGACAGCAAGTTTAAAAATTGTGTTTTATACTCTGAGGACCAAAATTATGAGATTGTGTTGAGGACAAGTTGGAGATAGGATTACCATATAGCTCAGGTTCTGCCTCCCATGTTTTAATGATGCACTTTCATAGACTTCATTGGAAACACAAAAGGATTTATTAATTGTACAGCAGCCACATGGCTGTAACTAGCTTCCTACACGTTCCTGCCCAAGAGGGCTCCATCAACCGGGTGATTCCCTACTCTGAGTCCCCCATCAGCTCCTCCCAAGCCAGGTGACCCTTATACTACAATGTTGCCCTTAAAGGGACAATCACCACAAATCACCATACATGCTTATTGTTGCCCAGTCCAACGCCGGCATCTCCACATCATGCTTATTGTTGCAACAGAGCCTTGCAATGTTGATCTTCTTAATGTTCACACTCCCCAATTGAGACTGATGATGCATCTCAGCTATCTTAGAATTCAGAAACAGAAATACAATACTGCATGTGCTGGAAATCTGCAATAAAAACAGAAGATGCTTGAAATATTTCTGATCAAAGATCATGGACATGAAATTTTAAATCTGTTAGTCACTGCACAGATACTGCCTGGCCTGCTGAATGTTTTCCAGCATTTTCAGTTATGATTCATGAACATTGGTGAAATCCAAGTTGTTTAGAATTATGCAACTGATTGAATTGATCATATTTATGCATAAATTCAATGCATTTTCACAATGCGCAGCAGAAACTTCACTTAGTGAGTAGTGCAGATTGTGCAATTAACATCAGAGTGTAATCAGGTTGGAAATAAATTCTGAAAATTTAGGTGACCCAGTTTACCAGCAGACCAATTGTTTAATGTTATCAGTTCCTGTATGTCAACAGCAAGCCACTTCCATTTAGCATCAATGACCATAACTTCCCAGTAAGAAGTCTCACAACACCAGGTTAAAGTCCAAGCGGTCCAACTTCCCACACAAGAGCCTTGAAAAAAACATTTTCTGTGCCCAAGCTCCCTGAGATTTGCACATTAAACCAACTTGTAAAGTTTGGCACACTATTTGTGGCTAGAGACTGTGATATCCTGCATGTGTTTCCTATGATGTGGAGATACCGGCGTTGGACTGGAGTAAGCACAGTAAGAAGTCTCACAACAGCAGGTTAAAGTCCAACATGTTTATTTGGTAGCACAAGCTTTCGGAGCACTGCCCCTTCATCAGGTGAGTGGGAGTTCTGTTCACAAACAGGGCACATAAAGACACAAACTCAATTTACAAGATAATGGTTGGAATGCGAGTCTTTACAGGTAATCAAGTCTTAAAGGTACAGATAATGTGAGTGGAGAGAGGGTTAAGCATAGGTTAAAAAGGTGTGTATTGTCTCCAGCCAGGACAGTTAGTGAGACTTTGCAAGCCCAGGCAAGTCATGGGGGTTACAGATAGTGTGACATGAACCCAAGATCCCGGTTGAGGCCGTCCTCATGTGTGCGGAGCTTGGCTATCAGTCTCTGCTCAGCGATTCTGAGTTGTGTGTCGTGAAGCTGCCTTGGAGAACGCTTACCCGAAGATCAGAGGCTGAATGCCCTTGACTGCTGAAGTGTTCCCCGACAGGAAGGGAATACTCCTGCTCATGGTAGCACAGTGGTTACCATCGCAGCCTCATAGCACCAGGGGCCCAGGTTCAATTCCTGGCTTGAATAACTGTCTGTGCAGAGTCTGCGTGTTTTCCCTGTATCTGTGTGGGTTTCCTCTGGATGCTCCGGTTTCCTCCCACAGTCTAAAAGACGTGCTGATTAGGTGCATTGGCTGTGCTTATTTCTCCCTCAGTTTATCTGAACAGGCACTGGAGTGTGGCGACCGGGGGATTTTCACAGTAACTTCATTGCAGTGTTAATTTAAACTTACTTATGACACTAACTGGGTGGACTGATTTCAAGACAAACCTGACCTCAGTTCTACTGTAGTGATGTGTGAAAGGTCAGTTTTGATACAACTGTTTGACGTTTGACCTTTGGGTTACAATCTAAATTTGTGGCCTTGGTAACAGCTTTCCGCAATTCAAAACCGGAGCTGCCATTTGATACATTCCACTAGCTGATCTTCATCCTTTCATCCCAGCTTTTATTTACATTTACTCCTCCCACTCCCCTCACCCCAAACTTCTCTGAGCCATTTTCCAGAATTCAGGTAGATGTGTTAAACCCAGCAAATAGTATGACTGAGCCTTCTAGCCCGATCATGACTGAACTGACCTCTCTTCATCCTTCAACACATCACTTGAAAAGAGTAGTGAAAGCTATTAAAAACCAACATAGACCATCTAACAACAGACCACAAGAAACTATAAAGGGTCGTGAACATAGCCCAGCCCATCATGCTTAGAGTCATAGAGGTTTACAGCATGGAAGCAGGCCCTTCGACCCAACTTGTCCATGCTGCCTTTTTTTTTAAACCCCTAAGCTGGTCCCAACTGCCCGCTTTTGGCCCATATCCTTCTGTACCCATCTTACCCATGTAACTGTCTAAATGCTTTTTAAAAGACAAAATTGTCCCTGCCTCTACTACTACTTTTGGCAGCTTGTTCCAGACACTCACCACCCTCTGTGTGAAAAAATTGCCCCTCTGGACAGTTTTGTATTTCTCCCCTCTCACCTTAAACCTATGCCCTCTAGTTTTAGACTCCCCTACCTTTGAATCATAGAAATCATAAAAACCCTACAGTACAGAAAGAGGCCATTCGGCCCATCGAGTCTGCACCGACCACAATCCCACCCAGGCCCTACCCCCATATCCTACCCACTAATCCCTCTAACCTACACATCTCAGGACGCTAAGGGGCAATTTAAGCATGGCCAATCAACCTAACCCGCACATCTTTGGAATGTGGGAGGAAACCGGAGCACCCGGAGGAAACCCACGCAGACACGACGAGAATGTGCAAACTCCACACAGACAGTGACCTAAGCCGGGAATCGAACCCAGGTCCCTGGAGCTGTGAAGCAGCAGTGCTAACCACTGTGCTACCGCGCCGCCCTTTTGGGAAAAGATATTGACTATCTAGCTGATCTATGCCCCTCATTATTTTATAGACCTCTATCAGATCATCTCTCAGCCTTCTCCGCTCCAGAGAAAAAAGTCCCAGTCTATCCAGCCTCTCCTTATAACTCAAATGATCATGTCCCGGTAGCATCCTAGTAAATCTTTTCTGCATTCTTTCTAATTTAATAATATCCTTTCTATAATAGGGTGACCAGATCTGTACACAGTATTCCAAGTGTGGCCTTACCAATGTCTTGTACAACTTCAACAAGATGTCCCAACTCCGGTTCTGATCAATGAAACCCGAGCATGCTGAATGCCTTCTTTGCCACTCTGTCCACCTGTGACTCCACTTTCAAGGAGCTATGAATCTGTGCCCCTAGATCTCTTTGTTCTGTAACTCTCCCCAGTGCCCTACCATTAACTGAGTAAGTCCTGCCCAGGTTCAATCTACCAAAATGCATCACCTCGCATTTATCTAAATTAAATTATTTATCGGGCGGCACGGTAGCACAGTGGTTAGCACTGCTGCTTCACAGCTCCAGGGACCTGGGTTCGATTCCCGGCTTGGGTCACTGTCTGTGTGGAGTTTGCACATTCTCCTCGTGTCTGCGTGGGTTTCCTCCGGGTGCTCTGGTTTCCTCCCACAGTCCAAAGATGTGCGGGTTAGGTTGATTGGCCATGCTAAAAATTGCCCTTAGTGTCCTGAGATGCGTAGGTTAGAGGGATTAGCGGGTAAAATATGTAGGGATATGGGGGTAGGGCCTGGGTGGGTTTGTGGTCGGTGCAGACTCGATAGGCCAAATGGCCTCTTTCTGTACTGTAGGGTTTCTATGTTTCTATGTTAAACTCCATCTGCCATTCGTCAGCCCACTAGCCCAATTGATCAAGATCCCGTTGCAATCTGAGATAACCTTGTTCACTGTCCACTATGCCACCAATCTTGGTGTCATTTGCAAACTTACTAACCATGCCTCCTATATTCTCATCCAAATCATTGATATAAATGACAAATAACAGTGGACCCAGCAGTGATCCCAATGCAGACGAGCTTCTCATCCATTGACTCTGTCTACACTTCTCGCTGCCTCGGAAAAGCGGCCAGCATAATCAAGGAACCCACGCATCCTGGACATACTCTCTTCCACCTTCTTCCGCCTTCTTCCATTGGGAAAAAGACACAAAAGTCTGAGATCATGTACCAACCAACTCAAGAACAGTTTCTTCCCTGCTGCCATCAGACTTTTGAATGGACCTACCATATATTAAGTTGATCTTTCGCCACACCCTAGCTGTGAATATATTCTGCACCCTCTTGTTTCCTTCTCCCCATGTACTCTATGAACAGTATTCTTTGTCTGTACGATGCGCAAGAAACAATATTTTTCACTGTATACCATGTGATGATAATAAATCAAATCAAATCAAATCAAACTGATCACTCAAAAATGGTTCCGAATATAGGTCCATGGCATGCAGTTATGCAGAAACTACAGTGGGTGTTGGTATTTAAGCCTGCTGCTACATCAAACAATCTAGCTCGAAGAGTGAAAACTTAACAAATATTATTGGTTTTAAAACTGTTTATGTGATTTTTGCTATTACATTAAGACATTCACCTCCACCCCCCACCCACCGCTACCCCTCTCACATCTCAGTTCAATTGACCACTCCTCTTCTCCAGTTCTTCCCTCACTGCCACTCCTCCTTCCTCCTTGTTACGAATCTGCAAAGTTTATATTCCACCACATCCCTGCACATTCCTGATCTTGAAAATTATTGCAGTCCCCAAAACTCTTGACTCCCTTGTCCGTAAACAATACTCTAGGTGTGGTCTCACCAATGCCCTGTACAGTTGTAGCAAGACTTCCTTACTTTTATTCACCGACCCCCTTACAATAAAGGCTAACATTACATTCGCCTTCTTAATTAATAGCTGTATAGGCATGCTGACATTTTGTGCTTCATAAACAAGGGACACCCAGGTTCCATTGTATCACAGCATTCTGCATTCTCTTTCCATTTAAACAATACTTTGTTTTTCTATTCCTCCAGCCAACCTTACATTTTCTCACATTGTACTCAATCTGCCAAATTTTTCCCACGTTATCTATGTCCTATAGTGGCTTGGTAGTAAAGCTCCTGGGTATTGCTGAAAATAGAGACGTGGTGTCAAATATTTTCATCTTGCGCTTATCAGGGCACATGCAAGAATGCAACATTTCAAAGGGAATAACAATTTATACTGCAAGAGAAAGGGAATGCTGATGGATGGGCAAGTTACTGATACATTGCTAAGGAGAATGCACCAAGAAGCATTGCCCACCATGTTTGAATGAACATAAACAAAATGGTATTATGTTGGCAGTTTTCCAGTACTGGGACCATGCTAGAATCTAAGGTAAACACAGAAAGAAAAGTCCTGTTCAAAGTGTCTATCATTTCTTTGTTTCCCTTATTAACTCCCAGTTTCACCCATGGAGGGACCAAAATTTACTTCAGCTACTCTCTTCTTTTTTCTATACTTGTAGAGGCTTTTACATTCTTTTTTTGATATTTCTTCCCCCATTTTCTCTCATACTCCAATTTCTCCCTTTTTTAGTCATCCTTTGCTGGTTTCTAAATTTTTCCCAATCCTTTTGGCAACTACTAATCTTTTCAGCAGCGCACATCTTTTTTTCCAATTTGATATAATTCTCAACCTCCTTAGTTAACCATGGATGAAGCATGCTTCTCAAAGTGCTTTTCTTTCTAAATGGAATATATCTTTATAATTCCTTAAATATCTGCCACTGCTTTTCTAACATCTTACCTTTTAACTTAATTTCTCATTCCGTTTTCACCCACTCTGTCATCATACCTTGTAATTGCCTTTATTTACGGTTAAGACAATAGTTTCAGACCCATGCTCAAACTGAATATGAAATTCTATAACGTTATGATCACCCTTACTGATCGGATCCTTTACCACGAGGTCATCAATTAATTCTGTCTCATTACATTGACTAAAAGAGCCTGTTCCCTCGTTGATTGCAGACATATTATTCTAAGAAACTATTTCAAATATATTCTATTAACTCATCCTCCGAGCTACTTTTGCCAATTTGGTTTGTCTAGTCCGTGTGAAGAGTAAAATTTCCCACAATTATAGCATGCCTTTCTTACAAGCTGCCATTATTTATTGATTTATACTCTACTACCCTGCAGTGTAGCTCAGTGCTTTCCCAGTTTTTTCCTGCTATGGCCCTATTTTAATGCTTAACACTTGGTTAAGTGATTCTAGAGTGAAAATTGCAGGGTGGTGAGTTCTGACTGAAGGGCGGAAAGGTGGATGGTAGGGCAAGGGGGTGGTATTCAAATTGCAGGAGTACGGCATGAAAACTCTAAAGCAACAACCACTTTGCAAGCTCTGTTGGTAGCAGATATCAGGCATCACAGCTCACTTCATTAGGCCATACCCACTGGCAAAAAATAAACGCACACACATTTAAAGGGGTCTGACAAACAACCCCCCGAATGTTAAAGCTGAATCTCCGCTTCAATTCCAAAACTTAAAGAAATTATGCTCCAAGTTTTCATGGCTTAAAGCACATGAAATTTACTATACAGGAAACAAGTAAAGTAAACACTACTAAATAAACACTATCTTAGGTGAAATACTTATACTTTACATTGAACAGCATAATAGACTACAATCATACACATTTAAGCTAAAAATCTCAACGGAACTACCTTTTTTCTTTATAACTTCTCAAAAAATCATTGGCTACTTATCAGGCTCTTGAATGCTCATTCACTTTTCCCAATGGCATGTCACAGCCCTCTGAAATTCACTTTGATCTCTCCTCAGTGTTTCAGTTATTCTCTGAGGTATGAAATTTCATGGGGATCCTTCCATTGGCTTTTGGCTATGTGATCCTGAAAATTCTATTCAAAATCTTATGACTGTGGACTTCTGTGCTCAAATGTAGGCTTTACTATATTCTTTTTAAATGTCTCACCCTCAGAAATAATCCTGATTTCTGATAGCTTCTGGTCTACACCTGCTTTACAGCTCTTAGCACAATCTTTTCTGCCTGCTGAATTCAGGGTATGCACCCACCAACGTGAATGGTTTCAGCTCCAAACTCAAAGATCTTCTGAAAAAAAACTCCCAGTCAATTTACCAGAATTCCAACCAAGGCTGTATCCTGAATTACTCATCTCTAAGGCAACAGAGGTTAGTTGGGATATCTGATGGATTTTTAAATTAATTAACTTTTTATTTTCAAACTCAAACATTTGAATCTGGGACCCACCTGAATAATTTAAAATTTCTAATTAAGTCAGGGGAGTTCTCCTCCGATTCACTCTCTGCAGTTCCCCGGCTAAATGAAGGTCACCTGCTGTTTTTAAGACTTTCACCCCTCACCTTTGTTCACGAAACCCTTTGATCTGTCATTATTTGAGGTATACTGGCTATTTCTAAAGTTCAGCATTTCATCTTACTAATAAAACTTCAATCCCAAAACTAAAAGTTACCTCCAAAATATTACTATGAGCCATGAACCAGATGATTATGACACTAGCTGCTCATACTCACACAGCAAGACTTCCTTCTTAGGCCTGCTTATGTTATTGGTACCCACATGAACCATGACGACTGGATCCTTCCCCTCCCATTCCAGGTTCCTCTGCAGGAGATATCTTTAACCCTGTCACCAGGCAAACAACAGAGCCTTTTGGACTCCTGCTTTTGGCTGCAGAGAAGCTGAGCAGACTTCAGTGGATATGGTGGATAACAGTTTTCGCCCTTCACCACCAGATTTTGCTGGAGCACCTAAAAACTTATATGGTCTTTTCTCATTGCTGAAACTGATCACTATGCCAGGAACACTCTGGATTGCAAAGATAACCCCTGACTTCTTTTCTATTCTGCAAATGTCTTCCCGCTGTTTCCTCCGCTCTGAACTCCAACAGGAAATGCGAGGAGCTCACGGATATCTTTGTCACTAAGTTGGAGACCGTCCAGTCAGCTGCCTCTGCCACTTCCCTCCCTTCTCCCAGCCCATAGGACCAAACACTCTCTAAACCTACCCCCTCCCCCACCACTGAATGCCCCAGTGCCGCTACCTCTTATACCTGTCTCTAGTGGCGACTAGGCGATTTTCACAGTAACTTCATTGCAGTGTTAATGTAAGCCTACTTGTGACACTAATAAATAAACTTTAGTTTCACTTCTATCACCTCTCGTTCCTTGAGCAAACTCATCTTGTGCATGAATCCCTCCTTTTGTTTGGTTATCGCTATTTCCACTAACTAGCTGAGCCTCCCTTCCTGACTGGTATGTTAACACTTCTCTCTCTCTCTCCAAATACTTTTCCTCTGTCCTTCAAATCCGCCATCCTCACCCCACTCTTCAAAAACCAAACTCTTGACATCTCTGTCCATGCAAACTATTGTCCTATCTGAAATTTATTTTTCCTCTGCAAAGTCCATGAGGGCGATTCTCCCATCCCGCTGCGCTGCTTTTGTAGCATAGTGAACCGGGAGACATCAGTGGCGGCTGATTCACGGGACTCGCGCTGGGCGTCCGGGCCTCTGTGCATCTCCCAGCTTAAGTTTTTTCGCATCAATGGATCCACGCTGAAAATCAGCGTAATGGCGATTTGCGTTCATTAACATACCTTAGCATGCTATTAGCGGGTCCGTGACAAGAATCTCCGCCTCCGCTAGCATCTCCCCCAAATCTGGAGTGATGTCACACTGGTGGAGTTTACAACTGCTCCATAAAAGCCGGGAATTGGCGTGGCAGCATTGAACATGAGTAAGGAAGTAAGTTTCATGGAGCTGCAGCCCCAGATTGCGGGCGAGGTTGGAGGGAGGGCCAGGAATTTTCTGCTTGGTGTGGGGAAGTTCCTGGAGAGCTAGAAGTGCTGTCCCCAGGCTCATGTCCCATGTTGTCTCTGTGGGATGGAGTGGGGCCCTTTACTGAGTGCTGGTCAGGCTGCTGTCTACAGCCACTGGGCTGTTCCATTTGGGTGGGGTCCTTTACTAAGTGCTGTTCAGGCTGGGCTGTTACATTGTTCTGGCTGTGGGGTGTGGTGAGGGACTGGATTGGACTGACTGGTGGGGTTTTGCGGGGGGAGGCGGGATGGGGAAGTGCACCTTCCCCACCCTCTCTCAGCACATAACCCACCCTCTCTTAACCCATCCCCCATCCTTCCCCACTTTCTCTCAGCACATCCTCCCACTCTTCCCCGCATTAAGTTGATCTTTCTCTACACCCTAGCTATGACTGGAACACTAAATTCTGCACTCTCTCGTTTCCCTCTCTCTGAACAGTATGCTTTGTCTGTATAGCGCACAAGAAACAATACTTTTCACTGTATACTAATACATGTGACAATAATAAATCAAATCAAATCAAATCGTCCACCTCCAATGACTCTCCAATGTCATCCAGCTGGGTGCAACTGCTCTCACGTTATTCCATTTTTACCTGTCTAATTGTAGTCAGATAATTATTTGCAATGGCTTCTCTTCCTGCTTCCACACTGTTAGCTCTGGTGACCCCCAAGGATCTATTGTTGTACCCTTCTATTTCTCAACTACATTCTGCCCCTTGGCAACATCATCCGAAGGTACAGCATTAGTTTTCACATATATACTGATGACTCCCAGCTCTACCTCACTGCCCTCTGCCTGGACCCCTCCAATGTTGATAAATTATCAAACAGCTTATCCAACATGCAGCGCTAAATGAGCAGAAATTTTCTCCAATTAAATATTGGGAAGACAGAAGTCATCATTTTTGGTCGCGCTCCAAATTCTGTTCCCGAGCCCATCGCTCTCCCTGACAGCAATCTGAACTTAAGCCAATTATGTTGGTCAAATACTGAAGGCCACTTGAGGCTTCTCCATTCATTCTCAGATGAAATATGAAGAGTCCTGCAATTTGTGTGGCTCACGTGCACAGATCACCTACCTTGCAAAATAATTTAGAAACAGCACTTAGTTCACAGGATTCCAGGAGAGTGAAAATGAATTTCAGTTTAAAATATATTTCCGTGTGTCTCCCCCACAACCCCACCCCCAACACCCCCCCTGCCCCCACCCGATGAGAAAACAAAATAGCTCTAATTCAGTTCATGAAAATTTTCTTGACATTCACTGAAATGTGTTTTGTAGCAAGTATCTTTTAAGAGGTGGGCAGTTGGTCAACTGGACTCCAATTTACTTGCTTACTGAAACAGGGTCGACTTCAGTGATTCTCACTTGCTGTACTACATTTTTGTTGGCTGTACTCCCTACAGGATCTCATGTATTTGTTTAAAGTAATTTACACTCACAGTAGCACTACAAATTAGATGTGAAGATAGATAAAAAGTTAATGTGTATGTTTTGAATTTTTTTCATCACGACCAACATTAGAAAATTCTCTTCTGAGCTGACCTTGCAAAGACACCACTTGATGCAACATCGAGCCATACAAAGCAGAGTTTGATTAGCATAGTGAACGTAGCTAAGGTAGCAATTCAGGCCTAGCAGTTAAGGCTCCTTAACCTGTCACAGTGACCCTGAGCTTGGGTGGGATGAAATCCACAGGATTCTCATTCCTGATTGCTGTATAGTGATCCCTACTTGAAAATGAGTGTTGAGTGGGACAGAATCTGGCTTTGCTGTGATGCCTCTATGGTTAAGCAGCTCATCGTCAAATGTTAAAAAGCAGAATTTCACAATATGACAGGCAGTACCTTTCTGGCTCCACATGAGCATACATGTGATAACGTGGCCCCTTTAAAGGAGCGTCCCCTGAGGGCCATCTGATCAGGATGGACACTATGGAATGTCAAGGTGGAAAGCTGAGTCAATCGAGTGCAAAGGTGCATATCCCGAGTCGGGGAAGATCCTCAGTTGGAACCAGGGAGGAGTGTTACATAGAACATAGAGCAGTACATCACAGAACAGGACCTTCGGCCCACGATGTTGTGCCGAGCTTTATCTGAAACCAAGATCAAGCTATCCCACTCCCTATCATCCTGGTGCGCTCCATGTGCCTATCCAATAACCGCTTAAATGTTCCTAAAGTGTCTGACTCCACTATCACTGCAGGCAGTCCATTCCACACCCCAACCACTCTCTGCGTAAAGAACCTACCTCTGATATCCTTCCTGTATCTCCCACCACGAACCCTATAGTTATGCCCCCTTGTAATAGCTCCATCCACCCGAGGAAATAGTCTTTGAACGTTCACTCTATCTATCCCCTTCATCATTTTATAAACCTCTATTAAGTCTCCCCTCAGCCTCCTCCGCTCCAGAGAGAACAGCCCTAGCTCCCTCAACCTTTCCTCATAAGACCTACCCTCCAAACCAGGCAGCATCCTGGTAAATCTCCTGTGTTGTATAGTTGCATAGTTTATTCTGTCTGATCCTGTTATTGTAAATATTTATTTATCACTGGCAAATAAAGCCTTTGTTACTTTGAACCACATCGAGTTGCCCTCGATTTATTACAATGCACTTACTGCCTGTCATATTGGAAACTGAGCGCACCATAAATAACAGCTGCTGAATGGTCAGATTTCTAGGCCGAGAAAAATTAGATGTGCAAGTGAATGTAAAGTTTGGAGGTTACTGGTATCAAAGATCCTCTATACATCCGACCCTGTGGAGTTCTTCCCGAGCACTGAGAAAAGTCTGGGGTGTCAGGATTTGGACTCAGGATGTGATTTGTCTACCAGCAAAGTAGAGTGACATCTCCAACAAGCACTTGTTTTAACAGCCAGAAGACTCTGTAGATTAATGAATGACAGGGTCTGGCACTGCACAATTCATAGACAGGTCTGTTCCATGTTCCCTGGTCTCTACTAAAATAGTTCCACACAGTCAGCTAAACAACATTGGTACATTGTTGGATTCAGCATCCCGGGATTAGGGATAGGAAAAATTAGGCCAGGTGCACAGTTCTCATCATTATCCAAAATTCACCAGCATTAAATGCAAGGATCACGAGGCTATGGTTACTCATGTCCCTCACACACACACACACACGCAGACATATGCATATCAAATGGCCACTTGAATGAGGCACTACAGGGATTCTGGCATCCATGAAACAACAGTCTTCAGAAGAGGAAAGGTGGAGGAAAATTGTAAACAAAAAGAGGAGTAATGAAGATCAATTTAACTGTCGAGCGTGGCAATCTGAGTTTATAATGGAGAGTGGCGTTAGGAGCATTTTACTTTGAATTGGTCTGAATTCCACTAAGGACATTTACATGCAGCTGTTTGATTTAAATCAGTAGCTGATTCAAACTCAGTTAAAAGTTATGCGCCTGATTAAGGAAGGCTAATGTGATGCTACTTACCAGAGCTACACGGAGGGTCTGTCTTCTAGACATCTGTGAACCCAACCCCGTACAAAACCACTGGAGGCTGCCATGTTGAGGCAATGAAAGTTGGATGACACTGTTCCTTTTCTTACTTCAGTGACTCTAAATAGACCCTGTGTCTAGACCTTGCACTTGGCTACAAGTCTGCATTTTACGGGAATGAGATGTGCCATAGTGCCCTCTTGTTGTCTGTGTACATTGCAGAAAGGGAAGAGAATACTGATATTGCACTCACACCTCTTCAAAATGAAATGATAGAGGCTAAACATTTCTTCTCAAAGGCAGCTTAGATTGGTTGAAAACTGTGGTTTATAATAGCTTCTTGTACTAGACTTCTAGGAGAATGATCATTTTTGTGTTTTGTTTATCTCTAATTATTTCTTTTGAGCAGTGATGAAAATTGAATAATTCATTGAGCAAAACAACCAATGGAAATGGATATTCATTTCGATTCCACGTCCTCTAAAATCATTGATTCCTTACAACTATTTTACAAAAGGGCGGCATGGACAAGTTGGGCCGAAGGGCCTGTTTCCTGCTGTAAACCTCTATGACTCGACGACTCTAAATAAGTAATTTGGTTTTATTATCATGCCTTGGTGACCACGCAATCTTATGTACATAGAACATAGAACAGTACAGCACAGAACAGGCCCTTCGGCCCACGATGTTGTGCCGAGCTTTATCTGAAACCAAGATCAAGCTATCCCACTCCCTATCATCCTGGTGTGCTCCATGTGCCTATCCAATAAATGTATTCAATTATATCAATTCTCCTGTGATGTAGGTGGCCGCTGCAAAATATTATGACCATTTCCTGATGGAGGTGACCGTTCTCTTAGGGTCCCCAAGTCCCGGAATGAACATGAGACAGGTTCTATCATTGGTCCCTGAGTTGGGCAAAGTGGCAAGTTTATGGAGTTTCTACTGGAGTGTTTCTTCTATACTCTGCTGTGAAGGCCATGCCCGTCAACATCTCCAATGCTACTGCCATTTTGATTACTAACCAGCAGCCGGAGAATGGACCTCATGGAATAAGAAAGATTATTTCATTCTTGGAAGAGAGCCCAATGAGTATCCTTTAGTCCCTCAGCTGATTCCCTGTAGACCTTGTATGCCAGTTAACAATGGTCTTTGCAGCTGATCGCCTAAGAACTGCAGTTCTTCAGTAAGTACCCCCATACTGACTTGCCCGGATCTCTCATAAATCAAGAGAAGGTTTGAAAAGCTTTATGCAGCTGCCACTTAATTCAGGTGATCATGCAGCAAGTAGCGGTTGATGACAGAAATGCAGTGGACTCCACCATCATACAAGCCATTTGAAGCAATCACAGAACACATCCTTCCCTTCAGGGGCTGACATTTCTTATTCCCCTGCTCAACCAGATTATGTTCTAATTCCATACCCACATCCTTTCCCTTCCTTGTGTTCTGTCTTAACATATGTCAATTCTTCATCTAAACTATATGAATCCCCCTTGCGTGGGTGTATCTTGGTTGTTGAGTGTAAGGGGGCAAATGATGGATGGTTGCCAGGGTTGCCCAAGGTAGAGGGCACAGCTTCAACAATTAGCAATGTTTTCCACTATGTCCTGGATTGTGGCCTCCTCAGGAGGAACATACAATATTTTCAATTGCCCTCCATTACTTCACCTTAGGGCCATTACTGCTGCTACCTTCTGCTAATATTGACTCCTTCCACCAGACAACCCCAGGGGCAGCATTAACAACAGCAGGCACAAGAGAAATGGAGCAGAAGGTTGAGCTCTGAACCACCAGCCAGCATTTCTGTGCAGTGGGCGGGCAAAGCATGGCCACAGTTCTGATGGGGACAGAATTATTAACATTTGGAACAGAGAGGGTGATGATAGGACTTAATAGCCCATTTTCCCCAAAATTACTTCTCATTTTGGGCAGGAAAATTCATTACTGTCCCTTTTTCACTGTTAATGAAATCATAAGTAATGTTCTTTTAGAAAGTATATTTGATGCTGCTCAAAATATCAAAGGGAAATCTGTATAGATCCACTTATGATATTACTGCAAATAATGATCTGTAGATTTCTTGCCCACCAGAATTGAACAGTCCTGATGTGGGAGCAGATTCTGAACATGAATGATATTTGTAATAGGAATCATTATTCACCCTAACTAGTAACGTGGGGAATAAATGCTGAAAGATTATGTGGTATTGAGTCTGAGAGAGCAGAAACATCTCAGCTTTAATCCCTGATCTGTGCCAAGTTACTTGACCTCAGCTGGGCAGCTAAGAAAATGGACACTTGCCAAAGCTCAATACAAATGCTGTCAGTTCCACTCCCAGTTAACTATGGGTCTACGCTAATTTTCTGCAGGCAGTTTGGGCAGCAGCTGGTTTCATTTGCTTCAGTGTAGTTGGCTCTTTTGCTGAAAGAGTAGAAATGCAAATACAATAGTTTGTAAAAGGCACTTTATGTGAACAATTGACAACATCACAGACCGGCCCTCGGCTTTCTGTTCATACATTTTCAAACCTAAAAACACAATCCTTACTTTGTTTTGTTCGTTTTATCCTCTATCCTTTTCAATATGTGGCTGCGGTGCTTGATGGTATTTGAACTTTACACTCTACAGTTTAAAATAATTTACTACGTTAGGGAGTAACCTAAATACTTGAATCACCGCATCCTTATTAAAGAGCATGGGGGCGATTCTTCCAGCCCACTGCATTGCCCCAACGAGTGCAATGGGCTGGGAGACATCAGCGGCGGTCATTTCCTTGGCTTCCTGCTGGCCATCATGGCCTCTGTTCATCTCCCAGGCAACGATTTCTGATGTAATCAGCTCCATGCTGGAAATCGATGCAGAGATGATTATCATATGGAAAAGAGGGGTTGGAAGGCCAGCGATGCAGGGCGGACCAGCGATCGGTCTGGCCAGCGATTTGGAGGCTGGCAATGGGGGTGGGGAGGTGGCAGGTGGGGGGGGGAGGGGGCGGGGTGGGTGGGTGAGGGGGCACTGTGCATGCGCTGATCTCCCCTCTGATAGATCGGCATATGCACAGTGGCTCACTTGACATTATGCTGCCAGCCTCTTGGGTAGGAATAGGCCCCGCTCCCAGCTTTCCAGAGTTAATAATGCCCGGGCACTCTGTGATGCACAGAGTGTTAGAGATTCATTCTGGAAATCACGCTAACAAAAAAGGCAAGATTTACTCCCATTTTTCCGCACTTTGGGATCTTATGTCCCCAAATGTCCCCATAATTTGAAATACAGGTTAGGAAAGTGTCATCTTCAATTCCTAGTTTGTGCTGAGTCAGCTGATCATGATCAGGGAAGTGGTAGTTGTAATTAATTGTTATAACCCTGGGTTAGGGAAGGCAATATTGGTCAGGACTTCCCTATCTTATAGGCTATGCAGTGGACTATACTGGAAAGATCGGATTCAGTTTGTTGTTCTCCATAAGAACATGAGAGATAGGAGCGGGCATAGGCCAAACTGCTTTGCCATTCAGTACAATCATGGCTGATCTTGGGCTTCAACTCTACTTTCCCACCCATTCACTCTTCATTTCCCTTGAGTCCCGAAGAATTCCTCTGGCGGGTTCTGCTCACCAGACGCACGCTCTCAGTGGGTGGGACCTCTCGCCCACTCCCCAGGGTCCTGATCCCGGAGAAAAATCAGCGGGCAGTCTCTAAACTGTCTGATTGGCTCATGGTTCAGCAGACCTTCCCAAGGGAGGCAACGTGGATGTCTCACTGGCTCTCCAGTAAGCCGGCAAGATTCACTTTGCCACCACAATATTCTACTCTTCATGGTGAGGAGGGCAATATGGCACCTGTAAAATCCAGCCCGTGGAGTAGCTGGCGGTTTTGGTAGAAGCGATGGAGACCCGTTGGTGTTTGTTGTGGTCCAGTCTGATTTGGTGATGGATGTAGCTAAACTAATTGTGCACCCGAAATACTCAAGTCTGCACTCTTGGACTTCAGCGAATAAAGACTGGGACTAAAATAAAAGCAAATTACTGCGGATGCTGGAATCTGGAACCAAAAGAGAAAATGCTGGAAATTCTCAGCAGGTCTGGCAGCATCTATAAGGAAGGGAAAGAGCTGACGTTTCGAGTCCAAGTGACCCTTTGTCAAAGCTGGAAGACTGGGACTATACCAGGAGAATGACTAGTTTAAAATGTGATGGCAACAAAAGTGAAATCAGAATTGTTAGAACCATAGGACCACTACAGTGTAGAAGGAGGCCATTTGGCCAATCGAGCCTGCACTGACTTTTTGAAAGATCATCTTAACCAAGCCCACCTTCCCACTCTATCCCCACAACCTCACACATTTACCATGGCTAATATACCTAACCTACACATCTTTGGACACTAAGGGACGATTTACCGTGGCCAATTCACCTAACCTAATCTTTGGACTGTGGGAGGAAACTGGAGCACCCGGAGGAAACCCACGCAGGCACAAGGAGAATGTGCAAACTCCAGTCAAGGCCGGAATTAAATTTGAGTCCCTGGTGCTCTGAGGCAGCATTGCTAACAACTGTGCCATCATGCTGCCTTTGCTGGCCTGACTTCTAACCACCTGCCTCAGACCCTTCGCTTCTTCCCTGAACTGCAGTTGAAACAGTTTACAGTGCACAGTTCTTCATCTCTAGCTGTTTATTATGCATTGAAAGATCCGGTTAAAGGGCCAAGGCCCATTATACTGAATTCCACCAACATTTAAAGGAAGAACACAGAAGGCAAGGTAAATCAGAATGTAATGATTGGATATGATGATGTAAGGATGAAGAATGCAGCAAATCTTAATAATTTGAGATCTTGATGGAGACATAAAGTAGGAGATTGATGTGTTATAAGGAGGAGACTGTATATGGAATGAAGCACAAAATTCAAATGAGCGTTAACCCTTGGTAATAAACTAGAAGAAAACTAATGTCAGAGAAAGAGAAGTTGGAGGCTAGGGTTGAGAGAGCAAGAAAAAGATAATGGACTAGAAAGTGATCCATATTCAACCTATTTTGCACATGTCAAGGACCAATACTTTGTAAGATCATAGAAATCATAGAAACCCTACAGTGCAGAAGGAGGGCCATTCGGCCCATCGAGTCTGCACCGACCACAATCCCACCCAGGCCTTACCCCCGCATATTTACCCACTAATCCCTCTAACCTACACATCTCAGCACTCTAAGGGGCAATTTCTAACCTGGCCAATCAACCTAACCTGCATATCTTTGGACTGTGGGAGGAAACCGGAGCACCCGGAGGAAACCCACGCAGACACGAGGAGAATGTGCAAACTCCACACAGACAGCGACCCAAGCCGGGAATCGAACCCAGGTCCCTGGAGCTGTGAAGCAGCAGTGCTAACCACTGTGCTACCATGCCACCCCCAAGATGACAGACCGAAGGACAGGTGTCCAACTGAGGAAGGCGGAGATGTGGACAGGGTGACCAAAAATACATACAGCTGTAGAAAAATTCAAAGATACAAAACTTTCAATTTCCCATTGAGGTTTCAGGGAAAATTTGGGATTCTGCCATTACACTGTGAGAAGAGAGAAGGAAATAATTAAAATAGAATGGGATCACTGGTAAAAAGTCTTCTATTTAGTGGTTTTAATTTGGATAGATTAAAGTATCTTAAAGAAGCTTAGTGGAAAAACAAATGGAGTGCCTTGACAAGCATGTTTTAAGCACAGCTCATTGAAACAAATTTCTGTTTTTCCAAGGCAATTGCCACAAATACTACTGCATCAAAGTCACTGAAAATAACAGGACTTTATGCTTCCCACCTCTTCACTGAAATGCTTCTAACCTATTCATATCTGGGTGTATAGCAAAGCATATCACAAGGGCATTTTGAAATGGTCTTATCATTTTATGGTTTTTTTTTAATCCACATGGAATACATTTTACAGGGTCATCTGATATGTGCAATGAAATTCAAGGCTAAATCCCATTTTAGGTTTGAGATGATTATTTATTATTTAGGCCAGTTCAGCTCCGAGATTATATTACAGGTCCACCAAGCCATCCCTTGTTCTATACATGACTGGTTGGATCATGCTACATGAGATGTTTAATAGTTGGACTAACGTAACATAATATTTCATTTCATTTTTCATCTTTTGGATTCCACTTGGCATCATGCAACTCCCTCCACTATGAGGGTGCTACGTCTTTTTGTCTATCAATTTCCACAATCTCTGGCAAGGCCAATTCATGATAGCCCGGCAGGAAGTGCTATTCAATATTTGGATGTTGCTATATTCTTTTGGCTGAAAAGCAGCAGTACTCACACAACCAAAACAAGTATGTTGAAGTGACAGAGAGTCTAGGGAGTTACAATCTTCTGTTTGGGAGCCAAAAACTGTGCTACCTGAGCCAAGCCACACCTAAATAATGTCAGACTTGTTTTTCACATTAAATCTCATTTTTACTTGCAAATGTTATGGTTTGAAGTATTTGTTGCTTTAGATGCTCTAACAAATGTATTTTTTTAAACACAGAATAACATTTTGAAATCTGAAAATATATACACAGGGAAGCAACTTTTCACATGGAAACCGGAACATACATATAACTGTGTAAATCAGTGATCGATATATTTGTACAGCTAAGAACATCTTTGGTTTGAAAGGTGCTGTCTAAGGAGCCTTGGAGAGTTCCTTCAGTGCATCATGTGTATAGTATGCACTGCTGCTAATGTACATCAGTGGTGGAGTGAGTGAATGTTTGTGGAAGGGATGCCAATCAAGCAGGCTACTTTGTCCTGGATGGTGTTAAGCTTCTTGAGTGTAGTTGGAGCTGCACTCATTCAGGCAAGGGGAGAGTATTCCATCACAGTCCTGACTTGTAACTTGTAGATTATGTGTGCTTTGTGGAGTCAGGAGGTGAGTTACTTGCTGCAGGATTCCTAACCTCTTTCCTGTTCATGTAGCCACAGTATATGGCTAGTCTAGTTCAGTTTCTGGTCAATGATAACCCCCAGGATGTTGATAGTGGAGTATTCAGTGAATGTAATGCCATTGACTGTCAAGGGCGATGGTTAGATTCTCTCTTGTTGGAGATGGTCATTGCCTGGCACTTGTGTGGCATGAATGTTACTTGCCATTTGTCAGCCCAAGCCTGGATATTGTCCAGGTCATGTTGCACTTAGATATGGACTGTTTTAGCATCTGAGGAGTTGCGAATGGTGCCAAACTCTGTGCAATCATCAGCAAACATCCCCACTTCTGACATTATGAAAGAAGGAAGGTCATTGATGAAGCAGCTGAATATGGTTTGGCCGAGGACGGGGGTGGGGAGGAGCCAGGAACCTGCTCACCTCTTGGTAAGCTCCCTGAGGAACTTGTTAAAGGGCTGGGGAGGGCCAGACTGTGATTTTCGAATCACAGGAGATTTGCTGAAGCAATCTGGTGCATATTAGTGCAAGTGCTGTTGGGTGCAATGCAGTGAGTCATCAACTAATGCTGTTTCCGAGGGAAGATTTTTGACAATAAGGATTATTGTCTGAGATTGTTTGCAACACTTCTTTAATGGCCATTTGACCATTTCTCTGTGCCATGAGGCTGCTGGCCTTCTGATGGCCTTCCTCCTCTATTCTGCAAGGCAGTGGCATGTCCCTTTGAGGATGATGCTCAGCAGTCAGCTTCCACCCCCCAGTAGTGCTCAGGGGGACGCCACTATTTGGGTGCTAAACTCACTACCAACCCATTGAGGGCACGAGTGACCCAGTTGATGTATGGGGTCAGGACCTGGAAATTATCCAGCTGTCAGGTTCCTGACATCACTTGAAAATCCTGGCACATATCTCTTTGGACGTTCAAACACCTCCTCAAATCTTCCTCTTCATATGCCAACTTCCTCTTCAGTCACTTCCATTAACTTATCTTGGCTTATATACTCTGGAGCTGAGTTTTAATGTTTTAAAGTTTATTGAACAATGAGTAGTGATCTTATTGAAATATAGAAAATTCTTAGTAAGTTTGATTGGGTAGAGCTTCTGTTTGTCCGAGTTGCAGAGTCTAGAACATGGCGTCACAGCCTCAGAATAAGGGGTCAGCCATTTAGGACTGAGGCTTGTCAATCTTTGGAATTCTCCACATAGAAAGTCATTGTTTAAACTAAGTTTGAATGATTTTTGGACTCCAAGGAAAAAATAACAATGTTCAAGCCAGGGGAATGTGTGTAAGGTAGAAGGATAGCTGGGGTTGCATGCAGGCTATAGGGATGTCTGGCTTGCTCTTGCTCTGACTGCTTATGTACTCATATTCTTAATATGCCTTCAATGCAGCAGATTTCAGTGAATGGAGAGGAGGAGAGAATAAGAGAGAGAGAGAGAGTGCAAAGTTGGAAAGAGGGATAAATAAAGCAGAAAAAGATGCATTACTATTGATAGTAGAAACCTAACAGAACAGGAACTTGGAATATTAACAGATAGATTTGAGCAGGTTTTTGAAGGTAGGAAGAACAATGGAGAAGTGAAGGCTGGTTGAAGGCTCTACCAATTAGGTTCTCTATCAATTAGAAGGACAAGGGCAGCAGGCACATGGAAGCACCATCACAGGATCACAAAATTGTTACGGTGCAGAAGGAGGCCATTTGGCCCATTGTATCTCCACCATCGTCAATTTTCAACACGCCATCCTAACATGAAAATACATCGCTTTGTCATTTCTGAGTCAAGATCTTGGAACTCCCTCCCTCACAGCACTGTGGGTGTACCTACATCACCTGGACTGCAGCGTTTCAAGAAAGGGGTGGCACGTGGCACAGTGGTTAGCACTGCTGCCTCACAGTGCCAGGACCCGGGTTTGATTCCCAGCCTGGGTCACTGTCTGTGTGGAGTTTGCACATTCTCCTCGTGTCTGCGCGGGTTTCCTCCGGGTGCTCCGGTTTCCAAAGGTGTGCGGGTTAAATTGATTGGCCGTGCTAATTTCAGGGAAATTCTGCGTAATCCCACATATTTACCCTGCTATCCCCCTAGTTTCAGGGGGATTAGCAGGGTAAATATGTGGGGTTACGCGGATAGGGCCTGGGTGGGCCTGTTGTTGATGCAGGCTCAATGGGCTGAATGGCCTCCTTCTGTACTGTTGGGATTCTATGATTCTATGAAAGTGGCTCACCACCATTTCTCAAGGATAATTAGGGAAAGGCTCATCAGAGATGCTCACATCCCATAAACGAATAAACAAAGGTCAAATAGAACAAGAAGGTTTTGAGGGATGACCTTGAAATGTTTTTAAATACAAATTAGAAAGCACCAGGAAAAACATAATGGTCTTCAAAGTGTATGCCATCAGTATAAATATTGATTTTATGATTTATCACAGAAATGTTACTGAATGTTGGCTAAGAGAATGGGACTGCAATCGTATGAAATGTTTTACAAGGATAAACTTACAAAGCGAGCTTGATGGTTGAATTATTGATAAGGAATGATAGAGTACTAAAGGATTTGTAGCTAGAGCAGCAACAAGGGGATAAGGATGAAACAAAAGAAATTAATTCTGCCATTCATTCATGCCAGTACAGAGTCATGTCCAATGAATGGAGCACATATTGGAAAATTGTAGATGTTTAGCCCTTGATTTTTCCATCCATTAATTATAATCTTCACAAGCTATACAATGACAATCTACTGAAACATACTCCCTACAGAGACAGCTCATTACAGCGAACGCTGGATTGCACAATCACTCCATATATGGGTAGAACTGGAACATGAGGGTAAATTGGTAACTATTTAAGACCACAGGTACAAAGTGAGCAGGTAAACAGCTACTTGGGTAGTCTACAGGACATTGTAATGGCCCAGATCTTCCCATTCCTGGATTGTTGCAGACCTGATGAAGATGACGAGGGCAATGTAGAAGGAGGACTCTGCAAGAGGTGGAGGGTGGGGTAGGGGTGTAGTATGAGGGTTCACAATGGCAGAGTGACAAAGAGGTGGGTGAAGACAAACAATGAGAGGCAGAGAGAAGACCGAGGGGAAGGAAGCTGGACCCTGACAAGGCTGCATGAAAAACTCACAAAGGGTCAAAAGAATAGCACATTGTATACTGTAAGGGGATGGATGAAGAATCCAGAGATGATGAGTAGAGGTCTAAATGGAACATGGGTGTCTCGCAGGTGATGGGCTCGCAGGGAAGGTGGTTGAAACGAGGAACAGGCTTCATCTTGAGGCTAGTAACCTTTTCACTCTCCATTGCTGATGTCCTGCATGGTTGGTGAAAACAGATGGGTTGGAGGGAGTGATACCAGTATGCTGGACTGGTATTTCAATATGGTTCTGGGACCTTCAAACCTGTAAGCTGAGGGCAGGTGTACGAATCAGCTGCTGGACTGCCAGGAGAGTCAGAGGGGAACTCGCCTGTGCATAATTAATGAAGTTCCAAGCTCTGCATCTGACGTGGGATCCTGCCATTCTGGTCAGTCAGATAGGCGCCACTGGAGTTGCCCACCACCACACTTAGGATGGAAGTTTCCAATCCCACCCGCCATGGGAATCGTAGTGGGTTCAGGGCAGACTATGCCTAGGGCTGTTGACCTCAGGCGAGATTTTCCTGTCTTGGGGTGAGCGTGGCCGGAAAATCCCACCCTTAGTCTCAAAATGGGAGAATTCTACTCAGTCTATTAAGAACACAGCTGATGTTGCACTTCATGTTTCGCAATCTGTTCAAGCTGATTGGTCAGCTGAAAGTTTGTGAGCATTTGGGATCACCAATTGTGTTACTTTCTGGATTTTCTAATGTTTTCATAGGCTATTTACAATGTAATGGCACAAAACTTTGGGAAAAAAGGTTTTGAGAATAGTGCTGGGAAAGATTGAACCATACTTAAAACTACAGCAACAGAAAAAGAAATTGCATATTTTTAGGTTTATTGTGAGGAAAGGACGTTAATTTTGTTTTTAAAAAGAAGGGCACAGTGGTTTAATAAGGAAATTAGATAGCAGCTGAAAAAGAAGCAGGATATGACAAACATTTCACATCATCTTTCATTTGGAAACATTCTGTTCATAATAAGTGGAGCGGGTCAGTCTATACCACGTACAAAAGTAAGTCAAGAACGTGTTGTGCAAAGACTGGCAGGATTAAATATCCACATGTTTGCTGGGCCAGATGGGGCAAGCACAAGCCTTTTCTTGTCTATCAACGATCATAATTTTACAGGAAATTATAGTCAAAATAGCATAAGGGATTACACATATTTATGAAAAGACATTCTTTTCAGTTTGATCCACTAAGTCAAGCTTGCAGAAAGCATATATTGCAAAATTATTGAATTATAAAATCCCTACAATACAGAAGGAGGCCATTCGGTCCATCGAGTCTGTACCGACCACAATCCCACCCAGGCCCTATTCCCGCAACCCTGCGCATTTACCCTGCTAATCCTCCTGACACTAGGTCTATTTAGCATGGTCAATCAACCTAACCCGCACATCTTTGGACACTATCGACACTACGTAAGAGTCAGGTGTTAGCTTTGGCTCAGTGGTAGCACTCCCCCCCCCGCACACCTCCCCCCCCACCCTCCCCGCCCCTCCACCACACCAAATGAGAAGTCCCCTTCCAGAGATCTAGGCTGGCACTACTGTGCAGTACTGAGGAGGTGCTGTAAGGTCATAGGTGCATGTTCTTCGGTGCTGTCTTTGAATCAGATGTTAATTGCCCTTTCTACTTTCTTGGATGGAAATGAAACACTCCAAAGTATTATTTGAATGAGAAGAAGAGTAAGTTTGTTCAGAAAGGTTGTAAGGATAAGCCCAGCAATTACAGACCAGTCAGTTGAACTTTGGTGCTGAGAAGCTTCCAGAAACAATTATCCAGGATAGAATTAACAGTGCCAAGGAAAAATGTTTGATTAGGAAGTGCCAGCACAGACTTCTTAAAAGAAAATGATGTTTAATTAACTTGCAGGACTCTTTTGAAGAGATAATAGAGAGGGTTGATGAGGATAATGCTGTTGATGTGGTATACATAGTTTGATACAGTGCCGCACAACAGATTTGTGAGAAAAGTTATAGCTCATGGAATTAAGAAGGACAGCAGCAATACGAATACAAGATTGGCTGATTAGCAGGAAACAGTGAGTAATGGTTAATGGATATTTTTTGGGCTGAAGGGAGGTTTATAGCGACATTCCCAGGGGTGGTATCCAGACCCTTGCTTTTCCTGATTTATATTAATGATCTAGATCTTGGTGTGCAGCGGACAATTTCAAAGTTTACGGATGACACAAAACTTGGAAGCTTTGTAAACTATGAGGATAGTGTAAAACTTCAAGAAGACATAGACAAGTTGGTGGAGTGGGCAGATAGGTGGCAGATGTAGTTCAATGCAGAAAGGTATGAAGTGATTTTGGTAGGAAGAACATGGAGAGACTGTATAGCAAAAAAGGGGTGCAGGAGCAGAAAGACCTGGGTGTATGTGTGCATAAGTCATTGAAGGTGGCAGGACAGATGGTGAGAGCAGTTAATAAAGCATACAGTATCCTAGGCTTTAATAGTATGGGCAAAGAGAACAAGAGCAAGGAGTTTATGCTGAACATACATAGGACAATAGTTAGACCTCAGCTGGAATATTGTGCACAGTTCTGGGCACTACACTGTAGGAATGATGCGAATGCATTTGAGAGAGTGCAGAAGAGGTTAACAAAAATGGTTCCATATGAGGAACTTTAATTAGGAAGATAGAAAGGAGAAGTTGCGACTGTTCTTCTTGGAGAGAAGAAAGCGAAGAGGAGATTTGATAGAGATGTTCAAAATCATGAGGAGGCTGGACAGAGTAGATGGGGAGAAACTGTTCTCACTCTTAAAAGGATTGAGAATGAGACAGCACAGATCTAAAGGTCTAAAGAAAACAAAGCAAATGTGATGTGAAGCAAAACTTTTTCACAAAATGAGTGGTCCAGGTTTGGAATGCACAGCCTGGAAGTATGGTGGAGGCAGGTTCAATCAAGGCATTCAAGAGGGCATTAAATGAGTATTTGAATAGAAACCATGCAGGAGTATGGGGCAAAGGCAGGGGAATGGCACTAAATCATGATGCTCGTTTGGAGAGCTGGTGTAGTCACGATGGGCCAAATGGTCCCCTTCTGTGCTGTAACAATTCTGTCATTCTTTGAAGGCAGTTTTCTTGGTGTCCTCATCAACATCTCAGGGTCAGGGTTGGGGGTGAGGTGGGGCCCCTGGGCGGGGGGGGCGTCGTGTGTGTGTGTGTGTGTGTGTGTGTGTGTGTGTGTGTGTGTGTGTGCAAGGTGCCCCAAGCAAGGCTCAGTCTGGGTTTATTAAATAGTTACTCTGGAGTTAGAAGTGATTTTTTTCCTTCTAACTCTTTCAGAATAACTATCAGGGTAAGACTGGAAAAAAGATCTGAAGTTAGTGATTTAAATCACTGTTGGATGGTTTCCAGCCAAGCGCAATTGTCCAGGGGAAGTTGGCACTTCTGGGCAATTGCTGAATAAACCCTTACGTGGGAACTTTGCAGAGGAATTCCCCAGTGCATCATTGGGGTATCACCTAAATGTGACACTGGGAAAACAGGAAGTTATGGGCCAATAATACCTTGCTGCTGAGTGCCTGTGTATGATGAACCAGGCTAAGTGCACCCAGAAAGCATCATAATTGTACCCTTTGGGCTGTCAGACAGTCACCCCATCATGCAACAAGGTTATTAATTTCCCAGTGCCCCTCCATTGCTTCAGGATGGACTACAGTAAAAGCAGAGAAATAGAAACAAACAGGGCAGTGAAACAGATATGAAGAAAACACATTCCTCAGCTCCCTCAGATAGAACGCTGATCTGAATGACAGAAACTGACACACTGACAATGTTCTCTTATAATGCTCACTTGCGTTGTCAACCGTCCCTATGGCTCTCCACCCTGCCCCCCGAGCTTTGCAATAAGTGTTACCATTTGGCTAATGTGCTCCATCTGTGGTTGTTTGGCTCTTAAAAGCCAGCTGCTAACTAATTTAAATAAAATTGCAGTTATGCTACAGCATCAATACAGATCTCATCTGCACAAGAACAATTGGGAATAGGTGGAACTGGGACATATGAACTTATTCTATGGAGATAGAATTACTCCAAATACAGCCTGTTTAATGTCTTGTATTTCCTGATAAATTTATAAATTCTGAAAAAATAAATTTCTTTTGACATGTTACTTGGCTTTTGGTCAGTTTTCAGGGTGATGCAGTTATGATGCAGTGAGAACATTTTTCTTTCTTTCTCATTGGCTGGAATTTTACAGCCCCGTTGCGGCAGGAGGGGGGGCAGAAAATGCGACAAGCTGTTCATAAGCCCATTGACTTCGGCAAGACTGGAAAATCCTGCTGGTGGGAACGGCTGTAAAATTGCTCCCATTATGTTGAGGAAGGCTGAGTATATATTCTGTGAGAAATTCCTTTAATCAGCAAAAGTCAGGCCACAATTAGAAATTGAAGCTTTAAATCACCTATGCAAGAATACTCTTGTTGATGCTCCCATGTGGAATTCATATTCCTGACAAACCTCCTGGGGGGGTTTTCTGTTCTTCAAACCAGCCCTATCATTCAATATGATCAAGGTGGATCTACTATCTCACTGTCATATTCCAGCGCTCTCCCCATAACCCTTGATGCCTTTAGAGTTTGTAAATCTCTCTATTTCTTTATTAAATATATCCGGTGACTTGGCCTCCACAGCCTTCTGTGGTAGAGAATTCCACAGGTTCACCACCCTCTGAGCGAAGAGGTTTCTCCTAATCTCAGTCCAAAATGGCCTACCCCGTATCCTGAGACTGTGATCCCTTCTCTAAAACCCACAGTCAGAGGAAACAATACCCCAACATCAGGTCTCTCTAGCCCTGTCAGAATTTTATATGTTTCAATGAGATCCCCTCTCATTCTTCTAAACTTCAGTGAATACAGGCACATTCGACACAATCTCTCCTCATTTGGCAATCCTACCATCCCATGAATTAATCTGGTGAACATTCGCTGCATTCCCTCAGTGGCAAGTATATCCTTTCTTGAGTACGGGACCAAAACTCCACAAGTACTCCAGGTGTGGTCTCACCAATGCCCTATACAGATACAGTAAGATATCTTTGCTCCTGTATTCAAATCCTTTTGCAATGAAGGCCAACAGATCATTTGCCTTACTAACTGCTTGCTACATCTGCATGCTTGCTTTCAATGACTGGTGTGCAAGGACACCCAGGTCCCTTTGTTAATCAACATTTCCCAATTTATCACACTTAAATAATACTCTGCCATTCTGTTTTTCCTACCAAAGCGGATAACTTCACACATATCCATGTTATACCACATCTGCCATGTATTTGCCCATTCACTCAACTTGTCTAAATCTCCTTGAAGCCTCTTTACATCCTCCTCACCACTCACATTCCCAACTTGTTTTGTGTCATCAGCAAACTTGGAAATTTGGTTCCCTCATCCAAGTCATTGCTATATATTATGAATAGCTGGTGTCCAAGCACTGATCCCTGCTGTACCCCTCTAGTTACCACCTGCCACTCCGAAAAAGACCATTTATTCTTACTCTGTTTCTTGACCCCTAACCAATTCTCAATCCATGCCAGTATGTTATCCCCAATCCCATGTGCTTTAATTTTCCCCCATTCTCCAAGCCTCCCACTGCTGCCAGGACAGAAATTTTTCATCTTGGATTTCTGAAAAGATTTAATAAGGCAAATTTTGGAGTATAGAGGAGAAAACATCTACACCAATGGAAGAACAAGACCCTGCCAAAGAAACATCAGTTAGCAGAGGTTTGGGTTAGCCTTGACCTCTCTACCTGTGGAACCACAACAGGGTATGTATACTGGGTTTGGATACCACACTGAGTGAAGTGGAACAATAGAAAACTGCTACTGCAAATAATAAACCACAACACATCCCTCTTCCTAAATCCTCCAAACTCTTTCCTTCAGTGGATCAAGAAAAGAATGTCACAGATCCACTCATTTCATGACTTCACCCAGGCAAAAGCAAGAGTGACAAAGAACTCTCAAACTTGAAGATCTAAATGGATGCTACCTTTTTTAATCACAATCCTTCCTTGTATGAACATGCAAATGGTTATAGTTGCATATATTTATCTTTCTTTTAAAACTTATGAGAAAAGCTGTAATTTGTCTGCTCCAGCAGTAATAACACTCAGGGGGTTAAAATACATTTAAAAAAAACACGCTGTCTTCAGTCAGTCAAGAGAAAAATGGAGAACCAACCCTAACATCTCCCTGCTATCTGTAACAGCATCTCAAGTTTCACATCCTTGTATTTAGTTAAGCCTTCCCATGACACAGCACCCCCTATCTCTGTGTCCTCCTTCAACCCATTAAAACGCCCCCTCACCCGCTCCCCCACTCTATACCCTCACTTCCTTTGCTTCTGCCCTCTCGTGAATTCTGGCATTGAAATCTGAGCTTTCAGTCACTGGAGTTTCTTTCCTAAACTTCTTTGCTCTCTAGCTCCCCCTCTACCTTTAAAATCCTCATTCAAACCACTTTTGGTCATGATTTTGATCACTTTCTGCTATTGTCCCCTTCTTTGGATAGCTGTTTTCACAAATCTTTGTGATACATGCAAGGCATATTTCGATGTTAATAGTGCTTTGTAAATACAAGTTCTTGTTGTTAAATACTCAGGCCACAAAATCTGATTCTACAATTCGTGTCATGCTACAGAACCTCAAAACTGAAGTGTTGGCTGGAATGCTTCTGACCACTTCTGGTGTGGACTTCGCCTCACATCCTGGTTGTAAGGGCACTGATGTGGAGATGCCGGCGTTGGACTGGGGTAAGCACAGTAAGAAGTCTCACAACACCAGGTTAAAGTCCAACAGGTTTATTTGGTAGCAAATACCATAAGCTTTCGGAGCTTGCTGCTCCTTCGTCAGATGGAGCGGTCTCTGTTCTCCAACAGTGCCCAGACACAGAAATCAAGTTACAGAATACTAATTAGAATGCAAATCTCTACAGCCAGCCAGGTCTTAAAAGGTACAGACAATGTGGTTGGAGGGAACATTAAACACAGGTTAAAGAGATGTGTATTGTCTCCAGACAGAACAGCTGGTGAGATTATGCAAGACCAGGGGCAAGCTGTGGGCGTTACTGATAATGTGACATAAATCCAACATCGCGGTTTAGGCCGTCCTCATGTGTGCAGAACTTGGCTATCAGTTTCTGCTCAGCGACTCTGCGCTGTCGTGTGTCGTGAAGGCCGCCTTGGAGAACGCTTACCTGAAGATCCAAGGCTGAATGCCTTGAACTGAAGGGCACTAGCACAGGAGGATCATCCTCCATCAACTCCAGCCTGATGCCACCATCAAACACATCTTCCCCTCCCCTGTCAGCATTCTGCAGGGACTGCTCCCTCAGTGACATCCTGGTCCACTCGGTGTCTATCACCCCTAACATCTCATTCCCTTTCCACAGCACCTTCCCATACAATTGCAAGAGGTGCAACACCTGCCCCTTTACCTCCTCCCTGCCTCACTGTTTAAGGCAACAAACATTCCTTCCAGGCGAAGCAGAGATTTACTTGTACTTATTTCAATTTAATCTACATCATTGGAATTCCCATTGACGTCACCCCACACCGGCGGGAAACCCACAGGTAGGATGCGCTGTCAGCGGGACCGAAGAATCCTGCCGGCGTGAACGGCCGGAGAATTCCAGCCATGGTATTTTTCCACTACCCTCCGCAGTGGGAAACATTCCACATTCTTGCCCCTGCCACAGGATTTTGTCCCAAATGAGAGAATTCCACCCTGTATCTTCCTCCCAGTTTTTACTTTTGGACAGCACAGACTTTTATTCTGCTGTTAACGCATTCTACTATTTTACTTTCAGACAGTGCTATTAACACCTACTTTGGTCAATGATTTAGTTATTAATACTATCATTATCACTCCCTTTGTTTTATGTACCATGACATCTTTGTCATTTAATCTCCCCTGCCCCCTAACCTATCCCTGACATTCTCATTGCTCCATCTCCCCCATCTGCCCCTCCCCCCTTTCACAACAGCATAAAATCCATCACATTTCTATCTCTCTCTGGTTCTGCAGAAGAGTCATATTGGATTCAAAACATTAACTCAGCAAAGATGCTGCCAGACTTGCTGGTTTTTTCAGTACCTTTTGTTTTTATTTCAGGACTCCAACATCTGCACAATTTTGCTTTTATTTTAGAGGTTCTGTTGAACTTGTATAAAACACCAGTTTGGCTGCATCCAGGTTAGGCGATGGCCTAGTGGTACTTGTCACTAGACTATTAATCCATGTTCTGGGGACCCATGTTCGAATCCTGCCACGGCAGATGGTGGAATTTGAACTCAATAAAAAATGTCTGGAATCTACTGAGCCTATTGATGACCATTGTTGGAAAAACCCTGGTTCACTAATGTCCTTTAGGGAACAAAATTTGCCATCCTTATCTGGTTTGGCCTACATGTGACTCCAGAGCCACAGCAATATGGTTGACTCTCAACTGCCCTCGGGCAATAAATGCTGGCCAGCCAATGACGTGCATGTCCCATGAATGAATAAAAAGACTGAGAACATTCAGTTCTGGACACTACACTTTAGGAACGATGTGGAGGCATTGGAGAGAGTGCAGAAAAGATTCATGAGAATGATTCCAGGGATGCAGAGTTTTAGTTATATAGATAACTTGAAGGAGTTAGGACTGTATTCCTGAGAGAAAAGAAGTTTGAGAGGAGATTTGATAGAGGTATTCAAAATTACGAGGTTTCTGGGCAGAGTCATAGGGAGAAATTGTTCCCACTTGTGAAAGGATCAGGAACAGGAGGGCACATGTTAAAAGGAAACGGCAAAGGAAGCAAAAACACCATGAGAGAAAAAACAGTGCAGCAAGTGAATAAAGTTTGGAATGTACTGCCTGCAATGTGGTGGAGTCATGTTGAAGCATTCAAAAGGGAATGTGCGGGGTTATGAAGAGAAGGCAGCCCAATGGCACTGGTTGAATTGTTCATTTGGAGAGCCGGTGCAGACATGATATGCTGAAAAGCCTCTTGTGCTGCAACAATTCTGTGCTTGTGATGTGGAGACCGTGAGTGGGAGGTATGGCATTGGTAGCACCACAAAGTGTGTTAGGATGAGGTGACTGAGTCCTGATTGCTAACGGGTGAGTGATGCATTGAGCAGCATGTGAGGTTGGCGGTACAGCAGGTAGGAGACGTCCTTTGAATATACATTGTCTGACCTTGTGAGGTTATTGAACTTTTTCTGGCACTGCAGGTGCCTGGGGCCTAAATTGATTTTCCTGGCTATCTGCTCCTAGTCCCTTCTCAGGATGTTTCATTTGCATCACTAACGCCTCCAGCACTGCATTTCAAAACCTGGAGCCCTCCCTCTTGCCACTTGCTCCATTTGCTGTCCTGTAGTTTCCAGCAAATCCTTCCTGAGACTATTCAAGCACCTCTTCAAGCATCTCCCTATTCAGAGGGCCAAGCTGCCTTTAAAAAGTGGAAGCTAGCTATGTGTCATACTAACCATGCACACATCCTGGAACCCTGCTGAGCATTCAGCCAGACAGCACAACACATTACATTTGGCTGCATGCTACAGGCTGCATTCAGTGGCATGGTGACACAGTGGTTAGCAGTGCTGCCTCACAGCGCCAGGGACCCTGGTTCAATTTCCGGCTTGGGTCGCTGTCTGTGTGGTGTTGGCACGTTCTCCCGTGTCTGCATGGATTTCCTCTGGGTGCTCCAGAATCCTCTCATAGTCCAAAGACATGCTGGTTAAATGCGTTGGCCATGCTAAATTCTCCCTCTGTGTACCCGAACAGTGTTGTTAAACTTCTTACCCGAACAGGTGCCAGAGTGTGGCGACAAGAGGATTTTCACAGTAACTTCACTGCAGTAAATGTAAGCCTACTTTTGACAATAATAAAAAATAAATTAAATAAATAAAAATAAAAACAATCACCTAGATGAGCAGGCAGAATAAAGCTTTCTTGTTGGCTGCTTAAATGGGAATGAGCTCCTAATCATGCATCACGATCCCCATGCCCAAGATCAAATCCAATTGTTATCACTACACACTGAGGGGCTGTTTTCCCTGCCTGTTGTAGAATTTCAGTCAGGATCATCTTATTGAATAGTGAAACAGACTCAAGGGGTCGAATGGCCGACCCTTACTCCTATTTCTTATGCTTGCATGATTTTATGTTTCAAAGGATCTACTGAATAGTGGATACCACTTAGATGGTGGCAAACTATGCTGAGGTTGTGATGCTGGTGGTGATAGGAAAGTTGTTGAGAAGTATAGTTGTGAGATGGGAAAGGAGTAATCGGTCATGGACATCAAGCCACTTGTGGCATGATATTAAGTTTCTTTTGCAATAGTTGAACCATTTCCTGGGGTCAGGGTCCTTGTCTGACCTCGCCAATGGCTTGTAAATCTGGTGTAGGCTCTTCAACAGACTACAGTCATCCTCAAACTGCAAATCTGCAAACATGCATGTCTATGTTGGTCAGTTTGTAGCTCACCCATGGATTCTCCAAAGCCTGGAGAGTATCAGCTGCCACTTTGGACTGAGGATTAAGAATTGTTTAAATTGTTCTTTCCAGCACTGAAGGATCGCATTGTCATCCTTAAGAGGAGAAACATCATCTTGTGAGCCGAGGAAATTTTGTCCATTTGATCTTGGTCATTAGATGGCCCTGGTGGCTTCAAAAAAAGCTGATCATGGTCAGCATATTGTTGGCTCTCTCAGGCTTTGTCTTTCCACCACCAGTCATTTATCCTCTGGATTTGTCTTTGGCAGTTGTTCTTGAGCTATTGGAATGATGCCTTCTTGACTTGTGACCTTGGGTTACTTTGTCAGGCAATGAAGGCTGTTGTTTTTTTCTTCTAGGAAATCATATTTTTCTGTGAATCTCAGTCCTGATGATGACGATTCTTGAATCCAGTAATCTGGACACAGGAGTTTAGTACAGCTGACTTTATTTGATCCCAGTGTTTGGGAATTGAGTTGGATGTGTGGAGATTTTCCAAGTTGGTTGGGAGCTGTATTTGGAATTTGTCGCTTCAGTTGGGCCACCTTAGGGTTGAGACATTGATCTTCTTCCTCTTGGGTTTTGGGTCTTGTGCTAGGTAGATATTTAACACCGATCAAACTACTCCAAGATTTGCTCTGCAGACATTAGTGCCCCTCATGAATTGAGTGATGTATATATACATCACTTTGACCTGAACATTGACATAATCCAGAATGTGCCAGTGCTTTGATCTAGGATGCCTCTGTGTGGTTTTGTACTTCTCCTTCTCGTGAAAGAGGGTGTTTGTTATAATGAGGCCATGCTGAGCTCACTGTCTCTGGTTCCCTCCGTATTTGAGTGCATACAAGGTATCCTGAAAGGATTCAGATGTTGCTGCTCAAAGATCTTCTGACCCAACACAAGTATTCAAGATCCTTTATGCATCTGTCCCTGTTTGCATATTCCTGACTAGGGACTCCCAGGTTCCCAGCCCTGCCTCATCACCCATTCTCCATTACCACAGACTTAGTAAATGGACCTTGTAGAAGCCTGCATAGAGTCATAGAGGTTTAAAGCAAGTTGGCCCTTTGGCCCAACTTGTCCATGCCGCCCTTTTTTTTAAAACCCCTAAACTAATCCCAATTGCCCGCATTTGGCCCATATCCCTCTATACCCATCGTACCCATGTAACTATCTAAATGCTTTTTAAAAGACAAAATTGTACCCATATGTATGAGTACAATGCATGTATGTGACTTTGTTTAATGTGGGGGTCTTGGAGCACCGTTATTGTCTACACAATCTTGACAAGTTAGTGGTCAGATTTTGGTGACATAGAAGATCATAGAATCCTACAGTGCAGAAGGAAGCAATTTGGCCCACCGAGTCTGCACCAACTCAGCATCTTACCCAGGCTCTATCACCATAACCCTACATATTACCCCACTAAACCCCCTAATCTCCCTAAACATTTTGGGACACTAAGGGGCAATTTAGCATGGCCAATCCACCTAACCGGCTCATCCTTAGACTGTTGGAGGAAACCGGAGCACCCAGTGGAAACCCAAGCAGACACGGGGAGAATGTGCAAACTCCACACAGTCACCCAAGGCTGGAATTGAACCCGGGTCCCTGGCGCTGTGAAGCAGCTGTGCTAACCACTGTGCCACCATGCCATCCACAAACTCCATGAACCTGACCTGATTTGAACGCACAACTTTCTAATTTGGAGTCAGACGCGCTACCATTGCGCCACAAGCCAACCCACATGACTCCAAATTAGAAAGTTGTGCGTTCAAATCAAGTCAGGTTCATGGAGTTTGTGGATGGCATGGTGGCACAGTGGTTAGCACAGCTGCTTCACAGCGCCAGGGACCCACATGTCAAACCACGATGACCGAGACCACCTTGTTGCCACAACCTTCTTCCACAATTGATGCCAATGGGATTCAGAGTCTTCCTTCATCTGTCCTGCTGTTGAGGACTTTTAGACTGCACTTTGTCTGGCATCTCCCTCCTACTTTGCCACCATGGGCATCCCTACCAGGAGCAAAGTCGCTCAATGGCATTTCTCAAGTGATCATCGGAGTGCACACATCTCTCCACCACATCTACAGGGTGATCTATGGAAGGACTAAACATGTGCCAACTGTATGTTTGGACAATAGCAATGGCTACTAGATTTATAAAAGCAGAAAGATGAGCTTAGTTAAAATTAATGATTTATCATATCCTGTAATTGTTAAATGCAAATGTCTGTAACATTTCCGATGGATGCTAGCTTGTTTTCATATGTGAAATGTGTTTGACCTGGGGTATGAGTCAGCCCACTGTATGACGTTATTTGCCTTGGCTGAGGAGGTTCTTATAATGGGTGGTTATCGGATTTCTTTGACCTGTTATTTAACTGAAAGGATGATAGCAGCTGTGTTATGTTGTTGTTAGTTTTGGCAAAGTCTTAAACATTGAATTTGGATCTGTACTGACAATTTTCTCAAGTCTAAGGATACCATTTCACCGCCAAAATGACATCCATTCCTGGTGCTGGTCCCACTGGATGCTATTTTGGTGACAGTATTAGAGTATGCAAGGGCCACATGCTTGTGCACTCCTTTACTGCCTGTGTGTTTTTGCTTGGCCTGGTGCCCTGTAGGACAATGCTGCCTCAGTGGCTGTAGCATGGCGCTGGCTTTCAGTGGGTGAGTCTGGCCGGCAACAACAAGTGCACCGGTTGAGCGGCAGTGGTAGGAGGATGAACAGGACAGGACAGAAGATTTGTGTTCCACGAAGCCACTGCCATTCCCCCAGGGCAACACTTGGCAATCCCAGAAATCTGCTGGAAGCTGGATTGGTACGTGGCTGTGACAACCCTTTGAACACTGGAATTTGCAGCTACGATTGTAGCAGTCTGAGCCTTTGTGATAGAAAGCTGAGCTCGCGTTAGAGCAGTCCAGACGTTGTGTGGCAGCAAGCTGAGGTTGCGTAACTTCAGTCTGAGCTTCCACAGCAGCACCCAAATAGATGACTTCTGTTTGTGCTGCAGTAGAAACTGAGGTGTTGGCCATCACTCACTGGGGCATCACCTCGTCCACAAGTATTTTCATGGAGTTCACCATCACTTCCATCCTCCAAAGAATGGTCTCAACTATGTAAAACGCCTTGTGCAAAGTTGTGCTATGCTGCTCTGTGCACCTTGACACAGCATATGTGAGTTCAAACTATCACAACATGGCACCTGCACTACGCTTGTTCCTGCCATGACTGTACGCTAATCATGCTCTTTGCCTCAACACATGTAGATCCTGCCTCAAAGCTACCCTCAAGCATGTTCAGTGTCAGTATCTGATTTGATGATATGAATGTGAGAGAAAATGCAGGTGTTTCTCTATCACTTGGTCACTTCATTACTGTCTTTCCATCTCTCTTTTTTCCATGTGTGTCTGGCCACTTTATAGTTTTTGGATATCTGAAAGGATAAAGGCACAAAGATAGGATTGTGTTGAGGGAAATAATGGGGAAAGCCAGAGGTGCGTGCTTACACCAGCTGTTTTTTTAAATAGAAAAGATTGTGGGATGAATGGGATCTGGGATGTGAGAAGGATTAGGTATGGGCATACTGTCAACTTCGATGGTTTCAGCCACACTGTTGACCACAGCGTGAATGCTCCAATGATGGGGGTAAAAATATGTACACTAGAATTCTACCACCCCAACCGCCACAGAATCGGAGCGATAGACAATGGAAATGTCCGTTGACCTCGGGCGGGATTTTCTGGTCTTGGGTCGAGCGAGGCCATAAAATCCCGCCCGTTGTTTCTATCCCCTGCTGGTTAGGTGTTGCTGCATCCAGTTATGTGCCACCTTGATCTACAAGAGAGAAGAAAGCATGTCAGTGAGGGGGGTGCAATCTGTTTGTGTCATGTGTTGTCCTGTTTGAATAGCTGTGAGATGCAGGTGTGTGGCTTGCACCTGTTCTAAGTCTGTGAGGGTGAGGTGTAGCTATCAATGTTCGGTTTTGAGTTATGATTGATAGAGATTGTTGGTACATCAGTGATTGGCTTGTGATGCATTGTGCAGTTGTGTGAGGCCATTAGTGCTGTTGGTAGGATATGGCATATAAAGATACATTTACTGACTTTGGTCACTCATGTAAGGTACTTTGAGGTGCAATGCATCCAGGTCATCAGGGGTAGACTCTGAGCATTGACTGTCACAGGTACCTGGTCCCACTACCTTCAGAAAGTGGTGTGTAGAGGGTCACCCGGATCCTTATGAGGTACATAACATAATTCCTCCATTGCACGTCGTCCACCAGTGCTGCATTGGAAAACTTGCTTTCTATCATGTTTTGCCATTCTTGCGTCTTTCACAGATCAAACTTCTTTTAGAATGATTTTCAGCAGCTGTTTCAGTCACCCTCCTTTAAGCAGTATAGGCGAGCTTGATCTTCCCTCACAATTCTGTACCCCCAGATCAGCTATAAACCATTTGACAACATGTTCAGCACTGGCTACATACTGCAATTATTTAAACGAACACGCAGCATGAATTTAGCATGGTAGTGATTTGAAGAAATACTATCAACTTTTTTAAAGTCAGAAAAATATCCTTCACAGGTCAGGAACTGTAACATTTACAGCAAAGAAAGGATGTTTGCAGGTATTGCTGTTTTCATGGCAGTCACAATGTGGCTGTTTCTTTTCAGCCTCTCCAGGGAGATCCTATGCTGGACATTAAGCTTGCAGGCTCCATTAGTACAAATGCAGCCAGCAATCTCAAAACCTTATGACAGCAAGGTTCCTCTGTATTAGAATAAGAGGTTGGATTCACACAGGAGGGGTAAATGGCCGAGACAGTGATAAGGAATCATAGTCGATGTAATGAAGGGAAATTCGTACTTGTGGAATCTTTTTTTTGGACAAAGTGTTTGTAGATGCTTTATAAAATAAGTTCTGGTTTCTCTTTATTTGGTGATGAAGAGCTGTACGTTTCCTTTTCCTGAAAGGATGTGAAATGTACGACAGATTTGCGTCATAATTTACTGAGGGCAATGAAAAGGCATTCTGTTCTCTGGAGATGGGGTACATCCTCTCTGCTGGAAACAGCTGTTGATAATTTCCTGCCTAATCTTGTACGCTTCTCGCAAAGGTTGTGTGCTGTATCACCTCCTCCCTCTCCTGGATGCCCTTGTCACAATCATGCGATTAAAGCCTCCAATTTCATCCGCTTCATCTTCTGGGAACGAAATCTCTGATCATTTTCCGAACTGAAAAGTAATGCAGTATACAGATAGCCTTGACAATTCTTCATAATTATGCTGGGTTTGCTTGTAGAGCACACACCACCACCCCAACCTCCTAGGCAATGAAAGTGGAATTTCAGAGGACTGATTGCATGTCGAATTATGTATGTAGCAGGCAAAAATCTACTGAACTTTTTGTCTGAACCACTTGGCTATGCAGACAGGAGAATTCCTCGAAGGATCAGTTCAGGCAACTGGATGGATGTCTTTTGTAAGAACTCCAAGTACACTTATCTCCCTGGCTGCAGTGGCATTTATGCAACCACATCATTTGGATCAATGCATGCATCCTGTCCTGATCTTGACAGAAGTTGGCTCCTTTCTCCACCCCTATGTTTAATGCAGAATTAGACTGTCACCATCAAGCCAAGCTGGGTTAGTTGTGTAAAAATGGAAGACACTGATCATAATAGTCATACTTGGGCATTGACTCACATGATCTATAGTCCTGGTCACTGACCAACTACGCCTTGACATAGTGGAATTATTTTGTTCATGGAGCTCTTTGGTATATGCTCATGGCCTGAATTACCACATGGATGCCATCGAGCGATGGTAGTTAAAAAAAATCTAACAATGCAATGAAACTGGAGAACACTTGTGTTACCATTGTGGCTCAGTAGTTGAGATGAAAATTTTGACACCACTGAATTACATTGCAATTATCTATTTTAAGCATCTATGGGCTGCAAATTGTTTGAAATCACAATGTCATTAAAAGATGTTTTATATAAATAATGGTTTTTAATGCACTGGCTGGAAAACCTAACTGAACTTTTAAAACCACAGATCTTCTTTGCACAGTCTGCAGGTGTGACTTGAGCTCACAAGAAAGATGGCTACACAAGTTGCATCACTGTACTCTCCACATTGCAACCCACTGAGATGGAGACACCAGACAGGATTTTAGAGCTGCACTTGCCCCAAGATTGGAAAATCCCACCCGAGGTAAACGGACCTTTCCATGGTCTGTTCCCCGCCCACTCCAATTCCCATGGCGGCGGGAGGGAAAGATTCCGCCGCCCCCCCCCCCCCACATCTTTGTAAAGACCCATCAAGGACAATGGCCGCAGAAAAATATGAGTGACCCACATATACTGTCCCCATTAGCAAAGCATCAAGGCAATCGCCCTGGATACTCAGCAGGTAGTTCCTAGACCATAAATCATCAAGCTACAATGGGAATACACTAAACCCTATCACTTGAACAATGGAACACTACTGAGGGAAGATCCCAGACATGAACTGATTTATGTGTCCGGGGGGAGTACACTAGCCATGACAACGAATCACTGGGTGACGGTCATGAGACGTCTCACTCTTTATGTGATTAAATTCTGGTTTCACTGCAGTAAGAGGACAAGCAGCTGAGATGCTGATGGAAGAAGACCAAGTGGGATCTCTCCTTCCTCCCTCCCTCTCCAACTCACTTGCAAGCTTTGAACCTTGTTTGCTGACCAGATTATCCAGGGACCTCCTGTTGCAAATATTTTTAAAAGAATTCAAACCAACACTGGAATCTTTCTAAAAATTCATTTACGGGATGTGAGCTTCACTGGCTCGGTCAGCATTTGTTGGCCATCCCAAGATGTCCTTCAAAAGATGGTGGTGAGCTGTCTTCTTGAATTACTGCAGTCCCTGAGGTGTAGGTACATCCACAGTGCTGTTAGGGAGCAAATTCCAGTATCTTGAGCCAGGGACAATGAAGGAACAGTGATATGTTTCCAACACAGGATGGTGAGTGGCTTCGAGGGGAACCTCCAGGTGGTGGTTTTCCCAGGTATCTGCTGCTCTTGTCCTTCTAGATGTTAGTGGTCATGGGTTTGGAACCTGCTACCTAAGAAATCTTGGTGAGTTCCTGTGCACCTTGTAGATGGCACACATGGCTGCCACTGTTTGTCATTGGTTGAATGTTTGTGGTAGGAATTAGTTCCTTTGTCCTGAATGGTGTTGTGCTTCGTAAGTGTTGCTGGAGTGGTACTCATCCAGCAAAGTGGAAAGTATTTCATTCCATTCCTGACTAGTGCCTTGTGGATGGTGGACAGGCTTTGGGGAGTCAGGAGGTGGGTTACCCATCGCAGGATTCCTAGTTTTGACCAGTTCTGGTAGCTATGGCATTTATATGGCTAGTCCAGTTCACGTTCTGGTCAATGGTAACCCTTACCAAGCTTTGAACCTTGTTTGCTGACCAGATTATCCAGGGGCCTCCTGTTGCAGATACTTCTTAAAATAATTCAAACCAACTCTAGCATCTTTTTAAAAATTCATTTACGGGATGTGGGCATCACTGGCTAGGCCAGCATTTGTTGCCCATCCCAAGATGCCCTTCAGAAGGTGGTGCTGAGCTGCCTTCTTAAACTGCTGCAGTTCCTGAGGATGTTGATAGTGGAATACTCAGTGAATGTAATGCCATTGAACATCAAGGGGCGATGGTAAGATCCTCTTTTGGTAGAAATGGTCATTGCCTGGCACTTGTGGCGTCAATGTTACTTGCCAGTTGTCAACCCAAGCTTGGATGTTGTCCATTTGGACATGAACTGCCTCAGTACCTGAATAGTCATGAATGGTGCTGAACATTGTGCAGTCATCTGCAAACATCCCCACACTTGACCTTATGATGGACTGGAGGACATTGATGAAGCAGCTGAACATGATTGGGCCTAGGACACTACCTTGAGAAACTCCTGCAGTGACGTCCTGGAGCTGAGATGATTGAACTCCAACCACCACACCATCTTCATATGTGCCAGGTGTGACTCCAACCAGCAGAGAGCTTTCCCCCTGGTTCCCATTAATACCAGTTTTGCTCGGGCTTTTTGATGCCATATTTGGTCAAATGCGGCCTTGATGTCAAGGGCTGTCACTCTCACCTCAACTCTGGAATTCCGCTCTTTTGTCCATGTTTGAACCAAGGCTGTAATGAGGTCAGGAGCTGAGTGACACTAGCAGAATCCAAACTGAGTGTCCATGAGCCATTTATTGCTGAGCAAGTGCTGCTTGATAGCACTGCTGATGACACCTTCCATATCTTTGTTGATGATCAAGAGTAAACTGATGGGGTAGTAATTAACTGGGTTGGATTTGTCATGTTTCTTGTGTACAGGACAAACCTGGGCAATTTTCCACATTGCCAGGTAGATTCCAGTGTTGTAGCTATACTGAAATAGCTTGGCTAGGAGAGCAGCAAGTTCTGGAGCACAAGTCTTCAGGACTATTGCCACAATATTGTCAGGGTCCATAACTTTTGCAGTATCCTGTGTCTTCAGCCATTTCTTGATATCATGTGGAGTGAATCAAATTGGCTGAAGACTGACATCTGTGATGCTGAGGACCACTGGAGGAGGCTGAGATAGATCATCTACTCAGCACTTCTGGCTGAAGATTTTTGCAAATTCTTCAGCCTTATCTTTTGCACAGGTATGCTGGTCTCCTCCATAACCCCCTCCAAGGATGGGGTTATCTGTAGAGGCTCCACCTCCAGTGAATTGTTTAATTGTCCACCACCATTCACAACTGGATGTGGCAGGACAGCAGAGCTTAGATCTGATCTGTTTGTTCTGGAATTGCTTAGCTCTGTCTATTATTTGCTGCTTATGCTGTTTGGTATGGAAGTATCCTGTGTTGTAACTTCACCAGGTTACACCTCATTTTTAGATATGCCTGGTGTTGCTCCTGGCATGCTCACCTACACTCTTCATTGAACTAGGGTTGGTGGCTTGGCTTAGCTTGATGGGAATGGTAAAGGACATGCAAAGCCATGAGGTTACAGATTGACAAAGGGTCATCTGGACTCGAAATGACAGCTCTTTTCTCTTCTTACAGATGCTGCCATACCTGCTGAGATTTTCTTTTTAGGTTACAGATTGTGGTTGAATACAATTCTGCTGCTGCTGTTGGCCTACAGTCCCTCATGGATGAACAGTCTTGAGTTGCTAGATCTGTTCGAAGTCTAGCCCATTTTTCACAGGGTAGTGCCACACAATACAATGGAGGGTACCCTCAGCATGAAGATGGAACTTCATTATCACAAGGACTGAGGAGTGGCCACTCCTATCTATCCTGTCATAGACAGATGCATCTGTGGCAGGCAGGTTGTTAAGGATGAAGTTAAGTGCGTTTTCCCTCTTGTTGATTCCCTCACCACCTGCTGCAGTCCCAGTCTAGCAGCTATGTCCTTTAGAACTCGGCCAGCTCGGTCTGTAGTGATGCTACCAAGCCACTCTTGGTGATGGACGTTGAAGTCCTCCACCCAGAATGGCGTGTGTGAACTTTGTGTGTGTATCTGCGTGTGCGCAGTAGTCTCTTATTTTATATAGATTGGTTAGTATAATAAAGCTAACTTGATTCTTTGTTAAACTCACAAAAACCTGTCTAATTAGTTCATTTATGAATACAGCACGTAAACAGTTAAACACTCACTGACTTGGCAAGTGTATCCTGTAAGAAAACATTCGTTGCAATCAAATGATGAAAGGGAAAAGAGGGAAGCCATTTGACCCTTGATCATCTGATCATTACAATAGACATTCCTCTGATACACTTGAAGGAGCCAAAGACATAAAATTTGAGAGCTCCAGAGGCTTTTACTGACTTTGGCAATACCGCTTCCCTGGTGAATTGCAATTCTGGTCTTTTATACATCCCTAATTTTAGTCGCTGCACTACTGGTGCTGTGCCCTTAACTGCCCAGGTCCAAAGCTTCAGAATTCTCTCCTAAACCTTTCTGCCATTCTAGCATTCTCTCCTCCTTTAACATGTTCCTATTACCTCTTTGATTAAACTACTGTTTGTCTACCCTAATATTTCTGGATGTGGTTTGTATCAAATCGTGTTTGCTAATTCTGCAGTGTCACAACTTGTGGCACCCTATTACAGGAAAGGTGCATTATAAGTATCAGTTGGTTTGGTTGCAGGTGTTGTGCCTGTTAATTCTCAGATACTTTCGACCAGTTTGCTTACTCCAAGGTTTTACCCCGGTGCCCTTATTTGCAAGATGGACAAAGGACAAACACAAGTAAACGTTCAATCAGTTTATTAATAATAACACTATTAACCCTTAAATAACCCCATAAAACAAGAGGATACCCCAGATTCAAGTATACTACCCGCAAAGATGGTGTGGTTAAACTGCAGGCCCGATTCTCTGAGTCCCTCTGGTCCGTTGTCATGAAGATGAGTCTGGATGGCAGCTTCTTCCTTCCTTCCTTCTCTACTCAGTCTTCCGGATGGTCAAGGTCGCCTCCCTCGTCGAGTCTTCGCTGCTGGTGTGTCTGAGATGTGTACCTTTATCCCCCTGCCTGCCTGCCTTTCCAGAAACTTCTCTGGTTTCCGACCAATGAGGTCTCGGGAGGGGGTCCCAATACCCAGTGGGTTTCTTGATGTCTGCCTGACAGGACACGGGGCCCGCCCCCTGGTATCCATCTCCATGCTGTTGCTTACATGTAACCTGTTGCCAGATAAGGTAACTGTAGGAACTCTAGGTGACAGAAAGTCTGGCCCGATCTGGGCTCCTAACAATAGGCTGGTACATTTCAATGGGGTGCAATGATCTCCTGCTGGGTCTCAGTAGAGTGCAATGATCTTTGATGGGTGATTGATGGGCCAGGCCCAGACATGTTTGTGTATTTGTACAATTGGCCTGCCTGAGGTTTGACTGTGTTTGATTTTAATATGCCCAATTCTTTAATTTAAGATATCCAATTTAATCAGCCTTAAAACTAGACCCTGATTATATTACCACACAGGTCTCCTGCAGAAGATGAAGCACAGTAAGAAGTCTCACAACACCAGGTTAAAGTCCAACAGGTTTATTTGGCAGCACTAGCTTTTGGAGTCTCAAGCTCCTTCTTCAGGTGAGTGAGGACTTGTGTTCATAAACAGGGCATATAAAGACACAAACTCAATTTCCAAGATAATGGTTAGAATGCGAGTCTTTACAGGTAATCAAGTTTTAAAGGTACAGACAATGTGAGTGGAGAGAGGGTTAAGCTCAGGTTAAAGAGATGTGTATTGTCTCCAGCCAGGACAGTTAGTGAGATTTTGCAAGCCCAGGCAAGTCGTGGGGGTTACATATAGTGTGACATGAACCCAAGATCCCAGTTGAGGTCGTCCTCATGTGTGCGGAACTTGGCTATCAGTTTCTGCTCAGTGATTCTGCGAAGATGAAGCAGCCATGCTAGTTCTGGAGACCATGGAAGCTGTTCTCCTTTGCCACTTCCAGGTAGCTATCTTTTATCTTGTGGATACATTTAGTCGGAGATATTGATAGGACCAGGCAGTGTATGGTACAATCCTGATATCCCTGGTATCCCATTGTTTGTTCTTGTTGCTCCTTTTCCATCAAATCCAGCAATTAAACAGATCCTTATAGCTTGGAAGCAAAGGCAGCAAAATGAGCAGTCCATCTTCTTGACAGGCTAGAAGTACGTTAACATAATGGGGGCGTTTTGTGGACAGCTTGTGCACAATGTCAATAAAGGAATTTTATTGTCCAGCCAATCATAATTTCATTTGCATATAAGTTTTTAATGAGAGAGCAATACCAGTGGACAAGCAATTCAGCAACTTCATATTGACTCTGCAAGTGTAGAGTAGCCTGCAAACTCTTGTTTTCCAGCTTCTATTCCCATAGTATTACTCACTGGAATCATTATCCATACAAGAGACAGCTTTTCATCCTGTTTCTTTCAGCAAGTGGATCAATTCAGCATAATTTTATATTCAATTTTCACTTGTAACATTCAACAGGCAATATAAAACCACATCAGTCGTTAAAATGCTTTACCACATTCTACTTGACAAAGTCTGGTCAGACTTCCAGTTTTTCTTAACATTGAACCTGGGTGGATCTGAAAACATTGATACATTGCAAAAGTAACTTTCAAATTTTTTTTATCAAATGGAAATGTTACATTTACTATCACAGTTTTCTTCTGATGTACACTGAATCTTTGAATTTATAATTATGAGGTTTATAGGATTATTATATTTCGAGGCTGTGTCTTTGAATTCTGGGGTTATGTGTCCTTTACTGAAGTCTGCTTGGCAGTTATCCTGAATGATTTGTTTGTTAGAGATAAAAGAAAGCTTAGATTGTTTTTCCTGGAAGATTATGCAAGGTATTTATACTTAGAGACAATATCAGTAGCCTGTTTGCTAACAGTGCATAGATTGCGAGTCTCCAAAGTCTGTGAAACCTGTTGAAAATGTTGAGTTGTAAAATTGTGCTTTAAACTATCCATTTAGTTCCAAGGTGAGAGAGTTGGGCTTTCAATTGTAGCACTTTCAAAATTAGCATTTTTACCTAGCTACAAGGCCCACCTTATTGAAACTTACAAGATACTGCGAGGCCTGGATAGACTGTACGTGGAGAGGATGTTTCCACTAGTAGGAAAAACTAGAACCAGAGGGCACAACCTCAGGCTAAATGGACGATCCTTTAAAACAGAGGTGAGGAGGAATTTCTTCAGCCAGAGAGTGGTGAATCTGTGGAACTCTTTGCCGCAGTAGGCTGTGGAGGTCAGGTCATTGAGTGTCTTTAAGAAAGAGATAGATAGGTTCTTGATTAATAAGGGGATCAGGGGTTATGGGGAAAAGGGAGGAGAATGAGGATGAGAAAAATATCAGCCACGATTGAATGGCGGAGCAGACTCGATGGGCCGAGTGGCCTAATTCTGCTCCTATGTCTTATGGTCTTATGTGATTTACATTGTCGTGGGCAAGGATGCAGAGGAAGCCAAAGCAAAGATCAAGTTACAGGTTTCCCTCATATGTCATTGAATATCATGGACAGTGTTTTGAAATATACCAGGGTCTGGGGGAAGTGGGAGAGAGAGGGCAACTAGAGACCAAAATTCTCTATGGTTCACTGCACCGGATTGTGGATGGAAACTCGCATCTACATATTGAAAAGACCAATGTTTTGGGGAATTAAAACAAGGCTGGAAGATTTGCCTTGATTAACTGGAGGGAGAAGTCTCCAGGAAAACTTGCAACATGAAAGATATTTCTAGGATTAAAAGTTACCAGGCTGAGAAAAGGAAAGGAGGAAATAATCAAGAGCTAAGAATCACTTTGGATTGATTCTGGAAAGATTGAATGTCTACGAAGAATATGGAGGGTTATTCCATTCTGTGATTTTAAAGTACAGAGATAGTCTTCAGTTAATAGTGTTTTTTAGCCAGTTACAGTAAACATCTTTAAAGTGTGTCACTCTTTCAACTATCAAGTGGGTGTTTGAATTTCTTTTTAAAGGTTTTTGGTCACAATGAGGATTGTTAAAAATGGGCGAGATGTATATATAGTATAGCCATTCTGTATAATTAAAAGTATGAACGCTCCAGACGCCATATGCAATAGCAAATCGGAATTTTACCAGTCACTTTTTAATGTAGTTTAATTATCCTGAAAGCCTGCTAGTCATATACAGAAATATCTATCACAGTGGGGCAGTGTGAACAGTTCATTTTTTTCTTTAAATTTTACATGTTGATTTATTCATACACCAGTTGAGTTAAATGCACTATTAAAAATAATCTCAATCCAAAAGCCTATAATCCACAGAATAAATAGTTTTAATTTATTGTTTTCAAATCTGTTGCATGTTTCTGAGTGACTTCAAAATGTTTGAGCATTAACGTGATTTTGATTGAGAGGAGACAAGGGAGGCTTGTGTGATTACATCTCTATTTAAGCTAGTGGCTAGGATAATTAAATAAAAGTAGCTGAAGCTTTTATATTACAGAAATTGCCAATATTAAATAAAACCCAAGGTTAAGTAAGATGGCTACTTATGACCTATCAAATAATAGAAACTTTAAATGAGCTTAGCTTGTTAATAATAGTTCAAATCAGCATGAGTTCAGCTGAGACATGAATTTATAGCTTAAAACATTTAAGGTAGCTGGCCAGAACTACTATTATCATCGACAGCCACAGGTGAGGTGCCTGAAGATTGGAGGGTGGCAAATGTTGTGCCTTTGTTTAAAAAGAGCTGCAGGGAAAAGCCTGGGAACTATAGACTGGTGAGCCTAGCATCTGTAGTGGGTAAGTTGTCAGAAGGTATTCTGAGAGACAGGGTTTACAGGCATTTAGAGACCCAAGGACTGATTAGGGGCAGTCAACATGGCTTTGTGAGTGGAAAATCATGTCTCACAAATTTGGTTGAGTTTTTTCAAGGGGTAACCAAGAAAATAAATGAAGGCAATGCAGTTGACATTGTTTACATGGACTTTAGCAAGGCCTTTGGACAGGGTGGTGAAGAAGGCATTCGGCATGTTTGGAATGAGCTGCCAGAAGTAGAGGCGGGTACAATTTTGTCTCTTAAAAAGCATTTATACAGTTACATGGGTAAGATGGGTATGGAGGGATATGGGCCAAATGCAGGCAATTGGGACTAGCTTAGTGGTTAAAAAAAAGGCCGGCACAGACAAGTTGGGTCAAAGGACCTGTTTCCATGCTGTAAACCTCTATGACTCTGAGATCGCTAATGATGGCTTGCAGACTAGCACGTTCCCAGTATTGACTGTGTTGACTATGTTTTTCTGGACTTGCAGGCTGTCCTGTCTGGAGACAATACACATCTCTTTAACCTGTGCTTAATGCTCCCTTCACCCACATTGTCTGGATCTTTAAGACCTGGCTGGCTGTAGGGATTCGCATTCTAATCAGTATTCTGTAACTTGATTTTGTGTCTCTGTGCACTGTTTGAGAGCACATTTCCACTCCATCTGACGAAGGAGCAGCGCTCCGAAAGCTTATGGTATTTGCTACCAAATAAACCTGTTGGACTTTAACCTGGTGTTGTGAGACTTCTTACTGTGTTCACCCCAGTCCAATGCCGGCATCTCCACATTATGTTTTTCTCAACCAGGACAGGAGTTAGAGCATTACAATTGACCTCAGTACCTTTTCAACTAAAGCAAAGAGTAATCTGTTAATTTCCACTCCTGATTGGCATTACTAGAAAATTGTCTGCCTGTGTGTAGGCGAGAGTAGGATTTGACATTTGGATATGTAACTAATTGTCAATTATTGGTTAGGTGCTGACATAAAGAATGATCACTGAGACAAGGTACCAGAGTGTCACTAATAGTTGTTGAAACACATACTTGTAAGAATTAACAGTTCAGAAGAGAAGTCAATTGGGGGAAAAGGTCGTTTCCAGGTGTTAAGGCATAATCCAAAGGCTTGGCATTCAGTTGGTCAGTGATAAGCAGTGTTTCTGACTACCAACCAGAGATAATCCTGATCTAACGTTGCAGCGAACCTGTTACTTAGCTGATGACACCTTTGGATCAATTTCCTGGTACTGATGTATTTTCAAATGAATCACAACAAAATCGTACCTTCATAAGGGCTTCAATAGGCATACAACGGAAGCACACAGAATTTGACCAGGGAACCTTACTTGGATAATATGCCATCAGTAAATATCATGTTGCGAATAAGATGCTTGAAACAATTTCCAAAGTATCTTATGGGCTTAGATTTTCTAATTCATTTTTGGAATTTCCTAAAATATTCTGCTTATTTGGTAATTCTGCCAACAGTGAAATATTTTGGGCTCAGAACCATGTGCAGATAATTGTAATTTTGAATGTTCACAGATAATAAAAATGCTGTCATTAATGTTAAAATTCAATATTTGTGCTCAATGTTGAAGCAATTAGTTTATCCTATTAAAGCAATTTGAAAGATAAAACTGAGCAACGAGCACTATCTGGGCAATGTCAAATTTCACAATTTAAAGGACTAATTTATTTTAATATTTATTGCTGCGCTCCTCTTTTGTATTTTTGTTTTATTACATTTCTCTTGAGTTAATCATGGGAGAATGTCAGAGGACAAAAATAGTAGTCAGTCAGGTGGGTATAAATAAGTCTCCAGCAAGTTGGAGTGAACAATAGAAGAGTATATTCCCAAATATTGTTTCTGAAGAACTTTCAATGATTTCTCTGAAGTGATTTGCATTCCTCAGATTTCTTTTTTTTTCTCAGTGAAGGATTAGACTGGTACTCACTTGTAAAGTCGGTCTGAGAGAATAAATGTTTATCTTTTGTCTGTGGAACTTTAAATAATACTTTTCTCTTCAACATTCTATTAGCCAGTACTTAGCGCATTTAGCTGGCTGGAATCGTGTTTACATTTTTTTTGGAGATGATGCTTTACTTTATGTTGAGTGGCACAAAAACACATGAACTATAATTAGCAGTCCCTCTCCTGGGATACTGAATTAACTGCATGTAATCACAGGAGACCAGTAACAATAATGACTTTCATCTTTAACATAGAGAACGCTAAATGAAGGAATTGAGAGACATATATCCAAGTTTGCTAACGACACTAAGCTAGCTGGCACACTAAGTAGTGTAAATCAGAGCAGAAAGCTGGAAAGAGACGTTGATAGATTAAGTGAGTGGACAAAACTCTGGCAGATGGAGATTAATGTGAGGAAGTGTGATGTCATCCGCTTTGGATATAAGAAAGATAGATCAGAGTACTTTCTCATTGCTGGTAAGCTAAGAACTCTGGAGGAGCAGTGAGTTCATTCACAGAAATGCTCATATGTTTGGGAAGTATTACCCTATATCAAAAATATGTGTGGCATAAATATATAACGTTTATAATAAAATTAAATAGGGAAACTTTAAAAGGAACTTGGAAGTATATATGTATATATATTAGTGTCACATTAACACTGCAATGAAGTTACTATGAAAATTTCCAAGTTGCCACACTCCAGTACCTGTTCGGGTACACTGAGGGAGAATTTAGCATTGCCAATGCACCTAACCAGCACGTCTTCCAGACTGTAGGAGGAAACCGGAGCACCCGGAGGAAATCCACGCAAACACGGGGAGAACACATAGACTCCGCACAGACAGCTACAAGCCGGGAATCGAACCCGGGTCCCTAGCACTGTGAGGCACTGTGCCACCGTGATGACAAACTATTAAAATCTGGACAATAAAAGTCTATTGATCTTAATTTTATTAATTAGAAAAGTAGATTCTGAAGTGCATTCAATCATCTAAATACTGGCCGGAATTCTCCAAATTGTTCGTTGGATGGATTCTCCCGGTCTCGCTGTAGTGAATGGAGTACCAAATTCTACTTTCTCGCTGGCAGCTGTGGTGAAGGGTGGAGATCAAAGAATTCTGGCCACTATATACTATATCCAATAGAATGAATTCATTCAATTAGATTAACACTCAGCCATTTGGTATCTCCGGAACCCACCCAGTTGGTCTCTGTAGGACTGTAGCTGTCATCTTTAATGTGCCTTGATCCTCATTGTCACTTGATTTGATTTCTAATTGCGGTGGGCAGCATGGTGGCCCAGTGGCTAGCACTGCTGTCTCACAGCGCCGGGGACCTGGGTTCAATTCCAGCCTCAGGTGACTGTCTGTCTGGAGTTTCCACATTCTCCCTATGTCTGCGTGGGTTTCCTCCCACAATCCAAAGATGTGTGGATTAGGTTGATTGGCCATGCTAAATTGCCTCTTAATGTCAGGGGGATTAGGAGGGTAAAGACCTGGGTGGGATTGTTGTCAGTGCAGGCTCGATGGGCCAAATGGCCTCCTTCTGCACTGTAGATTCTATAATTCTATGGTCTGGAAGGTCATATTCATTTTTGCAGTAGTTTCTGCACATGATCAGTCAAGCAACTGCCTTAGACGGCTTGGAATTTCTGCCAAAAGCCTTTTTCCATTTTTTTGATGACTTCCTGCAGGAGGAAATCCACCTTATAATCAACAGGATGCTTTTCCTGAACCATTCCTTCTCCTTCACACACATTGTATCTTATTTTATTGCGTTAAAAAGCATTAGCAATTCTTCTTTACGGTGACCCAAAACATCCTTTGTCAGTACCTCGATTATTTTTACATTGGGCCAGGATTGGCTAGTGCCTATGTCTTGGGCAAAAAGCAATTTAAAAAAACCTGACTCCCAAACTTCCGACATATAAAATTAGAATCACATCATCTATTCTGAATGTACTTTCCCATAATGACATAAATTAGAATTTATTAAATATATGGTGCTGTTAGTGAATTCAATTATCATCAGATTCAACAATAATTGATTCCACCTGTACTTTTGTGCAAATTGAGAAGCAATAACTGCTTGACTCAATGGGTAACACTCTTCCTCCAAGCTAGATTCTCGTGTTCAATTCTGGGTTGAACACATCATTTGGACTGGCACTTCAGTGTTATATTAAAAGTTTAAATTAATTTATTAGTGTCACAAGTAGGCTGACATTAACACTACAATGAAGTTACTGTGAAAATCCCCTAGTCGTCACACTCCAGTGCCTATTCGGGTATACTTAGGGAGAATTTAGCACGGCCAATGCACCTAACCAGCACGTCTTTTGGACTGTGGGAGGAAACCGGAGCACCCAGAGGAAACCCAGGCAGACATGGTGAGAATGTGCAGACTCCACACCGACAGTGACCCAAGCTGAGAATCAAACCTTGGTCCCTGGTACTGTGAGGCAGCAATGTTAACCATTGTGCCATTGCGTCGCATATTGAAGTAGTGTAGCTATGTTGTTAGAAGTGTTGTTTTTCAGTCAAGATATCTGCCTTTTTTAGATGGATGGAAATGATCTCATGATATTATTCAAAGCAGAGTAAAACCGTGGTTATTATTTCTTCCTCAACAGACATCACCATAACATGTTATCTAGTTATTTGTTCATTTCTTTCCATGGAAACTTGCAGTGTGGTAATTGCCTGCTGTGTATACTACCATAGCAACAGTGACTTAGCATCCAAAATAATCTGATGGTTGTAAAGCATTTTGGGATAGCTCGCCAATACCATAAGGGATTATACAAATGCAAGTTTCAGATTTAATATTGTTGCATTTCTTTCAGATGTATTTTAAATACAACATTGCAATTACATTTGCCTAGGTTTTGAGGTTGCAATGATGGTGAAGCTACCAGTGTTCTCCATCATCATAACTGTAAAACTGGCAGCAACGACTGGCATCTGCACATGCGCAGTTGAGTGTGGAAATCCAGAAGTTGCTGTCAGCGATTCCCTGCTTGTCCACAGAGTGTTCTGTTGAAATCTCTACAGAGGGAAATCTTTAGGCATCATTTCAATTGATGTGAACTTTCAATTTTCTACATTATAATCTCTGCTATTTCTCTGGGCTCCAACTTGATTAATCTCTTCCCCACTTGTAATCAAGTTGTTTCTGTGTGTGTATGAACTTTTGAGTGCATGAATGCACGAATGTCAAAGGGACTTTCCAGCCGCACTTGCCACAAAACCACAAAATTCCGCCTGATCTCAAAGGACCTTTGCATGGTCCACTTCCCTGCCCACTACAATTCCCTTTGTGGGCAGGATGGGAAAATTCCCCCCAAAGTGTATTTTATTATTTTACTAAGACTGGATGAAGTACAATAAAGCTAACCTCTTTCTTAGTTAAACTCAAAAAACCTGTTGGATTGGTTCTCCTATTATCACAGCGCAGTGACAGTTGAACTGGCAACTACATTCTTTTCATAAAAATTCTGTTACAGTCAAATGAAGAGAACCATTCGACATCTCCTCATCTGCTTGGAACAGAAATTCAGTCGCTCTTTGTCCGTGATCGATAAAGGAAAAATTGGAAGCAGGAAACTAAATTGATTCCTACAAATAGTTTAAAAACTTCAATCCAGGTTTCCTTATAGTTTTGAATGCTAGAATATTAAAAATGTTCACATTTGAGGCCAGTGCCTTCCTCGGACAAAGTGAGATTATGTGATTGTGGTGAACCATCGTTGGTTCCCACTGGATAGTGCTGAGCCAGGGGCTGGCCAGGACTACAAGGATGTACATATGTTACTGTTGGATTGTGCTATTGTTGCTGTTGGGTTAGGGTGGGGTTGTTACACCTTTGTATTGTAGTGTTGTGGCACATCCCAGTCGGGCTCCGCCTCCTGGGAGAGGTATAAGAGTCCCTGCTCTGGCCGGGACCCCTTCAGTCTGGGATAGTGTATATAAGTTTTGGTAGCTTCATTAACAGTAAATAAAAGCCTTCATTTACTGAGCTTCGAGCTTCATGTCTGAATAGCGCATCAGTGATAATTTAAAAGTTTTATACATCAAAGAATTAAGGAGCATAGCTAGTCATTTAGAGATAAATGTTCACTCAAATCCAAAATCTTAAAACTTGTGGCCAACTATTTTGAAACCGAACTTGGAAGAATAGGAGATACTCGTAGAATCTGAAATGGACAGGCAAGCCTCAGCAAAGATAAACATTCATAAAAATTCATGTGGAGGAACAAAAAGTTTCAAGAGCCAGGCAGGCAGATAAACATGCCAAGGCCAGAACATTTCAGCCAGGAGACCATGTTAGAGCTACTAACAAACAATACAGGGTAAACCCCCACTGAAGGCCAGTTGAAGTGGCTTGTACAGTGTAGTAAAGAGGATTGGCGTGGTGAATTATTTAATTGAAACCACAGACTGTAGGAAAAAGCAAAGACTATACCACATCAATATGTTAAAACAAGATCACAGCCAGAAAAGGGATAAATAAGCACAGGTCTATCAGACATTGAGGACAGAGGAGGGTGAAAGGGTCAGTGAAGATGAGGGAGAGGGAGGCCTATTCAATTCCCAAATTGAACCCCATCTACCATCAGATTAGCTAACAGTAAAATGTTCGAGGGATTAAACATTGCACTCTTCTATTTAAATGCAGAACAGAGAGGAGACCTGATAAGACAGTTTGCAGCATTAAAAGACATCTGTAGGGGCAAACATAGGACACACAATCATAGCCCAACACAATATGGAGGTAGGTGAGACCATTCCCATAAAGCAAAATCTTTATTGGTCCCGAGAAACTGACCCAAGTTCAGGAGGAAATTTAATACATGCTGGAGCATAAATCAAAGCAACTGGAGATCCCAAGTTGTGCTTGTGCCCAAGCTCAATGTCTTAACAGAGCTCTACATTGATTACAAGAATGCAGTGACCAGAGCTGAATCCTACTGGATTCCCCACTTGGAAACTATATCATTTTTGAGTAGTAAATGCCACAAAAATGGACACATTTGGATTAAGAAATTCCCCAACCACCATCCGAAGACTGATGAATCAGATAGCGGCCGGCTTAAACAATTATGTAATGTACCTGGATGATCTAGCAGACAGTGACACCTGGAGGGACCAGCTAGACCAATTAGAAACCTTCTTCATAGATCATAGAAGATCATAGAAGATCATTCTTCCGACGATTAAAGTCGAATGATCTCGTGGTAAAACTTGCAAAGTGTGAGTTCACTAAAACTCAGGTAACCATGTGATGGGTCAAGGATGGGTGTTGCCCAGAGCAACAATGGTACAGGTATTGAAGGATTTCCCCATCCCCATGATTGAACAGGAAATAATGGATCATAACTTTCAAGCTCCCCAGCATCTAATGCACTAAGGAACCATCTTCAGAAGTTCCTAGGTAACATATGAACAACAATTATCCAGAAGTGAAACCTTCACCGGGAAACCATCTGAAAATGCAATTAAAATGACAAACTTTGGATGGTTCTGACTGGATTACATCAGTGGTTACCCAGACAAAATTAGACAAATTCAAACATCTTCAATCTTCTGGGCAACTATTGCACAGACTCATATCAACCCCTATCCCCTCCACCCCTACAGGACTTTCCCCAACCCCTAGAGGTCTCTCCCCACCCCTTGAACAACAAGGGATCCCCTCCCCCACCAACCCTTCCCATGGGACTCCCCTCAAGCCCCCCAGGGGACTCTTCCACCTCTCCCCAATACCCTAGGGGTCTCACTCCACCCCTTCCCCCAACTATCTATCCCCTACCCAGAGGACATCCCCCCCCCCACCCACACATCCTTGGGGACCCTTTCCCCCCCAAACCTTATCAGACCTGACTCACAGCACCGCCCTCCCCCCCCCCACTGCACCTCCACCTGCCGTTCCCCGCAAGGGCCGATCACACTCCACTGCTCCAAGCCAGGTCTGACCTCCCATCCCCGCCCGCCTCCAACAAGGTCTGACTGTTCTTCCCCGAAACCAAGGCCCTGCGACCCTGCCCCCGAGGCACAACTACCACACTTTCCCCTAATGCTGATTTCCAAGCCAAGGAAGTCCTGGCCCATTTGGGAATATATTGATTTACTGCAAATTTGTCAGAAACTCCACCATTATAGCTGCCTCTTTAACTGACTTGTTATAGAAGAGAGTGAAGATAGTGTGGTCATGGAAGTGCCAAATGGTACAGGCATTAAAGGATGCCAAACAGCTTTCAAGAGAGTGAAAGCCATCTTAACCAACAAACTGCTGCTGGCAGCTCCAAACTTTAACAAAATATTTAAAGCAGCAGTCAGTGCTTGTGACCTATGGGTAGGTGCAGTCCTGTTCCAAGATGACTGATCAGGCACCAAGAGGCCAGTTGGGTGTTTCTCCAAAGAAATTAAACAGACATCAAAAAAGATACTCCACTGTGAAGAAGGACACTCTGGGTGTTACTGGCTCCCAGCCAGTTTGAAATTTATGTTAGAATGGATACAGAAACCTTAGTTTATACAGATCACAATCCCTTGACATTTGAGGGGAAATTTGAAACCTATAATGCAAGGCTATTTCGATGGAGCCTGCTTTTGCGACCTTATCACCTAACGATTACCCACATTGCAAAGAAAAAACAATGTGCTAACTGATGCTTTACCGAGACTTTAATTCAGTGCAGAATCATCCCAAATGAAAACTTAAAACACAGCACAGCAACAGTAGTGTAAGATTGATAAGTGAGTATTTGAGGATAAATGTGTGCACTTTCTGATTACAACCTTATAATGAAATGCTCCATATAAAAGCAAATTACTGCAGATGCTGGAATCTGAAACCAAAAGAGAAAACGCTGGAAAATCTCAGCAGGTCTGGCAGCATCTGCTTTGATGTGGAGATGCCGGCGTTGGACTGGGGTAAACACAGTAAGAAGTCTCACAACACCAGGTTAAAGTCCAACAGGTTTATTTGGTAGCAAAAGCCACTAGCTTTCGGAGCGCTGCTCCTTCATCACCACAATAAACCTGTTGGACTTTAACCTGGTGTTGTGAGACTTCTTATAGCATCTGCTTTGACAAAGGGTCATCTGGACTTGAAACATCAGCTCTTTTTCTCCTTACAGATGCTGCCAGACCTGCTGAGATTTTCCAGCGTTTTCTCTTTTGGTAACGAAATGCTCCTTTTGTTGCATTTCATTTTGCATGGTGTTGGGGTATCAGGAAAATGTGCTTAATGTCAAATAATGATTCTTAATCCAATGGCTGGAACCCCAACTGAACATTTTAAAGTCCAACAGGTTTATTTGGTAGCATGAGCTTTCGGAGCACTGCTCCTTCATCAGATGAATGTTTTAAAAACAGAGGTTAAAGGTGACAATTGCAATAGAGACATCGCTGTCTTTGTTTGCCAACTCTGTGCATGTATAGTTTCATGCTGATGACAGGCCTGGGTTAACGGTCACCATCTTCATAGGGGGCAGTATTCAGCAGGCTCCATACTCAGTCATCACTGTCCCTGGCAGCAGGAGAGGATGTGATTTTCCATCCTGGGCTGATAGGAATGGATTTTGGAAACTATTTTCACAAGCGGTTAGGAGGGAAGGATTTGCAGATGAGGAACTGTAATCCTTTCCTTGTGGGATATTTTACTGCAGTCACGTTCGTCGATGTTTCTAGAACCTGTCGCACTATCCCAAGAATGTAAGTGGATTGTAGGTTGCTTGAGTGTTAGATTATATTGCCTCTCATCTAACACCGAACAAGTTACAATCTACTTACTTTACTGAGACAGAGTTTAGAAACACTAACCAACACGATCGCAGTAACACACCCCACAAGGAAAGAATTTTTTTTTCATATCTGCAAATCCTGCCCTACCACTTCTGCCATTCTGAGTTTCAGGCTGAAGGCTCCAGCAGTCACATGTTGGATTTCTGTGCATGCACAGACACGTGCACATGCACAGATGGCTGTCTTGTGTGGCCACATTGCATTGGCAAAAGACAGTGGGAGACACCTTTGCAAAGACCCATCAAGGACAATGAACAGGGAAATATGATTGAACCATATATCCTGCCCCCATTAGCAAAGCATCAAGGCAATCACCTGAGATATTCATCCAGTGGAGGTAAACTATTAAACCTAATTGCTCAGACAATGGGATAGTGGCTTAAAAGGGTTCCCAGACATGAACACATCAAACTATAATGAGACTGCTTTAAACCCAATCATTTGAACAATAGGACCCTGGTTGAGAGAGGTAGACATTGAACTGATTAGTTTATAAGGTGGAATACACTAGTAACAATCATGTCTGAATCACCGGGTGACAGTTGTGTAACAGAACCAACATTCACTGAGTTGGCAAGAATATAATTTTCACAAAAGCCCCATTGCTATCAAATGATGAGTGACAAAAGTGGAGAGCCCTCCTCACCTGATATTTTGTCGACAGTGTTACAGTTATATTGCTGTATACATTCAGCCATAATATTTGTAGTTATGAATTTTGTAGTTTGGGAAGCTATAAACATCATTCCATCATTGTATGACTTCTACTAAAAGGTAGGTCTCCTTTCCAATAAGCTGACTTGCTCATTTCCCATTGCCAAAAGCACAAAGTGTATTCCCCTCAATGAAAAAAAAACTGTTCTTCCCTCAACCAGCACAGCTATGGACTTACACCAATCCTGGTGATTAATGACCTTTGCCTGGAGCAAGTGAACCGTCATAGAGTCTGGATCCCATTCTAAGGGACCACGCAAAATAACTCGTGCCCCTTGTCAACACCTATTGCAGGAGAAAAAAGTAAACTGATATAAAGAGTGAGAGAGAAGTGCCTGTAGCCGAACTATCTTTCCCAAATGAGCCTGGCAAAGGACAATGAGACAATTTGGCAATGCTGACTTTCAATATAAGCAGGACTCCATGAGGATAAACATTTGGCTAAACATTTCCATTGAGGGAGAGGCAATGATGTTAGCTGCACATTGGCCTGAAGGAAATGGTTTAAGGCCCAATATTCTTTAACATTCAGTCCTCATTTCCATACCCAAATGCACCAGCAGCTTGTTGAACAGCCTCAAATTTACCTTTTTCATAGCAGCCAGGAAAGCAGTCTCTTTAATCACTGATGGGTTCTCATTACCAAGTACCAATGGGCGTGGCATGCACAGCAAACATTCTGCATGTTAGTAATGCAAGCTGCCTTGTGATCCTATCAATGTTACAGGACTTCAATTTGCAATGGCAAATGATGCTCTCAACCCTGTTTCTGGCTGGCACTAGGCAACCATTTCAAGGCCCGCAGCAAAATGGTCACAGCCGGCATTGCCGCAGGGCAGTGTAGTAAATAATGTGTTGTGGTTTTATTCATGCTGTCAGCCCATTTCCAGGGTTAAATATGAAAACCGGCCTCACAATGTCCCTCCCATCACTCCAGGACCACAGCCAAACAAAATGTTTCATTGGTAAACAGGCCATTGTACAGATAACTACACGAAAGAACAAAATAACTAAAATAATATCCCGAGGGCACCGTGTGAACAAAACAAATTCATGCAAAATTTTGAAAAACAAGAAAAAATTAAAAATACAAATGATTGCAATCTGTTGCCAATCTCTTTCACTCAAATATCTGAGAAACTACTCTTTACCTAATTTTTCCAGTTTTGAACTTTTCCATTATTTTAATCTTTCCTCTTCATCCGTTATTAGGGTTTTATCTCAGGATTCATTAGCTCCTTACTCCAGGTGAGATCTTGTTGGAGGCAATGGTCTTTTGTTGAAAAGACATTAATTTACATTATAACTATTAATACAGGTTTAATAAGACAAAGCTGGAGCTACTCTCTAAGATGCCTCTCAATCATCTTGTCTCAGTGAGTGGCATCACTGTGACATAGCTCTCTGTGCATGATCTCAAGTAGCTATTACTAAAGTTAACCCTCTACTCCACAACTCATAGAATCATAGAATCCCTACAATGCAGAAGGAGGCCATTTGGCCCATCAAGCCTGCACCGACAACAATCCCAGCCAGGCCTTCTCCCCATAACCCCATGTAAGTCCCCTTCATACGAAGGGGCAATTTAGCATGGCCAATCCACCTAACCTCCACATCTTTGGAGTGTGGGGGGAAACCGGAGCACCTGGAGAAAGCCCAGGCAGACATGGGGAGAACATGCAGACCCCACACAGGGAGTGACCCAAGCCAGGAACCGAACCCAGGTCCTTGGTTGTAAGGCAGCAGTGCTAACCACTGTACCATCGTGAACTCCTTAAAGTTCACTCTGCCCACAATCTGTTAACTCCATGTACTATTTACAGCTTCCATTAAACTCTTACTTTCCATCCCATCGCCCCTTCCCCCCATCATTCCACCACCAATATCACCCCCACGCACTCCTCCCTCCTCCCCCATCATCAACAGTGTCCTTGACTTTCTTGGAAGATGCATAGAAGTCGCCTTTTTGTCGCCTTGAAAGGCAAATCATAAAAAGTAATTTTTGAAATTTGAAAAGCAGGTAATTAAGAAGGCAAATGGAATTTTGTCCTTCATTGCTAGAGGAACGGAGTTTAAAACAGGGAGGTTATGTTGCAGCTGTATAAGGTGCTGGTGAGGCCACACCTGGAGTACTGTGTACAGTTTTTGTCTCCCTACTTGAGAAAGAATACACTGGAAATGGAGGGAGTACAAAGGAGGTTCACTAGGTTGATTCTGGAGTTGAGAGGGTTGGCTTATGAGGAGAGACTGAGTAGGCTGGGACTATACTCATTGGAATTTAGAAGAATGAGAGGGGATCTTGTAGAAACATAAAATTATGAAGGGAATAGATAAGATAGAAGCAGGGAGGTTGTTTCCACTGGTGGGTGAAACTAGAACCAGGGGACAAAACCTCACACTAAGGGGGAGCAGATTTAGGACTGAGTTGAAAAGGAACTTCTTCACCCAAAGGGTGGAATTCTCTGCCCAGTGAAGCAGTTGAGGCTATCTCGTTGAATGTTTTTAAGGCAAAGATAGATTTTTGAACAGTAAAGGAATTCAGGGTTATGACGAGCGGGCGGGTAAATGGGGCTGAAAGGTCTTATCGAATGGCAGAGTAGGTTCGAGAGGCCAGATGGCCTATTCCTGCTCCTAGTTCTTACATTCTTATGAGTTGGATAGCATCTTCTCAGCACAGCTGGCCCCTGGGCTGTGACACTTACAATGACCAGAATGCAAAGCAGTGAAGACTAATCAAGGAAAAACTGACTCAAGAGAGAACCCTCCAGAAATTGAGCAATCATAACCTCTTGAAAAAGAAGACAACAAATGGAAATCATCTTCACCTGCGTTGCACACTAGGGAAAAGTGAAGGCACTGCTTGACAAAATGAAGCACTTTGCAGCTGAATTATTCACCTCTACTGTGACGACAAGAGAATTCAATAACAGAATTGAAGAATCAATCTGGAAGGTGAAAAGAAGAATGAAGAACCTCCTGAAGATCCTGCTGGAGATGAGGAAAGGAAGATTCTCTACTACTCTTAAGGTATAAATTTCTCTTTCTATAGGTAATGGTATTACTCGAATATTTGCTTAAGCGTGAGGCTGCTCCACTACAGACAATGCGATCTCGGGATTAGCTGCAGAAAGCAGGATTGTGCCATTATCAGTTATGGAATAAACTTCAGGATTTCTCGGAGATTCCTGTGTAGCATTCCGGTCTCAAACTTGTTTGAAAGTTCAATATCAGTGTCAGACATTTTTACTACAAGAGTCTCAGTAGTAATAGGAAAGACAGATAGAATCATAGAATCCCCACAGTTCAGAAGGAGGCCATTCAGCCTATTGAATCTGCACTGGCCACAATCCCACCCAGCCCCTATCCTCATAACCCCACATATTTATCCTGCTATTCCCCCTGACACTAAGGGGCAATTTAGCATGGCTAATCAACCTAGCCTGCACATCTTTGGATTGTGGGAGGAAACTGGAGCACCCGGAGGAAACCTACGCAGACACAAGGAGAACGTGCACACTCCGCAAAGACAGTGATCGATCCAAGCCAAGAATCAAACCCAGGTCCCTGGCGCAGTGAGGCAGCAGTGCTAACCACTGTGCCGCTTATAAATAGTGTCACTACGTCTACAGATGGTGCCCTGTAGCCACCTCTACTATTTGATGCTCTGGTATTATCCTTAGATGTGTACAGCGTTTATACAATCCTGTCTTGCAACATTTTATTTTGTTGCACTATTCCTGATGTGTAAATCCCACCCCATGGCTTGATAGTTCTGATGACTGTGTTTTTAGTTTAGTCTTCTCATAGAATCATAGAATCCCTACAGTGCAGAGGGAAGCCATTCAACCCATCGAGTCTGCACCAACTCTCTGACAGACCATCTTATCCAAACCCTATCACCCCACGTATTTACCCCATTAATCTCCTGAATTTTGTCCATTTATTTATTAGTATCATAAGTAGGCTTACATTAGCACTGCAATGAAGTTACTGTGAAAATCCTCTAGTCGCCACACTCTGGCACACTGAGGGAGAATTTAGTTTGGCCAATGCACCTAATTAGCACGTCTTTCAGATGGTGGGAGGAAACTGGAGCACCCAGAGGAACTTACACATCTCTGGACACTAAGGGGCAATTTAGCATGGCCAATCCACTTAACCTGCACATCTTTGGACTATGGGAGGAAACCGGAGCACCTGGGGAAACCCACGCAGATACGGACAGAATGCGCAAAATCTACAGTCACCCAAAGCTGGAATTGAACCTGGGTCCCTAGCGCTGTGAGGCAGAAGTCTAACTATTGTGCCATCGTTCTTAATTTTAATATTTTCAGGCAACATTAGGTGCTTGACTGTAAGTTTTTCCAAGGTACACTGTAACTGTGGAAACTTTGTAGTTTGTGTCTCTGCCTCTAAAGGTCGAATGCTTCCATGATTTGCTGATGAGATGCAAATTATGGGTCTAGCTTACATTTGTACAGATTAACAACCTCTGAATTTTCATCAAAATATAAACAAAATATTGTGGATGTTGGAAATCTGAAATGGAAACAGAAAATGCTGGAAAAACCCAGAAGGTTTGGCAGCATCTGTGAAGAGAGAGAGACAAACAGCATTAATGTTGTGAGTCCATATGACTCTTGGAAGATTATTTCTGCATTTTCACTAGTGGTTCAATGCAATTTAGAGTTAAATGTCTAATTTCCCTGAATAGCCTTTTGCTGGATGTTTGCAATGATGCACGTCATTGGTGGGCTTAGTGGATGAAGCAAACAAAGTCAGCTGTTTATTGCCTTCTTCAACATAAATGTAATTCTCCACAAAAGAGACAACAAAGACTTCACAATTATTGGAAGGAGGGTTGAAGAGTATAATAAGGTCCAGGATTTCTTCTTCCAAAAGATCAGCTGCCTCTGTGGTGGCTTCATTTTCTTGAACTTTTTCCTGAAAGAGCAAATTAACATCTAGCATATCATCTTGTGGGTGGTCACCATCATTTGGGGCGTCATGTTTCTGCCTCTTCTAGCCTGTCCCCAAAGAGAAGTGAAAGATCTGCAATATCCTCCCATAGTCCTTGGAGTTGAATAAAGAGAGGATGGTTGCTGTGTCACTTTATTCATGATGTGGACACCACACAACACCACACCACACAACCCTGCCACAGCAACCTCTGCAAGGCATGCCGGATCATTGACACGGATGCCATCACCTCACATGAGAACACCATCCACCAGGTACACGGTACATAAACTTGCAACTCGGCCAACGTTGTCTACCTGATACGCTGCCGGAAAGGATGTCCCGAGGCATGGTACATTGGGGAGACCATGCAGACGCTACGACAACGGATGAATGAACACCGCTCGACAATCACCAGGCAAGACTGTTCTCTTCCTGTTGGGGAGCACTTCAGCGGTCACGGGCATTCAGCCTCTGATCTTCGGGTAAGTGTTCTCCAAGGCGGCCTTCACGACACACGACACCGCAGGGTCGCTGAGCAGAAACTGATAGCCAAGTTCTGCACACATGAGGACGGCCTCAACCGGGATCTTGGGTTCATGTCACACTATCTGTAACCCCCACAACTTGCCTGGACTTGCAAAATCTCACTAGCTGTCCTGTCTGGAGACAATACACATCTCTTTAACCTATGCTTAATGCTCTCTCCACTCACATTGTCTGTACCTTTAAGACTTGATTAGCTGTTTTAGCATTGATTAGCTTGATTAGCATTCCAATCATTATTCTGTAAATTGAGTTTGTGTCTCCGTATGCCCTGTTTGTGAGCACATCTCCCACTCCACCTGACGAAGGAGCAGCACGCTCCAAAAGCTAGTGGCATTTGCTACTAAATAAACCTATTGGACTTTAACCTGGTATTGTTAGACTTCTTACTGACCTCACTTTATTCAGCCATGCAACTGTCAGATAACACCAAGACACCAACTCCTGCGTCTAGCTTGAATTTAGTCAGTTGTCCATTTACATCAATGTCAGCCCTCTAATACCGGCTTTTATTTTCCATTATTTCTCCTCAGACGATGATTTCCTAATGGCCAAAGACTTGAATTTCTTAAATTGAGGCTCCTTTAGCAGGTTTCTCCTTTTGCCTTGTAAACACAGATTTCTGAGAATAAAAGACTATTTTAAAATGCCTTAACTTTCCACAACACTGTTCAATTCATGTGGAGAAATTCTTTCTGCCTGCAGACATTCTTCCTGTCGTACCGGGGACATTGGAAAATGACATTCGGTACCTTATCAAGGCACTTCCGTGATTGCTGCGTTGCTTTACTTTTGGTTTTACAACCCACAAATTCACAACTTCATTGGGTTGTTCTTGGGAATTTTCCCTCACATCTCTGACAAAATCCATATTCTGCCTTCATTCCTTGACTTGTCTGGCCAGTTATTTAACATTGCTTGAATCAAAATCTTCCAGAGATTGCAAGAAGTCAAAGACATTCTCATCTAAAACACCAACGACTATTCTATTTTGGATCAGGTTGCCTTTTAGTGTTCTACACTCACAATTTTCAGCTAGGTGGTACATTTAGTTGATGAATGAGTCAATGCCTTCACCCTGTTTTGGACTGTGCCAATTAAATTTCAGCCTCACAATCACAATATATTTACGAAGACCGAACGATGAATCCCAGGCTCCAATTACATCTTTGTAGGAGGCTGTCTCTTTGTTCAGCCCCCTTGTCTGGCCAGCACAATGTATTCTATGCTTCAAACAGTGTATAATGAAATGCTAACTTGATCTTTATTGTTTACCCACAAGGCCCGAGTTGTTGTGGTACCAGGTAAAACAGCTTCACCAATTTTGCCATTGTTCAGCCTGTTTGGGGCCCTCTATATTTTGAAATGATTCTGACAGGAGCAAAATAGTAGCCAGTTCTAACACTTGATTTGAGATTGTCTTTTCCTGTGCTGGTGGTCCTGCCAGTCACTGGGCCTGTCCTTGTTATTTGTTGCCTCCAGTGTGATTGTTGGGTTGGCCTCAAAATCTTTAATCTGCTGAGCTGCACTGTTGTTCAGCTTCACTTGAGGCTTTTCTGTCCATTTTCTACTGTTTCTCTGTGGCTCTAGTCACTGCTGCCACCATTTATTATCATTGTTTTATCTTGGGGTTCTTTAATTCCTGACATTAGAAGGAATCCTGCTGGAGACAATCGTCTTTTGTTGAAAACACATTTATTTGCTTGCAAACTATTTACAAAAGTTAAGTAAGACCAAGATACAGTTGGAGTTACTCTCCAAGATGCCTCTCAGTCATCAACATTACAGTGACATAGCTCTTTACGCACATCTCAGTAGCTATTATTAGAGTCAACCCTTTACACAAGTGTCAATTTGTTGCAGAAACTGTTACTTTTTTAAAAATTTTACAATAAAGTAAGGTTTAGTATAATTTGGGGGATGAATAATATATTCAAAAATAAATCAATTAACATAAACATCCTTTTGGTTTATCAGGTGCAATGTATTCAAGTGATTTCCTATTCTGTAAATCACCAACCTTGTCATATACTCTCCTTATGTGACTGAGATATTCAGTGCATGAAAACCATCAAATACCATGTTACTTGGAAGCTGTTATCTTCCATGGTCTGTATATAGTAAAGATTCACACTCATGCTTCCCAGAAACTGTTTTAAATTGTACTGCAAAAGTGTAGCAGATGGCTTATTTTCATGATATTGCAGATTATAAATGGTTTTCATCCTAGCTCTCAAACTCAAATGTCCATAACGTTCACAGTTTGGAGTTGTTGATTTAACATATGTTTTTATTCAGTGTGCAATTAGGCATGGGGTTGACCATAGCACTTCAAGCAGTGCTGGAAATATCCCGGGTATCCATTAACGATGTATGCAAGGCCAGGCCAAAAAAAAAGTGTTGGTTTTGTTTCTCTGCTAGTTCCAGCTGCACTGGTGTGGAAGACTGAAAAACAGCTGAGATGCTAGTATTGTTGACCTTCTTTAAATTCCAGTCCTTCCACCTGACCCCGCCTGTTTACAGCTGCCAGAGATGCCAATCAGTCCAGGCCAGACTGAGCCATGCCAAAGACAGCGCACAGTAGGAGCCATTGACGTATTACTGTGAGTCTCTTGAAATTAATGCACTTATCAGCACCAGATGATTCAAATAACTTGTGAATACACATGTCAGTGTGTGGATGGCAGGATTACCAACTTGATTTTCTAGCTGTAAATACCCTGACAGATTCAACAGGCAGCTATCCAGCAAGAAAATACTGACACACACATTTCATTAGGAACTGCTACAAATTTAACTTTTGTGTCAAAGACCACATTGAAGAGCAAAATGATAAAGCAGTAATTTTCTCCTTCAGTGAGCAAAATTGCACAAGTTTACAATTCCACTCACTCACATTGCTGTGCAAAATGCTGATCTGGTCTGTGGGTTGCTTAAACTGAAGAGAGTGCAATGTTCAATAAGCCTGGCCGTGCTCAGGCATCTGTTTCATTTCTGGGACAGAAAGAGTCCTGACTGTTTTTTTTTTCATTTAAAAGGTGCCCCCTCACTACCTACAAATCCAAACCTGACTCAATTTTCTCTCCTCTCCCCTCTAAATGTGCTGACTGCCATTGGAGTTCTGCTGTATGGCTCCCTCTTCCAAATAGTCACATGGGAGCCTTGATGCAGAATGCTGGTGGGTGGTTTGAAGATAGAGACATCAGGAAGAAGTACTGATTTTCACATGATAACCACATGTGATCAATGTTCAGGACAGGTTGTGGGAGACAGGCGGGCGGGCGGAGGTTGGTGACAGTTGGGGAGGGGGGGGGGGGCGGTGGGGGGGATGGTCATTGGGTATTAATCACACCTGATTGATTTTTGTATTTTCACCCAGGAGAGCTGAGGTCCCGACACCCCCAACCAACACCCCATGCCATGTCCCTGGTTAGCATCAGCTTTCACACAGATTGGCAGCTGAAGCTGGGATGTTTTAATACACAGGAGGGAGGGGCTGTTTTAACTCCTTAGATGATTGGAGAGGCCAAGGAAGAAAGGATTATATTGTCTGTGAATGTAAAACACCTTTTCTTCTATTTCAATAACTTAAAAATAACTGAGGATAATAGCTGAAGCAATGTCCATACAAGAGCTAAAAGATACTTCTCTGCTGTTTTTCATTCAGATAGGACTTAGATTGAGGTTTTATGCACGAAAATTATGAGTTAAGTGACAACAAATACTTTGCCTCATGCAGAAAGTCTGCTTCCATAAGTGAGCCCTTGTTCCCCAGAACATGAATCTGACTTTAAGGGAGCTTTCTTTGAGGGTCAATGATGGGGCTGGATCTCTAGAGTATCAAGGGGGAAAGTTCAGTCAATTGAATGCAAGGCCATGTATCACAGGTCAGGGAGGAGTGTTGTACAGTCGCACAGTCGGACTTGATGGATTGAGTTATAAGGAGAGGCTGGATAGACTGGGACTTTTTTCTCTGGAGCGTAGGAGGCTGAGGGGTGACCTTATAGAGGTCTATAAAATAATGAGGGGCAGAGATCAGCTAGATAGTCAATATCTTTTCCCAAAGGTAGGGGAGTCTAAAACTAGAGGGCAGATGTTTAACGTGAGAGGGGAGAGATACAAAAGTGTCCAGAGGGGCAATTTTTTCACACAGAGGGTGGTGAGTACCTGGAACAAGCTGCCAGAGGTAGTAATAGAGGCGGGTACAATTTTGTCTTTTAAAAAGCATTTAGATAGTTACATGGGTACGATGGGTATAGAGGGATATGGGCCAAATGCAGGCAATTGGGATTAGCTTAGGGGTTTTTTAAAAAAAAGGGCGGCATGGACAAGTTGGGCCGAAGGGCCTGTTTCCATGCTGGAAAACTCTATGACTCTATGACTTTATATAATAAAGGACTAAGCGATATAGAATACCCTAGGTGAGAAATGAACCAATTTGCCTCTAATACGAGTACTGGAAACAACAGTGGATCTGATTTTCCACTTCTGATACACCTCTGATTTTCCACTTACGAAAGACACCACATTAGTAATCCACAAAGCTCAATGGTGCAGATAGTGAACCAGCCTTCTCGCAATTATGGTATACTAGATAAAATTGTGTGGTTGTGTGGCCCCTTTAAGGGAGCTTTCTTTGAGGGTCAATGATCGGGCTGGATCTATAGAGTATCAAGCTCAGTCAATTGAGTGCAAGGCCATGTATCACAGGTCAGGGAGGAGTGTTGTACAGTCGCACAGTTAATCTGTCTGACCCTGTTAATGTAAATAGTTATTTATTCATTGGCAACAAAGGCTTTTGTTACTTAAGCCTCATCAAGTCATCCTCGATTTATTACAAATTATAATGAATCTTACTGATCATTATAAAACAACCCAAGTTACCTAATTCCTGGGACTCACCAGTGTGCTATTTTGAGACTGGGCTCCCCTCCCATGTAGCAATGCTTCTCACAAATGCATCATAAGACATATCAGAGGACGACATTTGCTAGTTTGGAGCATGGTTGAGCAATTATAATTGGTTTGAAGTCATGTCTACCAATGCCATCAGTAGATATAATGCAGTTTATCAACACTTCTTTCCCACAGCAAAGTGTTCACCAAGGTCTACGGGACAAAACACGGGATCTTCCAGCCCTGACATTGGTGGGCATCATTCAAGATGGGGTGAACTGTTAAAAGTCAATGACTCTTCAAATTTTCTCATGCCACCTGCGATGATGCCGACTGGTGTTGGGACTGGAAAATCCCACTCAAAGATCGGAATTTTTTCATCCCGTCCACCACAGGAATCATAGCGGGCGGGAGGGGTTGGACCATGCAAAGGTTCGTTGACCTCAGGCAGGATTTTCCATTTTGGGGCGAACGCGGCCAGAAAACCCCGCCTAAAGTATGGAAACACTGTACAAAAAGACTGCTAAAAACTAGTCAACGTGCCTTCCACCTTATTGGAAAATCTCCTCACTGCAGATATTACTGTAACAAAGTAATATGCGAATTGCAAACAGCAAAGTCACTGTATTTCCAAAATAGGATGGTCTAATACGTTCAAACCCAACAGCATTGTATTAATTAATCTCTTGTTTCTTGGATAACACTTACATTTCAAATCACAAACAATAGACAAAATTTAGTGTAGGTGGTGTAGGTTTAGTATCCTAGCAGCAGAACTGGTGAGAAACCTATGTCACTTCTCCAAGTGCACCCAATGCTATTTATGTGCAATCAGGCACTTAAGTGGGCCGCATCAGGTCTCCCACAATATTAAGATCCCCCTTGGGTGGAAATGCCCTCTTTGAGAGATGCTGGTCAAGCAAAGTATGGCAGCTCTACATTACAGGCAGCACCATCAGAAGTGGTGGCTGTTGCTGAGTGCTCTCAGGTCTTCACCAAGAAACATTGCTGGATCCTTGAAGACAGGTGAGTATGGGCGGTTTGCGGGATGCAGGGAGAGACGTTGCCAGAATGGAGGGGTGAGGAGGAATGCAAGGGCAGGGATGTGGCTCTTAGTGGCCACTCTTCTTTCTGATGCTGGACCCTAAGTGCCTTTGAAAGAGGGACCCTCTGGGAGGCTGCTGGCAAACCTGACAGGAAGCATAGGAAACTCACGCGAATTCAGAAGAATGCCTGAATCACCATTAAATCCAGGTGGACTCAGGCATGAAGACCTTTAAGTGGCTCATTAATTAGTCAGCGGATAGAATCCTCATGTCAGCTCTTCCCCACCACTGACTAAATGGAAGTCAGCCTCCCCCTGAGATTATGCAGGCTCCCTGTCAACTAGCCCACTCTGGTAGGCTCTATTAGATCTCGACCAATGTGACAATGGTAAATTGGCCAAATGGATGTACATGGATTTTGGTGTCCCCCAGGGAACGAAGATGAGATCCATTATATCCTTTACCACGATCAACAATGCCGGCTACAGAGTAGTTAACACTGGCAGTCACCGTAAAGCATTGCATCCACACTGAATCTCGCATGCAAACTGCTCTTGAGCAATTTCACAACTGGTCTGTATAGAACGAAAGATGCCTTAAGCCCAAAAGGTACATGATTGATGACATCTGCTTCACTCAAAACAAACCTGTTCCTCCCAATTATTCACCAAATCATGTCACAATCCTACATCAGAACACTGCTAAACTATTGGGTACATTTATCCAGGCAGACTTAAACTGGGATCTTGATGTCAGTTCTATTGTTAAGCAAGTTAATAGCTGTCTGTACATGTTTTGGAGTCTGAAATATCATTCCATCTCAAGCGATGATCTCGTAACCATTTTCACATCTTTAATTCGTGCCTTTTTGGAGTATGTGGCACCTGTGTGGTGGAGTGAAATCACAAAGCAGCAATGTTAAGCCTTTGAAAGTACTCAGAAAAGGCCCTAATTACCATAGTTACTTAGATTCCTTAGACAACTGGAGTTTGCAGACACTCAAGAACAGACGCAATCATCTCCAAACTTCACTACTTGTCACCTGCAGAGAGATCTCACAGTGGTTACCAGTCACAGAATTCAAAACAACTAACTGGATTAAGATGTAAAAAAACAAAATTTCAGAATTGTTCAATGCCACGTCTCAGCTGTACGAGAAACAAACTCTGCCGTTAAACTTGGAACTCAGATAATTTAAAGACATTAATCTGATGATCAGTATGTTATTCTGCACTGTTCTTTCCCAGCTTTTTCGTATTTTATACTTTAATAAAATGATTATTTGTGAAATTTATCTTGGCCGTGTTGGACGTTGATTTTTAAAAAATAAATAAAACGTTGATAGATGAATGAATGAATCAGTCAACCTTAAGTTGAAAATTACGATACAGGTTTATTTAGAAGTTAAATGAACAGAAGGTTAAAACAAATGCATTTCAATAAGACGACACCACCGAACTTCTGTAATTCCATTAATTTGGATCACATATCCCTGTGGAAATATTTTACATAAGACTGTACCCCATAAAGTGTCTTACAAGGCCCAGCACCTAGACCAGAACAGCCAGGCAAGAAAACACTCATCAGTTTCGTCTCACAACACCAGGTTTAACAAACACCAAGTCCAACTTTATTTGGTTACACAAGCTTTCAGAGCGTTTGAAGGAGCTCCTTGAAGGAGCAGTGTTCTGAAAACTTGTGCTACCAAATAAACCTGTTGGACTTTAACCTGGTGTTGTGAGACTTTTACTGTGCCCACCCCAGTCCAACGCCAGCATCTCCACATCATCACTCACTAGTTTAGATTACTAGCCTCTAAATGCACCTCTACCCTTTCACATTCAAGCTTTAGCAAAGGAAGGTCAACAGATCCAATTGGCCAAAATTATCAGTCAAAGTAGGGTTCAGACACAGAAATTACCTGAAAGGTTTTCTATTCAATTTTTAATACCTCTATAACAAAGTAGCACTACAAAAATGGATGAAAATATACTCCCTTGCTGAAATAGTCATTATTAAGAATGCTTCTCATCAATACCACTTGATAAACAAGCTGCTAAAATGGAGTTGATAACTGGAAGTCACCTCCAATCTGGGATGTGGTTTTGACATTCATCTAAAAGTCAAAAATAGATGGTGTGGTAAAAGGAGTTGCACTTTCTCTGCCATAGGCAACTACACGTATTGATGTGTAATATGCATAGGTAAAACAACTAGCAAAAATCAACCTTTTTTGATTTGGAATGTACGCATCTGCTGCTTGTGCATGTGAATTGCATTGCAATGAACAAATTGCCGGTGGCTTGACTGCAGAAATGAAAATTCTCCTTCCAGATGATTGCCCTGTCCTGTGACCACTGCTATAAAATGTACCTCATTGATGTTGGTTCAGGACAGGATCTGGCTTGGATGCAGTCAAATAATCTGTCAGCACTTGCTTTATGAGTTGATAAAGGGAATAGCCTGAGGGCTACAGGTCCCATGTACTGTTCTCAACACTTACCAGAGAAGGGAGAGAAAGTTTGTAAAATAAATTCAAAGAACATAATTCACGTGTGGAATTTCAATGTACAATTCCCATGAAATCCTGTTATGCAAAAGTGTTAAGACACAATATGCACTAACTGTCAGACAGCTATTCTATGTGTGTTATTTTGTTTTATCTTGCATCTTATCCAGGATGATATTTAGTACTTCAGCCAATAAATATGCTGATTATGCTTCAGTGTGAGAAGGTACTTAACATTACAACAGCTGCTGTCATCAGCATACATCAGTTTCATGCATCTTGATGCATACCTAATACTGATAGAAAACAAACCGTCACTTTGTGGTTGATACTGCTCAAATTTCTACAAAAGCAGTGAATTAGAAATTTATAAAAATAGTCAGGTTGCCTAAAATCAAGCATTGATCAAGCAGCGTGATTCAAAGAAGCTACTAACTCTTTAAACAAGGACTTCCTCAACACAGAGAGTGCTTGATGCTAATTGTTGGCTTTATAAGCCCTTCATCCATGAAAAAACTGCTGAATCACACTTCTTTGTGTTAATTTCCATAAAACTTGTGTTGATTTTTAAATTAAAATAGATGACAATTGAGTGTCGCATGCTTCACTTAGTTAAGTCCTAAATTGCAAATAGGATCCTGCATATGTCAATAATCCTGATTTGTATTTCAGTTGGGCTTCCAAGTGGCCAACATATGATTGGGGAATGATTGAGGCAGCCACAACAATAACAGCCATCAAGCGGCAGCACTTTCAGAGTGCTACAGCCTTGTTACCAACAGGCAAGAGGGCTCAAAATCAGCCCTGTAGTTTTTATTTATAACCTTTTTCTGGTGGTACCATGACTTTTAGAGCAAGTTACATCAATTTGAAATGTCTGACATAGATCAGCTCTTCCCAGCCTGATTAATGGGATCAGCAGCAATTATTTGTCAATGATTTGTTGTGACTGTGGTCACTGTGCATCCTTTGTTAACACTCTTATCTGTTTGGTGATCACTATTTATTTCTGCTTGTTCTACAATTCTGAGTTGTTTTAGTCAACATTTGCTTCAGCTTTGACACGTCAGCTCTTTTCCCACCTTACAGATGCTGCCAGACCTGCTGAGATTTTCCAGCATTTTCTCCTTTGGTTTACTTCATTGGAAACAGATTCCTGACGAATATAAAGTCTTGCAAGCCAAAATTGTACTTTGTTCAATTTATGAACATGCTGAAGTCATTGAGTTTGATGAAAAATACATATAATAAAAGAGGCATATTTTGGTATAATTTTTAGTTCTGCTTGGGAGCCACAATTCCAGTTTTCTGGTGTAAATATGTTGTGCCTGTTTCTCAGCCATAAAATAGGCTCAAAGCAGGGCAAGGTCCCACTGCTAAATTCTTGGGACTATTCAATGGTGTATTGGGTGAACCAATTAAACTAAATTAACAAATTAAGGGACAAATAAAAAGGCAGCCCCTTAAAGGGATACTGCAACAAAAAAAACAGAATTACAAAGGAAACTTACAGCATCAAACCAAAATGTGATTGAAGGGGGTCAATAAAGTGTCCCAGTCTCCGCAGTGGCCACCGGGCACAGAGATGGAGCTTTTTTAGATATAAACACTATTTATATGTAAATTAGGGGTGAGGGTTTCCATGCGCCCCCATGCCGTGTTTTACAGTGGCGGGATCTTCCTGCCCGCCGCTGTCAACGGGGTTTCCCATTGTATGTAATTCCGGCTGCCAGGAAACCTGCGGTGGGGCTTCTCCATTGGCGGAAATGGTGGGAACATTCTGTCCCAGGAATCTAACACCTATCCAAAAGGGGCAGGTGCCAGACCTGTCTCACCCAGCTCCCGTAGCTGACAGCAAAATCCAAGTTTAAAAAGAAATCAACTTTAAAAATATGTTCCTGTGGAACTGGAGAAGTACAGAATTTACCTGAAGGCTGCAGCCAATGAGAAAGGCGGACTGACGTTGATCTCTTTGTTTAGTTGCGTTGCTTGTGGAGGTGCAGCAAGCAGTGAGTATGCCAATGAAGCCCAAGGACCAATTTCCATCGTTCCTCACGCCTCTTGATCTGGATATCTGGAGGTTCCACACCATTGCGTCTTGACCCATAAATGGGATCAGACAAAAGTCTACCTATCTAACTGAGCTACTTAGAAGTTGCTTCTGCAGAGTAATGGAAATATATCCCAATGCTAAACTGGTGTGCTTTTTTGAACCCATATGCTCCTTAAGAAATGGGTGCCACACACACCAATTCCTTTCTCAGCGAATCTGGTTTGAACCTGCAAGCAGAATTAAAGGCCGCACGAAAAGCTACATGCTGTGCTGAATTGGCAATAGACTGCACGCTTGTACTGAAATTATCCTGTTGTTGATGCCAATTAAACTCCGTGCTGCTCAGGCTCTATGTTTATTTTAAAAACTCTGAATTCTGCTCCGTTACAATTTTCCTTTTCCTTGAAAAATTACTTGCTACATGACATTCTCTGGCTCCGACATGAGATAATCTGGGCTGCGAACTGACCACGACCCCTGGCAGTGTTGCTGCAACACCAAGATAATGAATGCTATGCACCTCGTGGGGAACAAATCCATTCTCACACTGAGGTAAAAAACATTAAAAGGTCTGAAATTACATGAGGATGTTATCAGACGAACACAATGGTTTGGGCTTAAATTCTTGTCTGCTATTTTAATGGACACATTAACCCATTGCATAGACGGCACCGACTGCATTTACACAAGTCAGTTTAGTACACACTGCTTCAAATCTCAATTAAATGAACAGAGGAAGAAATGTGGGAAAGTTACACCACCTCACTAATATCCGTTATGTGGAGATATGAGGCTGAAATCAGAAATTCCCTCAGGCACCAATTTGCACTGCACCAGGGTTTCATTGCTGGGGGATTGGTATGCCACGGCGAATGAGAGACGCATTTTCATGGGGGCAGCTACAAGGATCATTTTTGTACCCCAGTTGTTCTCTATAGCTGCCACCTTCTCATTCTGGTGGGAAGGGTTCAGTGTTTTTACAGAGATTGTGTCAACAGCAATGCACAATAGATCAAACTTACGCTCTGTTCATCGTTGTCCCAGAGTCAGAAAGTTGTTGGTTTAAGTCACACTTAAGCACACAATCTTGCTTGACTGTTCAGTCCAGTATTGAGGGAGTGCTGGACTTAAAAGGGTCTGATTTTCAGATTAGATGCTGAACAGGAGCCTAATCTGTTTTCTCAGGTGGATGTAAAGGATCCAACAGTTTTAATGTGAAGCCAGCTGTCAAAAATGTTTAGTTTGCATTTTTTGCATTTGACATGATGAAGTACAGGGAGATACCCAAGTAATTGTTCTTCTGTATCCTGTGTAAATATTTGGTATTCCTAGGTCAGTTGTATACAGGGTCACAGTGTAAGATTCTAACTCCGCATCAATCTACGCAATGTAACATTTCTATTCTACATACTACTTCGGCAGGCTGTCCATCCACAATGAGTAAAAAGGCATGGAACATGAGCTTGCTGAAAAATTAAGCTGAGTTGCAAATGAATCCAAATCAAAAAACTTCACATCTCTGGCATGCTCACCGGGGAAGAACAGAAATATCTTTCCATTAGGGTGAACCAGATTTCATTCAGCCCATGAGCCAGAAAATTAATAGAATCATAACCATTATGTGTGCAATTTCTGTATAGCAGAATTCTGCTATCCTGTGCAATTGAAACAAATCTCACACTAATAGAAACACTATTTAAATTACATTATTATTCTGCAAATGAAAAGCGCAAGAATATTTTTGCAAATGTAATTAGAGAGGATCCAAGAAAGGCCGTGGAATAAATAACTTTGTCAGTAAGACATCAACCTTCCCTATCATAGAAGATATTGCCTGTGGTAACGCGATCACAAAAAGGCAGTCAAATGCATTGTGATATTCAATCTTCTTATAAGAATATCGAAATACAGTACAGCATGGACTCAGAACTAGAGGTAGCTAGTTACACAAGTCCCGCAAAAGCCAATTCAACTCATGACATACTCACGCATGCTCAAACCCGCTAAAGACATCAGTAGGTACATTCAAGTAGGAAGAAGCTTACTATGACACTCTATAACATTCCCTAAGGTTACTACATATGCTATGACTATCATACTTACAAAAATACCCTTTTCTTATTCTCACTCATGCTCACTTTATTTGGCCAATGTACTTCTCTCTCCAAACCACCCAAAAATACCATACCAGAAAGGAATACAGAAAAACACAGCACATACTTCCCACACAGGGGTCTGTCAGGTTTTCTGCACTTTTCATCATGGGAACTAATGCTGCCAATTGGGGCTGGTAGAAAGTTAGTGGAGAGATACAGATGCAGACAGGATAAGAGTGTGATGCAATCCATGAGATTCCTTGTCATTCTGTCTTCCGCAATGCTACGTTCAAGGCCAACTGAACAGCCAGGCCAATCAACAGCATGTGAATTGAAGTGGAGGTGGAGGCAGGTGACAAAGTTAACAGAAAGGATACATTTTGCTGTACTACGGTTAGACAGTCGATAATGGTTAAGTGATATCTGAACCTGTTCGTTGGGCTTTTGCAGATTTTGAAAAGACTTTCAGCAATTTCTGAAAAGGAAATTCCTCTTGGAATGCAAAATGCAGCGCATGATTTTGCTGAGGGCATTCCTCTGTGCTTGGTCTTCATTGATGAGAGGGTGGAGGAGTAAAGAGTCCTGAGGAACATACAGCTGCATCACAAAAAGCTAAGAAATGTTTGGAGTTACTCAGCTACCAGGCTATACAGAGCATGAATCTCTTATTTTCAACTGTCTGGAGGGCAGTGATTGAAGCGACTTAGGGGTGAATTTTCCCGTTCCGTCTGCCACGAGAATCATAGTGGGTGAGGAGTGGACCATGAAAAGGTTCATTGACCTCGGGCAGGGTTTTCTGGTTTTGGGGTGAGCACGGCAGGAAAATCCCGCCTTATGATTCCGAAAGTGTCCTCCATTAGGACCTTGAAATATAAAGAAATATAAAGAAGGCCATCACTTTGTGCATGGTGGTGAAGATTTACACTCCAGTGACATTTTATGCATCTGGGTCCTTTCAGGTTGGTACAGCCACTGTCTTGAATTTGAATTTCTGTAACCGAGGCTGGGCAAACTTGTCCTGTTGTCATAACCCAATTGTTTTTTATTCATTCATGGGATGTGGGCGCTGCTGGCTAGGCCAGCATTTATTGCCCATCCCTAATTGCCTTTGAGAAGGTGGTGATGAGCTGCCTTCTTGAACTGCTGTAGTCCCTGAAATGTAGGGACACCCACAGTGCTGTTAGGGAAGGAGTTTCAGAATTTTGACCCAGCAACAGTGAAAGGACGCCGATATATTTCCAAGTCAGTATGGTGAGTGACTTGGATGGTTACGTTGCCACATGTTTGCTGCCCTTGTCCTTTTAGATAGTAGTGGTCGTGTGTTTGGAAGGTGCTGTCTAAGGAAGCTTGGTGAGTTCCTGCAGTACATCTTGTAAATGAGACACACTGCTGCCACTGTGCATCTGTGGTGGAGGGACGTAATGTTTGTGGATGTGATGCCTGTCAAGTGGGTTGCTTCATCCTGGATGATGTCAAGTTTCTTGAATATTGTTGGAGCGCTACTCACCCGGGCAAGTGAACAGCATTCTATCACACTCCTGACTTGTGCCTTGTAGATGTTGGACAAGATTTGGGGGGTCAGGAGGTGAGTCACCTATCTGAGCTTAATGGACATGTGGAAGTGCACATTCTGCCTTCTCAGTACTACAATGGGAAACCTGGCCATTGATTCTTTGCTGGGGTATGGTTGTGCAGCATCCCATTATTCTCAAGTAACTAGCTCAAATGGCCATCTCTGAGCATTGCCTTTTAATGTGGCAGATTATTCCATCAGAGGGACGGTCCCTGCCCTTACACAACATCCACACGTGTGAACCTGCATGAAGGATCTCTGGTTAACAACCAAGAGCGGGAATTCTGATTGATTTCCTTTTCCTTAGTCTAGGGGCACTATGATCTCACCTGCAACATAGCTCCAGTTAAGATCAATGAACTTAATGCAGATTTGGTCTGGATCTTCTGTCCAGTAAGTTAGCTACTTAACAAACCTATTGAACCAAAAAAAGAGCCTGGACAAAGTGTTGCTCTTGATTTTCTGTATTCCTTATGTGATAAGTAAGTATAGGCTAATAGAACACAGTGTCTAAAGATTATCCTATGTCTGTAATCTCAGGAACTCTCAATTCAGATGTGTTCAGGACTGCAGAAGACCACTTTCAATTATATAGAATAAAACCATTGTTTTAGAGGATCTAACAGCTTAACTCAAATTATCATTATGTCTTGAAGAGTACTGTTTTAGTCGAAGAGTTATGATGCGCTGATGCTAAGATTTTGCACAATACTTCAGCCCCCATACCGTGTCTTTATTTGAAATGCAATATTAATCCAATATAACTCTCAGGCTGAAGGACTGTTACGCTTCACAAAATGATGATTCACAAAATGTTGCTGATAGTAACTGTACGTTCGGAGGCACAAAACATTAACATCCCTAAAGGAACAATGACAAATATAGATTCATTGTAGACAGTAGGTCATAGTGAATTAGTCTTTTCACAATTAATTACCAATCGCATGGACTTAATGGTTTGGCATGTTACTATATGTAAAATAACTTTGCATGGCATCAACAAGATGATACAAGCTCAACAATTGCTGCAATAAAAACTGGGTCAATAGACATCAGCTGGCTGGGCAGGGGAGATAAGTCCAGCAAATGACACTTTACAATTTTCATCCTGTATATATGTAGAATCAAGTGACAAATGATGGTTAGGGTGCACTACTTGGGTGATTAGCATACATCGAAAGAGTCGATTGTCAGTTTAAGCCTCTCAATCTACCAGTCTACCCTCAGACTCATGCTTTGGTATATTCATTTCTGTGTGAGGTCGACTGGTTGCTTGCTCAATTCACAATTTGTAATCTGAGCATGATAGAATTTTGCTAGCCAAAGGAAATAAGAGGTGAAGTCAAGGTGGGTGAATAGAGTGAGGATGCAGATCAGCATTAAATGGTGGAATGCTAGACTCAAAGGGCTGAATGGTGTACTTGCCTTCCTGTGATCCTATAAGTTTCAGTAGGATGTTTTTTACTGATTCAATACATTGTATTATTCTATATTGAGGTTTGCTACTCATCTCATACGCTAGTTACAGCCCACCCAAAGTGGAAAGGTGGGTGATGCGCTATCAATAAGGCGAAAGACTACCGATATGCCAATATAAGTGTAGGCTTTTATTCACAACAGAATCAGGAGCAGATCCCAACATATAACCAACCTGGACTGAACAAGGGGGAGGAGACAGCCACCTTTATACTAGGTGCCGAGGGGAGGAACCAAACTGGAAGGGGATGTGTCCAGGTATGACAAGCACACACAATGGTGGTCCATATAGGACAAAGGCACAACTGAGGTCCACCACAGTGGGGAGATGCTGAAAGTTCTGCAGAATTTCAATGTTCTTTAGTCTTCATTCTCTAGCAATGTCCTCCATTCTTCTTGGGAGAAAATAATGCATATTCAACACCCAAAACCTCAATAAATGCTGCAAATCCCCACTTGAAAACTTGAAGGAAGATATCGCTGAAGGCAATTGGCTTAGTGAAGCCTCTGCTGCACCGCCAGACCTTGATGTGTTACTTTTTCTTTACTTCTATTAATCTCTCGTGCTATCTAACATCGTCATCCAAATGGGTAAAAAAGGTGAATAACTCCTTTCCTTGGTTACTGCCGATCCTGTTCTTTGATCAGCAGTTGTATATTGTCTGTATAGAATGCAGGAAACAATACTTTTCATGTATGCTAATACATGTGACAATAATAAATCAAATCAAATACACTCTAAGAGTACAGTTTGAGATGACACTCCAAATATTTTCTCTTTCTCTTTCATTCCTTGTTTTAACAGAAAGAAATTATACTTGAACAATAAAATCTAGGACATAGGGTCATGGTCTTAGAATAAACATTTAGGGCTGAGAGGAGGAGAAATTTACTCACTCAATTCTCTAACCCAGAGAACTTAGGATGCTCAGTCATATTAAAGGCAGATGTTGATAGACGCGAGAAGAACATGCAAACTCCATACAGACAGTGACCCAAGCCAGGAATTGAACCCAGATCCCTGGCGCTCACACCAGGTTAAAGTCCAAACATGTTTATTTGGTAGCACAAGCTTTTGGAGTGTTGCTCCTTCTTCAGGTGACTGAAGAGTTGTGTTCACAAACAGGACATATATAGACCCAAACTCAATTTACAAGATAATGGCTGGAATGCGAGTCTTTACAGGTAATCAAGTCTTAAAGGTACAGACAATATGAATGGAGAGCAGGTTAAGCACAGGTTAAAGAGGTGTGTATTGTCTCCAGCCAAGACAGTTAGTGAGATTTTGCAAGCCCAGGCAAGTCATGGGGGTTACAGATAGTGTGACATGAACCCAAGATCCTGGTTGAGGCCGTCCTCATGTGTGTGGAACTTGGCTATCAGTCTCTGCTCAGCGATTCTGCATTGTCGTGTGTCGTGAAGGCTGCCTTGGAAAACGTTTACCCGAAGATCAGAGGCTGAATGCCCATGACTGCTGAACTGTTCCCCAACAGGAAGAGAACACTCCTGCCTGGTGATTGTCGAGCGGTGTTCATTCATCCGCTGTGAGACAGCAGTGCTAACCACTGTGCCACAATGCCTCCCCAGTGTGCTGCACTGATGAAAGTGCCTTAACATGAGTGAGTGAGTGTGTGAGATTGAGTGAGTTTGTGAGGGTGAGTGTGTGCTGAGTGAGTGTGTGAGTGTGAGTGACAGAGTCCGTGTGTGAGCGTGAGAGACTGAGTGAGTGTAAGGGGGTAAGTGTGAGAGACTGAGTGACTGTGAGGGGGTAAGTGTGAATCTGCCTTACACCAAGTTATCACCACACATATTATCCAGAGGAGACCTGCAGACCAGTTACTGGCTGGGAAAACAGATCCACTAAAATTAGAGCCTATCCAGAATTCAGGTTTTCAGACTTATCAAGTCAAGACTTTCCTATGACACCTGCACCACCCGACTTCGGTGAAGAAGTCAACACCTCAGCCTCTGTTCAGGTGCTTACGTCAAAGCCGATTAAATCAGCCACCACTGATGTCAATGTGAAGAGGAAAATGCCAGAGGCTTGCTATCAACTGTTCCTAGAGGGACAATTTCCAGACCGTCTGAATTAGTACAAGCGACTCATTGACTGTTGTTCATGTTGAATATGTTTTGGGGATGTTCAAATTAAGAGGGTAGGAAATGTTGTTTCTTTGTCTTTCGGCTCACTGTAGACCCTGATGTAGTAATGTATGCAGGAAAGTATTCTCGCGAGGTTTGATCTATGCACATGTGCGGCCGAACTAATAAGATCTAAAGCTGGAAACAGAGAGAAGCAGTGAGACACACTGTGCACACACAGTGAACACACACTACAAATATAGTTCCGTTCATTTTTACCCAAAGTGCTCCCGAGTGTCATGTCTCCAAATACACAAGTATGACTAAATTGCTGGCACAAAAATAAAGAAATCCAATAAAAATTTCAAAAGGTTTACTCAGAGAATGGTTAGAATGTGGGGATTTCTACCACTTGGAGTGGTTCAGGTGAATAGTACAGATGAATTTAAGGGAAAGCTAGATAAATACATGAGGGTAAAGGAATAGAAGGATATGCCAATAGGGTTGGATGAAAAGAGGTCGGAGGAGGCTCATCCAGAGCTTGAACACTAATCGGTTGGTGTGAATGGCTTTTTGCAGTGTTGCAAATTCTACCAAAAACAAAATGGACTTTATTTATAATGAACTTTCATAGAGATAGAATACCTACAGTGCAGAAGGAGACCATTCGGCCCTTTAAGTCTGCACGTTTATGCCAGAGAACACCAGGTCTAAGAATAAGCACTTCTTCCATGCAAATAGGTATGATGAAATATTGACCTAATTGTTCTCTAACTTTGAACACAGCTTAAGTTAGAGCCAGTGCTGAGATAAATCTCACCGCAGAATGATTGAATTCTAAGCCTGTGGTTTGTATTTATTTAAAGCATTTTAACTGGGACATATAATATATTAACAGTACTTTTCTATTAGCAACATGATCACTACTCGAATCAAAGCAAGTGCCTGTGATTATAGTAGAATTAGAACTTCTACTGTCATCTGTGAATGAGGTCACACTGTGCGTGACTATTGGGTACCAACTTTTTCAAGACTTTTAGCTCTCTTTGTTAAACTGTCTACAATTTGTCTCTTTTTAAGGACATACCATGAATTCCAATGCTCCTTAATAGTGACATTATTTTCTGGTCAGTTCAGATCACAAAGATAGCTCTTTGAAAACTGACTCCATAAAGACCACAAGTAGCTACTGAACTGAACCGCAGTCTGAGAAATTCTGAAGTGGTAAATATTAAAATTCCATTTTCACTTAAGATGGAAAATGTGTTCAATAATAACTCTGAGACATGACTTATATCAAAACCTTTCAAGGGAATCAATTACATATGTGTTTGGTTTCAGGGCTTAATCTGGACAATTCTACTGAAAGAAATACCATTTGTTTGGACTGTCTGATTTAATGTTGAAAAAGCAAAGAGATTTGCATTTCTATTGTGCCGTTCATGACTGCAGAACTCCCTAAAGAGCCCCACAGATAATTAAGCACTTTGAAAATGTAGTCAGTGTTTCAATGTAGGAAATTTGTCAGCCAATTTGTGCACAGCAAAGTCCAATAAACAACAATATGATAATGAGCAGATAAACTGTTTTAGTGGTGTTGGCTATGAGAAATAAATATTGACTCAGACTCCCCAGTTCCAAACTCCCCCCTTCTTCTTGAAAATAATTCCATCGGAACTTTTATGCTCAAAAATAGGACGAATGGGGCACTGGTTTAATCTCTGACGAGAAGCAGTCCCTTTGTACAACACGATGTGTTGGGCTTATCTGCCCAAATATCTGTGGGTCTTGAGCCCACAGCCATCTGAGTTAGAAGGGAGAGCATAACTGATACAGGGAAACTCAGGGGCTACCTTTGCAAACAGCTCTTTTATTCAAAACCACTCAGCTTATTCACATGACCTGCCACAAAACCTACCACTTTTCCTCCAAAGGAAAATGGGGCCTACAACCAATGCCAAGGAATTATAATAGATGGAGGGGAAATTGCCATGCTGTGAACTCTGAGATCACCAGAGGAAGTATAGCAAGTCACGGTGGACAAAGAGGATAACCTGGCGGAGAGAGTAAGATTGGTAGCAGAATGTTAATAAAAACTGGGAAATACCTGTCCTTATGTGTTTACTCAAAGTATTTTGTGCTCTTGCATTCAGTAACTATTTCATCAAATGGAAATGCAACATGTGCACAGCTGAATGATCGATTCTGTATTTCACATAATAGGCATGCATTGCCGAAACAGGCTGCCCTCTATGGCGATGCACTTGGAACTGAGCAGCTGAAACCACAATCTCAACTGCTGCCACATCCGCACCAATTAACCTTCTCCACGGTTATCCTCAATACCGGTAGCCCACAAGGCTGTATCCTCAGCCCCTTACTATTCTCCTTATACACTTATGACTGTGTGACTAAATTCCACTCCAATTCCATTTTCAGGTTTGTTGATGACACTACCGTAATGGGTCGGATCTTAAACAATGACAAAACAGAGTACAGGAAAGAGATAGAGAATCCGGTGAACTGGTGTGATGACAATAATCTCTCCCTCAATGTCAGTGAAACAAAGGAGATAGTCATCAATTTCAGGATATGCCCCTGTCTACATCAAAGGCGATGACGTGGAAATGGTCAAGAGCTTCAAGTTTCTACATGTCTAGATCAACAACAACCTGTCCTGGTCCCTCCACGCCGACGCTATGGTTAAGAAAGCCCACCATCACCTTTACTTTCTCAGGAGGCTAAGGAAATTTGGCATGTCTACTTCAACTTCCACCAGTTCTTACAAATGCACTATAGAAAGCATTCTTTTTGGATATATCACAGCTTGGTATGGGTCCTGCTCTTACCAAGACCGCATGAAACTACAAAGGTCGTGAACAAAGCCCAGTCCATCACGCAAACCAGCCTCTCACCCATTGACTCCGTCTACACTTCCCGCTGCCTCAGAAAAGCAGCCAGCATAATCAAGGACCCCACGCACCCCGGACATGCTCTCTTCCACCTTCTTCTTTCGGGAAGAAGATGCAAAGGTATGAGGACACGTTCCAACCAACTCAAGAACGACTCTATTTCTTCCATGGGGCCTTCGGCTGGACATTGGGGAATAACTACGGCTCCTTCTGCGTGATCGGTACTCGGGTGAGTAGGATCTGCTACAGGATCGCCTTCTGTGCGAATGGGAACGAGATCTTGAGCGTTAATAACGTCGGTGCGAGTGTCTTCTAGAGTGAGATCTAGATTTGGCCTGTTACCATCAGACTTTTGAATAGGCCTACTTTATATTAAGTTGGTCTTTCTCTACACCTTAGCTGTGACTGGAACGCTATCTTCTGCACCCTCTCCTTTCTTTCTCCCCATGTACTCTGTGAACGGTATGTTTTGGCTGTATAACGTGCAAGAAACAATACTTTTCACTGTATACCAATACATTTGATAATAATAAATCAAATCAATTCACAGAACTTAAAAACATGGGGTGGGATTTTCCAACCAATTGACCTGCAAAAATGTATGATTTCTATCCACTCAAGTGAGCTTTGTTAACAGAAAAGTATACATGTTGCATGGAGAGATAAATATTTACTCATGGAGCATAAAATAGTTGAGCAGAGTACTGCAGATGCTGGAAATCTGAAATATAAACAGAAAATGCTGGAAATTCTCAGCAGGCCAGGCACTCTGGAGAGAGAAATAGAATCAAAGTTTCAGTTCCATGATCTGCACCAGTCCTGGTGAGAAAACATAAACAATTTACTGAGCAAAGTGAAAAATCAATGTCAAAGCAATCAACTGATCATTTAACAAATTAAACAAAAATGACAGCTGGAATGTGCCAAGCAGCAGAGCTAACGAATAATATCAGTTTTACCTTTTCTCTTAAGAAGCAGAGCCAGAGAGAGACAGAGTAGGGCCCAAATGCTGGTCATCAGAGAAGAAGGAGGAACCAAGCTAAGGAGTTGGGTTTAACTAACGCCAACATTTATTTTGCCTCTGGTGATGCAGAATCTGAGATGTCAGCGGTGCCATTCTATTGAAAGTGATATTCCCAAGCAGGTTGCATTTCAACTTGGGTTTTCTCTCTCTCCTGGGCCTGTGGAGTGAAGAGGAGGAATAAGGCGAGGGTGTGTATTCCCACACCAAGCAGCCCCTTGGGCTGCATTTGTGTGTGTGTGTGTGTGTGTGTGTGTGTCTCTCTCTCTCTCAATAATCTCTCCCTCAATGTCAACAAAACGAAGGAGATTGTCATCGACTTCAGGAAGGGTAATGGAGAACATGTCCCTGTCTACATCCATGGGGCCGAAGTAGAAAGGTTCGAGAGCTTCAAGTTTTTAGGTGTCCAGATCACCAACAACCTGTCCTGTTTCCCCTATGCCAACACCCAAAGCCCAGCAACGCCCTTACTTTCTCAGAAGACTAAGGAAATTTGGCATGTCAGCTACAACTCTCACCAATTTTTACAGGTGCACCATAGAAAGCATTCTTCTGGTTGTATCACAGCTTGGTATGGCTCCTGTTCTGCCCAAGACCACAAGGAACTACAAAAGGTCGTGAATGTAGCCCAATCCATCACGCAAACCAGCCTCCCATCCATTGGCTCTGTCTACACTTCCCGCTGCCTCGGCAAAGCAGACAGCATAATTAAGGACCCCACCCACCCTGGACATTCTCTCTTCCACTTTCTTCCTTCGGGAAAAAGATACAAAAGTCTGAGGTCACGTACCAATCAACTCAAGAACAGCTTCTTCCCTGCCTGTCAGACTTTTGAATGGGCTTTCTTTGCATTAAGTTGATCTTCTCTACACCCTAGCTATGACTGTAACACTACATTCTGCACTCTCTCCTTTCCTTCTCTATGAATGGTATGTTTTTGTCCGCACAGCGTGCAGGAAACAATTCTTTTCACTGTATGTTAATACATGTGACAATAATAAATCAAATCAAATCAAATCAAATCACTTACAGTTCCAGGGTTCTCTCATTCTCACTTGCTCTCTTATTCAGTAAAGAGTTCGTCTGAGAATGAATGACAGTGAGAAAGTATGAGAGAGAAGGAACCCTCAGACTGGAAGTGAGCCACACACTCACTCACACACATTTATTCTCACGCTCACTCTCACACACGTTCACTTTCATTCTCACACTCACTCTCACACACTCATTCAAACACACACTAACTCAATCTCACACACTCACTCACTCATTCACATGCACACTCACCCAGTCTCACCCTCACTCAATCAATCTCACACACTCAATCTCATGCAGGGGAAGCTAGGACCATGACCACACCATCATCAAGAGACTGAGTGGCTATAAGGCCGAGGGGCCAAACCCATATATCATCGACTTGATGAGGACCCGGAGGAAAGCCAAGTCATCTGGGGATAAACTAAACATAGAGGCATTTGGTGCTTTACCTTACCTTGGTACTTACCTTATCCAGCCTGTTCTGGAGAGAAGTGAAGAAAGCAGCACCCAAGAGACCCAAACGGAACAGTCCACAAGGTAAACAACAAAGGAGAGACTGGGGAATCTGTTGTGTCTCATTTGGTCAATGTTCAATGTAACAGAAATCATTGGCAGAGTAGCCCGTCAATCGGCCTGATTTGGACACTGACCATCCTGATCAAGCCACTTGGCCAACGAGGCCTGGCCCCCTTGAGGATGGGCCCCTGGTGTTTGGCACCTTGTGCATCCTCTTTCCTGGGCCCTACTGCTCAGTGACCACATCTCAGTGAGGGAGCACCTTGCAGAAGTAGTTATTAAAGCCATTAAAAAGCAAGATAGCTGACTTTATAGATCATCAGGGAGTTAAGAAATAATTCCAGATATGGTGATTGAAAATGTTTGGCATTTTTTGGAGACTTAGTGAACATGCTGTCATGTAAAATAAGCACAGTTTAAGCACATAGAATTCTGAGTTCAGCTTTAGAGAGCTGGAATGAGGCCAGGAAATGTATAGTGTTGTCTTATTGGCCCTGGCATTGATCTTTGACAGTGAAGGACATGGTAATGATGTTGAGGAGAAAGATAGAGTGGTGAGAATAAGGCAGCTGTGTATTGTTCTTATTAATGGTACTGATGAATGAGCCTTTATTGAAAGCAAAAGACTATCACTTGTGCCTAGCGAAGCCAGATGCCAGACTGGTTTTGTCCCAGATAGTGTGGTTGGCCAGCATCCGGTACCATGTAGCTTCCAATCTGATATTTTGACCCTTGGCCCACATATCTTAATAAAGTACCAGTCCATGCGTGTTCCCTTCTCCATTTGAAGCAGTTTTGATGCAATGAGGAGATACAAAGGCAAGGTTTATTTTCATGCTTTTCTTTCTGCCCTCTCTTCATATGTTGTCTCTCAAATGGTGCTGAATCTCCAAATATGATGATATTATCCTGTGCTGAACAATATTACTCAGCACGTTGCTTCTGGGCCCGGTTTTGGTTGCATTCAGTATTGGCCACTCTAGTTGTGCCCTCCTTTCTCTGAATGCTGACTATTCTGCCTAGTTCCTCTCATTCCTGTACACACTCCTTATGCTGTGGGAAGGAGGCCCATAATTGTTTCCAGCTTTTGGAAGTAGCACATCTTTCAACTTTGCTACACTGATTCTCTTGTGGTTACAGCTATATTGTAATGGATATATCCAAGCACCTAAAACAGAACTTGAGAACTTCTAAAGTTTGCTCTTTGATACTTCTTGTGATGACACAGGTGGCATTGTGTCTGTTGTTCCCTCTTTCTGTCTATGGAAGTCTTATTAGGCTCATAGGCCATGCAGCAGAGATCAAAATACATTTCCAAAACTGTAGAATACAAAACACAGGAAGTTGTGTTCAAACTGTTGAGCGCTTTAGTCAAATCACACCACAAATACTGGCCGGGATTCTCCCAAAAAAATTCTAAGTTCCCAATTCGTGTGAAAACGGGAGTAACTTCCGCTGATCTTTTTCGCATGATTTTCAGAATGAATCTCCGACACTCTGTGCATCACAGAGTGCCTCAGCGAGATTCACTCTGAAAATCTGTGGGTGGGGCCTATTCCCGCCGGAGAGGCCCACAGCATTGTGCTGAGCGGGTCACTGCGTGTGTGCCGATCTGTCAGTGCTGAGATCGGCGCATGTGCAGCGGCCCCGCATTGCTGGCCTCCCGATTGCTGGTCAGGCTGGCAACCCCTCATCGCTGCCCTTGCAGAGCACCCCCCCCCCCCCCCCCCACCCTCTGATCGCTCTCCTCCCTGGGCAAGCCCTGATGTGCCCCATCTGCCATCTGACCTCCAATAGCAAACCACCCCCCCTCCCCCACCAGCAGCTGTAACAATTCCTGGCAGCCCCGACCACCACCCCTCCCAACCTGGACGGCCAGCCCTGATCACCATCCTCCCTCCCTCCCTCTGTCAATTGCAGAGAGGCTCTGTTTAAAACACAGGCTGTTGGTCCCAAGACCAAAAAGGACAAAACTTTTCAAATGCTAAACCAAAACAAACCCCATCCAACGGGGACTTTGATCACCCAATCACTGGCTCCAAATTGGCTAAGGAAACAATGATATTCACTGCTCTGATATGATCAAGGAGACGGCAGAGCCATCAGAAGGCAGTTCACATATTGTATAATCTTCAAGATTCAGAGTTCCCATTGTTCTGCAGTACCAGCTAGACGAGGGGCAAGAAATACACATTTGAACAAAGCTTTCTATCTAAAGGGACCAATCGATACAATTATTGGTTTTGTTTTCGCCACCTGTGGAGATCAGTCAGTAAACAGTATAACTAGGAGAAGGAGGGGGTTGAACCTTGGGGTCCGACATGAGGCATACAGTTCGATACAATTGGTATATCAGAGCAGCGTCTGGCACTCTCTCTCCCTTTGCAACCAGGGCCGAAGGAAGTCACACACCCCAAGGAACGAGTACGGTCCCGAGAACCTTGACCAGATTGACATGATGGGGTGGACGTTTCATCTGTAGGCTGCAGAATATTCAGCCTAATGCTGTGTGGAGAGTGGCCATGCATCATCCAACCAAACTTTAATTAATTTTGGGGGTTTAAGAACCATGAGTAAGAGAACCCGGAGGAGCTTAGTTCAGTGAACTCCATGGGAAGTAATCTGTTTTGTTATTGACCACATAAGAACATTTAGCATCGATTGTGTCATATTTAGATTCATTGTATGTAATAAATATGCTCTTATTATTCAAAACCTGGAACCTGCATCGATTACATTCTCCTTCAGCATGGTTCGTAACTGCAAGCCCAGACCTCCGACCATCAATGAGTGAGTTCAATCATGACCAGTAAGACTGAACGACCCTCACACAATTGGAGACACTCTGCAGGCAGGCAACTGGAGGAATGCTCACAGTGCCTGCCTGGCCTCCCTGCCGAGATGCCTGCATTTCTTTGTAAGATAGATTTTAGGATTTCTCTGGATGAATGGATTACAATGAATAAATGACTTTCCTTATCTTAGAAATCTTAGAAACCCTACAGCACAGAAAGAGGCCATTCGGCCCATCGAGTCTGCACCGACCACAATCCCACCCAGGCCCTACCCCCATATCCCTACATATTTTTACCCACTAATCCCTCTAACCTACGCATCCCAGGACACTAAGGGCAATTTTAGCATGGCCAATCAACCTAACCCGCACATCTTTTGGACTGTGGGAGGAAACCGGAGCACCCGGAGGAAACCCACGCAGACACGAGGAGAATGTGCAAACTCCACACAGACAGTGACCCGAGCTGGGAATTGAACCCAGGTCCCTGGAGCTGTGAAGCAGCAGTGCTAACCACTGTGCTACCGTGCCGCCCCAGGTACAATCCATCTACAACCATCTTGTTGGATCAAACTACAGATGCATACAGAGAATATGGACCAACAGAACAATCCCACACAGAGCTGGCAAAGAAGCAGAAGACGAGACCAACAGAATCAAAAGCATGGTCATAGAAATAGGCCCACATTCGAGATTTTATAAGATTGAAACAGACCAGGCACAAACAAGGAGAAACTGCTGAGCCTTAACATTCTTGGAAAGAAAGAAACTCGGGATTGCTATTAAGATTGGGAAGAAAAAATGGAACCAGAAACAAGACAAAGCTCAACTGCCTCCTCAGAGAAGGACACTCATATTGAACAAAGTGAATGTGCAGAATCTCCTCGACCTCAAAGAGATTAGAACAAGATCAGAGAGATTGGTCAAGGCACCTCAGAGACTAACCCCGTGCAATCTGACACTCTAGGGGGAGATGAATGAGGATGCATATCGTTGGGATAAAGACTTGGAGGAGATGTAAAGTGAAGGGTTAGCATCAGAAGCTCATGATGCTGATGTAACTGTGATGTAGTGACGTACGATTAAGTAACAGACATCTGGAGGGAAGGAGTACAAGCTTGTGTAGAGTTACTGAGATGTACACAGATTTGTACATAAACTAAAATTTTGTTTTACTAACTACAGTCTAAAAAAGTTTTATTTTGGAAGTGGACAAACTATCAAGAACCCCATCTAGATCCTGAACTTAAAATGAAGCACCACACAGAGCTGGCAAAGAAGCAGAAGGCCTTCCTTTAATTTTTCACACCTTTTTGGATTGTCAGGGCAAGTGGTTTCAGTGTAAAGAAATGGATGGTGGTTGGGAATTCACCTGGCAATGCCAGCCACTTCACATTTTTCTGAAGAGAAAGAAACTCAGGGGACAAGTTAATCTTGGGCGGGATTTTCTGCGCAACTCGTCATTTGTCTTGCGGTGGCCCGTGATTGGCCAGCGATGGGATCTTCTGGTCCCACCATTGTCAATGGGGTTTCCTGTTGAATGCACCCCTCATCACTGGAAACCCGCGGTGGGGAGGTGCCATTGGTGGGACCGGAAAATCCCGCCGGTGTGAACGGATGGAAAATTCTGGTGCAGATCAAATGGGCAAATTATTTAATGCATTTTGACACACTTGACTGAATTGAAAGTCCTTGGATGGGCGTGCTTCCTGGAGACCCTTAACAGGAGGCAGAAAAATAGCACATTTTAAAAAATGACTACATATGATATTGGATTTTATGAGCTATTAGCAGTAAAATTACTATATTTAACAACTGAAGCGAAACAAGATTGCTCCCTTAAAATTATGTATTTATTAGAAAACTCACCACCTCCCAATAAATAGGTTGGCATACTGCTGATTCTGCAAACCAATTTGGTTTCATATTAAAAGCATTCCTGTAAAATAAGAAACAACACAGAGTGACCAAGTAAAAAACCTTTCTGCATATAGGTAGAAACCACATGTACTTGGTTTGAGCATGAACATTTGTTATCAGGTCTGGTGAAAGGAGAGGCATGAAGGCTGAAAGAGCGTGAAAAGGAATTAGTAATGTGAGCCGCAAATAAGTGAGTACGACATGGTGACTATGCTTTCAAAACAGAACATTAAAAGCAGATGTCAACCCTATGAGTTTTAATAAGTTTGGCAATAGCTCTGTGTACACAGGAGACCTTAAACTAGTTATAAATGGGTTGTCCACTCACTAAAGATTTAAAAGGCTAATAAAATGTGTGCTGATGGCAATTTACTCAGACACAGGCATGTAGTACTTGCCACGAAACATACCCATTCTTCAAGTACTTAGATTCATTTGATGTTTTTAAAGGTTGTGGGGCTCAAGTTCTGTGGGGATTTCACCTGTCTCCCACTGGTATTTTTGGGAAGCTTTACCTTAGCCTAGCTTGCCCAGCAAGAATGTAAAATTGGTACCTTGCCCTGTTCTTTCAGAGTTGGTGAGGTTGCAAGCAGAGCTGAAGGAAGAATTATGGAACCCTCGTGGAATTTCAGCCTCTGGATCTTTACAGGCATCATTCTGGTGGGCATATACCATCATTGCAGTGAGATTCTTCCATCACGGTGGCACACAGCGCCAGAGACCCGGGTTCGATACCTGGCTTGGGTCACTGTCTGGGTGGCGTCTGCACGTTCTCGCCATGTCTGTGTGGATTTCCTCCAGGTGCTCCGGTTTCCTCCTGCACTCCAAAGACGTGCTGGTTAGGTGCAATGTCTGTGCTAAATTCTCCCTCAGTGTACCCAAACAAGCACCAGAGTGTGGCGACTATGGGAATTTCACAATAATTGTAGTGTTAATGTAAGCCAACTTGTGACACTAATAAATAACCTTTATTGGCCCTGAATAGGCTGGGCAAATATGAGGTTTAGATCCCTCTAAAAAATGTGGAAAGCGCAGTTTATTAAAAAATAATGACAAGCATCTCTTAGACACTGGAAGCGTCACTTCTGTTGTCGTGCAACGTGAGTTGACATTTTTTAACCCAAATTAAATGATCAAGTCATATGCTTATAATCCATTAAGAAAAGATTTATTGAATGCCCTTACATGAAGACACATAGATGATAGTGTTAAGTCAGCAACTAAATTTGGTGTTTAAATGTTGCTTTTAAATGAACCTCCTAAAAAGTTCAAGGTCAACTTACTTTACAGCCAGGCCATTAAAGTCAAATACCAAGAGACAGAAAGAGAGGAGAGATACGTCTGTACCAACCCATGATTAGAAATAAGTTAGAATGTGTGTGTGGAAGAGGAGAGGAGAATTGTTGCCTTGTCAGCCTTAATTTTAACCGAGAAAGCCCTCCTGACCCTGGAATGTGCTTTGTTGATTAAGAAACAGTTACAGTGCTGATTGATGTAACCCATGTTTATTATTTAATTCTACCCATTATGTAACAATTAATGTTTTGTTAAATTCCATTCTGCTGATTAAATAGTGTTCAACTAACTAGTCACCGATTTAACAGAACCTTCGTAAAATTTCTGAGAATCATTGAACAGTTTTATTGCCAATTTAAACACCCATTTTATCTTTTGGATTTTTATCTGTTTTGACTTTTAGTTCAAAAACCCTGAAATAATTTAGTGAAATTAGTTTTTACTTTAAACATCAAAACTTGAGAAACAACAAAAGGCGAATAGAAAAAATAGAGATGCCAAATCCACAATTATTTACACACTTCATTTTTATGAATGGCTCAAATAAACAAATATATATCTCATTTATTTCTTGAGTCTTGTTAATTTTCTATTAATTTATATGGAGCTATGCTTTATGGGAAGGGGCAGATGGCTCATCCCACTGGCAGGAAAGCTCATCTATGCAAGCCTGTCTCCCAGCCATAACAAGCTGTGAGCAGGCTAAATTTGTTCATAGTGGAACTTAAGCCCTTCGCTCAATCCACCATTAGCAGCTCCAGCAGTGCTAAGGGCTCAGTAGTGGGCCCTACCACAACTACAACCAGTCCCAAGAAGAAGGTCCAGTGGATCCCAGAGTGAGGTAAGTCCAAGCTATTTGGCGGGGAGGGTTTGGGCAGTTTAAGGAGAGGGTAGCAGGGTAGGGGAAGTTGAGTTTTACAAAGCAAGTGGGCAGAAAGGAACTAACTTAGGGAGGCTCCCCCAATTTGCAAAGGGCACCCCTCAAATTTAGTACCTAGATTTTATGCCCTTTTCAAACCTAATTTTTAAAAAAGCTGCCCACTCCCACCCAATTGCTCACACCAATCATCTTATGGTATTGTTAATGTATTAATGGGGTTAGTTGGCAAGCCAACAAGCTCAATTGTCCCTTAATTATTGATTTACATTTAATGGATGGGCTGCTCATTTTGGCTCCAGGGTAGTGGGCTGGGAACCAGCCCTATTTTACATGCACCTCCCCAGCAAAAAATATACCAAGCAGGGTAACAAATTCCAGCTCATGATGTCAAGTTTAATATCACTCCTTTGTATTTTAATTTTGGGGGAGACCCTGTGATGGTGATGTTTTAAACAGTGTTATGTAAGTAAACATCAGGCTGCATTTTACATGCCCATGCTGGGCTTGTTTCTGGCTTGGGTAATGTAATATGAGGTGAGAGTGCCCACAACACCTCGCCACCTTCCCACCGCCCGAGTTCACCCATATAATATGGGGAAGGGGGTGGGGGGCATTTTGGATGGGTGCTGAAATCGGAAGTCCACCCGCTGTATTTAAAGCACTAATCAAAGGACAATTAGGCATGTTCTCAAGCCAATTAACCCTAATATGCTGCTCACGTCATAAATTATTTGGCAAGGGCAGCAAGTGACCTGATATTTTAAAACTACATTCAAAAAAGGAGGGACAAAAGGGGGAGCCTGATCTTCAGGAGCTGTCCTTTATTTTGCGGGGGTGGCCCACCTAAGATGGAACTTCTTTCTTCCTAACACCCCCCTGCCTTAAGCTTTTTTCTTTATTCATTCATGGGATGTGGGCGTCACTGACTGGGCCAGCATTTATCATCCATCCCTGAGGGCAATTAAGAGTCAACCACATTGCTTTGGCTCTGGAGTCACATGGAGGCCAGACCAAGTAAGGACGGCAGATTTCCTTCCCTAAAGGACAACAATGAACCAGATGGGGTTTTTACCTCAATTGAAAATGGTTTTATGGTCCTCAGTAAACTTTTAATTCCAGATTTTTATTGAATTCAAATTTCACCATTTGCCATGGTGGGATTCAAACCCAGGTCCCCGGAGGATTACCCTGGCTCTCCGGATTCCTAGTCCAATGACAATATCACTATGCCATTACATCCCCAGCCTAAGCTCCCCCCACCCATCCCTCCCTGATCTGCAGTCGCTCTCCCTGCCCAAGACCCCAAATTTACTGGCCTCCTTACTCCTCTTGTTGCAGTCCCGACATCGGCCACCAACATGCTCTTGGTGCTGCTGGGACTGACGGAGCTACTGGCTAGCCAGATTGGCTGGCAGTTCCTGAGGGTAGGACCTCCCCCTGAGTGAGGGGGCAGAAGTCCTTTGTTAAAGTCCTTGGTTTTTCTTAAGCTTGCCCACAGCGTGTTATGGCTGCAGGGTAGGCCGTTGTACAATGGGTCGACTTCACACTGATTTTGCTTCTTTTGGCAATCCGCCACATTATTCCACCCATCGTTTAGAAGATTCTGCATCAAGGTCAGTTTGTTAAATGTTGAAAATAATTGATACAGGCTAATCCTGCATAATCTACAGAGAATCTTCCCCTTTTGCCATACAAATGCAGAGCTTCACCAATTTTAAATTAAACAAAATAAGTAAATTTCATGCATGTGCACTGTGATATCATTTTTATTTCAAATTTACAGTATCTGCAGAATTTTGCTTTTCTATTATTATGCATGCCATGTTAAGTTTACTTGAATCTTGCATGTAATACAGGAGAATTCGACAGAAAGGAAACTCAGTCCAGTATATTTTGGACAGTCAATCCAATATCGTCTGTTTTGTGTTTCTGTCAAAGTTGAAAGTTCCGGTGGATTATTACAAATCTCTGGACTCCAAAATACCAGGGAATATCTATCATTTTTCAGGTCAGATTTGGGAGAATCTCTATTTTTGTTACCAACCGTAGAATTATTTGGCCTCATTTTTAAATCCCCAGCACCACAAGCAGTCAGGAAAGGATTAGGCAGAGGGTTAAAATGTCAGAAACTGAAATCCTGCCTACAACCAGCCACAATAGCAGCATCTTCATATGAATAGCACTGAGTATTGGTACTGACCTGTCTCTGAATCAACCTCAAATATTTCTAATCTTCCTCCAAATCGGAGTGCAAGATTTCTAAGAACAATTCTGGAAGACAGAAATATGTATGGGATAATGTACCTAAAACCCCGATACACATCCCCAGTAGACAAAGTTGTTATTTTTATTCTTTCCTGGGATGTGGATGTCAATGGCAAGGCCAGCATTGGTTTCCCATCCCCAACTGCCATTTAGAAGATGGCACAATGCTGTTAGGGAGGGAGTTCCAGGATTTTGACCCAGCAGCATTGAAGGATTGGCTCTATAGTTTCAAGTCAAGATGGTGGGTGGTTTGGAGGGGAACTTGCAGGTGGTGGTGTTCCCATGTGTCTTCTGTTCTTAACCTTCTAGATGATAGAGGTCGGAGGGTTGGAAGGTGTGGCTGAAGGAGCCTTGATGAGTTGCTGCAGTGCATCTTGCATAGAGTATGCATTGCTGTCAATGTGCATCGCTGGTGGAGGGAGTGAATGTTTAAGTTGGTGGATAGAATGTAAATCAAATGGATTGCTTTCCAAGATGGTGTTGAGTTTCCTGAATGTTTTAAGTTAAAAGTTTATTTATTAGTCACAAGTAGGCTTACATTCACACTACAATGAAGTCACTGTGAAATTACCCTAGTCGCCATAGTCCGGCACCTGTTCGGATCAATGCACCCTAACCAACACGTCTTTCAGAATGTGGGAGGAAACCGGAGCGCCCGGAGGACACCCACACAGACACGGGGAGAACATGCAAACTCCACACAGACAGTGATCCAAGCCGGGAATCGAACCAAGGGGTCCCTGGCGCTGTGAGTGCTAACCACTGTGCCACCGTGCCACCCTATATTTAGGAGCTACACCTCATCCAGGCAAATGGAATGTATTCCATCACACTCCTGACTTGTGCCTTGTAAATGGAGGACAGGCTTTGGGAAGTCAGGAGGTGAATTTTTTTTCATTGAATATTTATTTATAGAATCATAGAATCCCTACAATGCAGAAGGAGGCCATTTGGCCCATCAGGTCTGTACCGACCACAATCCCACCGAGGCCCTATTCCCATAACCCCACATCTGAACCCTGTTAATCCCCTGACACTCGGGTTAATTTAGTATGGCCAATCAACCTAACCCGCACATCGATGGACTGTGGGAGAAAACCGGAGCACCCGGAGGAAACCCACACAGATGGGGAGAATGTGCAAACTCCACACAGACAGTCACCCGAGGCCGGGATTGAACCCGGGTTCCTGGCGCTGTGAGGCAGCAGTGCTAACCACTTTGCCTGTTCTTTCCTGTCCTGTACCTTTCCTCAGACTTCTGCCTGGTTTTGTGCTAAAAGCAGAATCCCTAAAAACATCCTTATTCACAATGGTCTTATTCAGGGGAACGTCAACCGAATATGTGATTGGCATCAGGTGGTTGTAATTTTATACTTTCACAAAAGAGTTGATCTTGGATTTCTTGGGTATCTTCTTCTTTCCCATTTTGGCAGTTGCTTCATGAGGCTAACGATCTATACCAGCAACAAGAGCGTGACTGTAGGGTCAGTCAGAGATACCTTTGCGCCCAGCGTAGCACCCGGCCAACACCAGAACCACCTTCCCAGGTTTCATAAACTTGCCCACTTCGATTCCACTGCTGAGTTACTTCCCTCAAAATTCCCAGCCTGTGCTGTTAGTGCAAACTTGTAAAGTTATTGCCACTATATATTACCATGTTGGACTAATATTTTCTTGTAAAACTCTGTAAGGAAGATTCAATATCTATGTGCAACCTTAATCAGTTAGTTAAACATTTTATCTGACTCCTTGAGCTACTTTTACAACAAATCAACCTGAGGTTCAATGAACTAATTATATTTCCTGATTAGAACTATTTGAAAGTTTAATTAGTTCAATGAAGCTAATGATGTCACAATATGGTTACAAATGTAATCAGGGTCAGAGCTCAGCAAATTGTGCACTTAGTAAAATTAAACATGATGCTTAGACTTACTCTGTAATTGAAATGAAAAAAGTCATCTTTATTTATCAAATATACGTTAAGTGCAAAATCACACATAAGGAGAACTGGGTGGTGCACCAATGGATCTGGTTCCACTCCAGCTCAGACAGATGGAATGATGGTTTTTTTCCTCTCTGGAGATTGTTAAAGGCTCTAATTGAAATGAGTTTGAGCCGGTCCCAGTCAGATCCCTGTGGAAATTAATCTAAACTGCAAAACAAGCCCTCACAATTGGCAAACTAAACACATGAAAAATTTGCAGAAAATAACACATGATGTTTGCAACAACGTGAGAAGAATGGGGGCGATTCTTCCCCAGAAAATTCTATGGCCCTGATTTTACCGGCATGACTGCCCAAGGCTCGTAAGATCACACCCAAGGCCAATGGGGAATGCCGTTCTGCGAGTCTCACCCGCCCTGATTTCAGGGCAGCCGTGCCAGTAAAATCAGGGCCTAAGTGTCAAATTCGCATAAAAACTGGAGTAAATCCCACTGGTGTTTTCAGCAGGAGTTTCAAAATGAATCTCCCACACTCTGTGCACTGCAGAGTGCCTCAGCATAAATCACTCCAAAAATCAGGGGGCATGGCCTATTCCTACTGGAGAGGCCGGCCGAATGGTGCTGAGCGGGCCAGCACGATCGACACATGTGCAATGGCTCCTGTCTGCCAGTCTCCTGATTGCTGGCCAGCTCCATGACCCTGCAACACTGTCCCTCCAACCCTCCCACAGCTGGCCTCTCGAACATGTCCGGGCCAGTCTCAAACCCTCCTGCCCCCAGCCGGCATAGTTGTCCCCCCTCCCCACAGCCCCGATCTCCCGATTCACCCTCATCACCCCCGCCACTGGCAATCCCAACCACCCCCCTCACCCTCCCGACAGTCCCAATCCCTGCCCACACAGTCCCGACCCCCACCCCGAACCCCCACCCCCAACTCTCCCAGCAGGCTGACCACCTCCCACCCATGGACAGCCCTGATCGCTTGCCTCCCTCCCTCTGTCACAGCCCAAATGCAGAGTGGCAGCGGAACCCCCTCACCCCCACCGATCTCCCCATAGAGGCCAGCCCCATCAGGCTCCACCCCCATTAGGCCCTGCCCCTTAGTTTTGTCCAATGCGTGGTGCACCCTGGGCATTGGCACTTTGCCCTTTGGACAGTGCCAGGGGCTAGGCTGGCATTGCCAAGGTGGCAATGCCCGGGGGAACCCCCCCCACTGGTGCCTGATCCTCTGGGGGGCCTTGATTGCCCTCCCTTCACTCCAGTGGAGTTGGGCCACCAGCTCCCCGCAAGTGGGGAGCTATAATAAATCCCGTTGGAGTGAAACACCCCTGGTGGGAATTGAGGGGGGAGAGGCTAGCAGGCCCTGATACTTCGGTCCCAGGCCCACTAATAAAATTCAAATATATTAAAATTCTAATTTAAATAAATTAGGCAGCTCCGCGCTGATTTCTGGCACAGAGCTGATGATGTCAGAAATCCACTGCCAGAGATGCGTGGAGACTGGGGCGCTCAGCAGGGAGCCCGTAAAATGGCCTCCGCTTGAGTCTCCCAGCTTGCTGCACTACAAAAACAGCGCAGTGGGCTGAGAGAATTGCCCCTGAGTATGTTTTACTATGAGTGATTGTTTTTAATTTTTGATTTGATTTATTATTGTCACATGTATCAGTATACAGTGAAAAGTATTGTTTCTTGCACGCTATACAGACAAAGCATACCATTCATAGAGAAGGAAACGAGAGAGTGCAGAATGTAGTGTTACAGTCATAGCTAGGGTGTAGAGAAAGATCAACTTAATGCAAGGTAGGTCCATTCAAAAGTCTGACAGCAGCAGGGAAGAAGCTGTTCTTGAGTTGGTTGATATGAGACCTCAGACTTTTGTATCTTTTTCCCGACGGAAGAAGGTGGAAGAGAGAACGTCCGGGGTGCGTGGGGTCGTTAATTATGCTGGCTGCTTTGCCGAGGCAGCGGGAAGTGTAGACAGAGTCAATGGATGGGAGGCTGATTTGCGTGATGGATTGGGCTAGATTCATGACCTTTTGTAGTTCCTTGCGGTCTTGGGCAGAGCAGGAGCCATAACAAGCTGTGATACAACCAGAAAGAATGCTTTCTATGGTGCATCTGTAAAGGTGCATCTGTAATGGTGCATCTGTAATGGTGCATCTGTAAAATTTCCTTAGTGTGCTCTAAATCAATAGTTTATAAATCATGTGTGATACATCTTGAATGACAAAACCAGTTTACTAGATGAAATTTTCTCCCCAGTCTAAACCATGCTTAGTTATTAACCTTTTATCAAAGGCTATTAACAATAACTGTAATACTTCAGAGCACCATGCGATGTTTTACTATATTGAAGGAACTATATAAAATGCAAGTTATTGTTGTTTTGTCTGTCCATCCATCCATACCACTGAACCTCCTTCCTAATTATGGCACGGTACGGTATGGGCGGCACAGTGGTTAGCATTGCTGCTTCACAGCGCCAGGGACACGGGTTTGATTCTCAGCTTGGGTCACTGTCTGTGTGGAGTTTGAACATTTTCCCCGTGTCTGCATGGTTTCCTCCAGGTGCTCCGGTTTCCTCCCACAGTCTGAAAGATGTGCTGGTTAGGTGCATTGACCCGAACAGGCGCCGGACTGTGGCAACTAGGGGAATTTCACAGTAACTTCATTGCAGTGTTAATGTAAGCCTTACTTGTGACTATTAACTTTAAATTTCACTGTTTTGCTGTTTCCCTTTCCAATGTCCCCGAAGAGCACCCCTCACTCTCCATTCATTTCTCTTTTACTTCCTTTCTCCTCCTTCATTTTTTTATCCACCTTTTCCTTCCATCATCTCATTAACTTCTTTTCATCTCTGTCTCATCTCTTCTCTTTTCCTTCTTCTTGTTCCCTTTACTTCTTTTCTTTTTCTGTGTTATTTCCTTTCTTATTCTTATGTTTAAATTCTCTCACGTTTGCGTCTACAGGCCTACGTGAGCCCCAGGCCCCATTTCCTGTACTGCTGTAAAGGGAAGAAGGAGAGAACATCTAGTCCCTAAGGCACAGCTCTTCTGTAATTCACTGGAAACTTTGCTTGGAATGGGAAGTCAAATGGATAGCCAAGTGCTTGCTTTGGTCAATACTCTCTGGTGCTACATTAAGTCTCGATCTCTTCTTACTCCTGTTCAGCAGTTGAAGTCAAGGGCTATGGAGCACAGATTAGAATTCCCATTGTGTTTTGCATGTAAAACATTGGAACAAAAACAACTGTTTTCAGAAAAGTCTACAGTGCAAGAGATGCTGGCTCGGGAAATCATCGATTAAGAAAGAATGCTCTGCAAGAAGGCTCATCAATGGAGTTCATTCTTTGGTTTGAAGGTAACCATGCTAGTAAATTTTTTAAAATGCAGTGCCTACGACTGTGATTATAGCTTTAATTTTTTAAAATTTATTTATTAGTTAATTGAAGTCATGCACATATCAAACACTTTAGCGCACAAAAGCCTCCTAAGGTTTATATTAATATTGCATATGGGCTCGCCCAATGAGGAAATGTTTGCTAAGACAAATGTCTGCTAATCTTTCAATTAACATTATTGTTATAGAATCCATAGAATCCCAACAATGCAGAAGGAGACCATTCAGCCCATCAAATCTACATCTTATCCATGTCCACTCCTCTGCTCTATCCCCATAACCCTGTGGATTTACCATGGCTAATCCACCTTACCTACACATCTTCGGACTGTGAGAGGAAACCAGAGCAGCCGATGGAAACCCATGCAGACACAGGGAGAATATGCAAACTCCACACAGTCACCCAAGACCAGAATTGAACCCTGGTCCCTGGCACTGTGAGGCAGCAGTGCTAACCACTGTGCCACCCTTTACTTAACTAATGAGTAAAAGGTTTTGAAGTAAAGAAGTAAAAGGTTTTGCTACTCTCACTGTTCCTTATGTTGATGACAGACACAAGATTTATAAGATTGATCTCCACAATCCCACGCTCCCAATGAGGAAGCCATACTCAAAGGAAGACATCAGGATTCTGACATCAGACCTGTATGGGAATCCGAATCTGTCCAAGCCACCCCACCCTCCCACTGCCTCCAATATGGTGTCCATGGGGCTGGGAAAATTCAGCCCCAGTTTACATAATTGTAACCCCTATTTTCCAACTCACCCGCTGTATGAAAATAGCTCTCCATTGTCAGCTTACGATATGAAATTTATCCTTTATACCCTGAGTGAGTTGAAATTCACACTAGCGAACATTGGTAAAGCCAAAAATCAAAGTTCTGGTTTCCATCATTGTCTGTTTATGTCTGGCACGTTTTTCATTAGCCCTCTTGACAACCCACGAAGATTGGATCAAGTAGACTACAAATTTGATGTCTATTCTGCATGGAGAATGGAAGATTAAAAGGCCATTTGACAGAGGTGTTCATGAAGGGGTCTGGATAAACTGTTCCCGTTGGTAAAAGTGCTGAGAACCAGACCACATCAGTATAAAATGATTGACAAAAGAACTAGAGGCAACATGAGGGAAAGTTCATGTAGCGAGTGATTAGGATCTGGAATGCAGTGCCTGCGACTGTGATTATGGCTTTCAAGAGAATTGGGTAATTATCAAAAGGGAAACAAAAATACAGGGCTGTGGGGAAAAGGCAGGAGTGGGACAAACAGAGTTAGTGTTAATGAGAACAGGCATGAACATGGTAGGGCCACATGACCATTGTCTGTGTCGTAACCATTCTATGGTTCTATGACCTCAAGGGGATATTTTTTCCGTCACATTTTATCAGTTCATATGATTATAGGGTAGAAAGTCATCTGTCCATTTTGGGCCCAAATGATCACCCAGAAAGAGGCAAGAACAAAAAATGGACCTGATTAATATGTTGCATGAGCTGTCAGAGGCTGTCATGCCTCCACAGGCAGCTCAAGCAATGCAAATGCTGAATGTCAGCCTGTTAACCTTGCCAATAGCAGCACAAAGCTAAGTCCAGGGAGATCAAGGATTGGAGTTAGTAATGCCAGGGTGTTGGTTGGTGGGGGGTTGGGGGGTGGGGAAGGGGATTGTAGTCATGAAGCCAGGAGAGGAGAGTAACCCTGCTTCTCCCGGCTGCACAGGAAGGTTCTTTTATTTAAGTGTAAAATAAATCATACCTTTCATTAACAATCACATGAGTTAAAGGAATGGGTCCACCACTAACTTTTCACAGCAATTTTGGGTGGATAATAATTCCGACTTGGTAAATATTGTAGGGAAAGTAAATGTTTAACATCTATCTGTAGTACAGAATTGGATGAGAGTAACTTTTCAGACACGATTACTGTGCTGAATATTTACAACTTACGAGTTCTTTTCAATTTTACAACGTTAAAAAAAACTTAAGTTCTTTGTTATGATTAAAATAAATCTTTTATTCTACTTTGTATTCAAATTGGAGACAGAACACAATGAGCATAAGCATCAGCATAAGGTTCCCATTTCAAAAGAAACATTTGGGGACAATCATAATTAACTATTGTCATATTGCTCAATTTTCAAATTCATTCTCACAATGCAATTCTTTTTGAATCCATTATGAGTTCACATATTATGAGACTTTGTCAGAAAAGATGAATGCTTGTGGAATAGATGGGACATTAGCTAACCAGGTTTAATGGTGGTACAGGAACAAAACGCAGAAAATGATGATTGTTGAACAATCTCTGGAGGATCAATGTATAACAATGTTCTACTGGGCCCATTTAGAGTTCCCTGACTATGATGCTATCCAGAAATTGAAAGGATGGTCTTTTTTTGTAATATTATAAAATTAGCAGATGATGCCAAGTTTTGGGGTAAGTGAAAATTATGAGGGAGATAGCAAACTAGCAAGAAATGTATAAACAGAGTGTAAGTGCTTTGAGTAGTGCTCCGGTTTCTTCCCACAGTCTGAAAGATGTGTTGGTTAGGTGCATTGGCCAAACTAAATTCTCCCTCAGTGTACCCAAACAGGCGCTAGAGTGTGGCAACTAGGGAATTTTCATTGTAACTTCAGTGTTAATGTAAGGCAACTTGTGACACTAACAACTAAACTTAAACTTAAAAGTATATAAAAAGAGTAGCTGAAGCAGGTACAGATCTGTTGGATGATAAATACTAGGGATTTAATTATAGAAACAAGGAAGTATCAGAAGCTTTGAAAAAATGTTTTGTATCTTTCTTCATTGTAAAAGACACAAAAAGTATCCCAATAATAATAGGAGAAAATTGAGGGGCAAAAGTAAAAGTAAAGTAAAAGTAAAGTTTATTTATTAGTCACAAGGTAGGCTTAAATTAACACTGCAATGAAGTTACTGTGAAAATCCCCTAATTACCACACTGCGGTGCCTGTTTGGGTACAGAGGGAGTATTTAGCATAGCCAATCCACCAACCCAGCACATTTTTCTGATTGTGGGAGGACACTGGAGCACCCGGAGGAAACCCATGCAGACACGGGGAGAATGTGCAAACTCCACGCAGATAGTGACCCAAGCCGGAAATCAAACCCGGGTCCCTTGGTGCTGTGGAGGCAGCAGTGCTAACCACTGTACCACTGTGCTATCCCAAAGAGCAGTTGTACTTAAAATATCATGATCACTGGAGAAACAAATACTTGGAAAACTAATGGGACTGGCTGCTGAATAGTCCCCTGGACCTGATAAACTTCATTCCCGGACCTTAAATGAAGTGCACAGATAATTGATGCATTGGTTGTAATCTTCCAAAATTCTCTCAATTCTAGAAAACTCCAAGTGGATTGGAAAACTGCCATTTATATTTTACACATTTAGAGCAGAATTTTGCCATTTTTTGGCAAAGTGTCAACCTGTGTGGGAAAAGTGGAGGGTATGCTGTCGGTGGCTTTGATGGGCTTTCCTGCCATATTTTTAAACATGATGTGGAGTTGCTGGCGTTGGACTGAGGTAGGCACAGTAAGTAGTCTCACAACACTGGGTTAAAGTCCAACAGATTTATTTGGTAGCACGAGCTTTCGAAGCGTCGCTCCTTTTTTTGTAATATTGTATTATTATATTGTAATATTGTAATATTTTGTAGCATGGCACCTGATGAAGGAGTGACGCTTCGAAAGCTCACGCTACCAAATAAACCTGTTGGACTTTCACCTGGTGTTGTGAGACTACTTACTATTTTTAAACACTTTGCCGAAAAAATTTAAAGGGATGAGTCCCACGACATCATATAGAGCCCGTCTTGCCAGCAACTTGGAACTTTAAAAGGTCGGGGCGTGGTTTATAAATGAATATAAAATTACAAACTGAAACACCCCCACCCACACACAACCACCTCTGAATTCCCCCCACCACCACGGAAATCCATCCCACTATAGAACTTCCACCGCCTCCCTTCCCCCACACCACAAAATTGTCCCCCACTGGCATTTCTGCCCGTGGAACTCCATCCCCACCCCTTCCCCACGGAAATGGAACTGGCCCCATGCAACACCCACTCTCCACAGAAACCGCTGGCACTACTCCAATACTACCGCATGGCATGATTCTTCGCTATTTCTGCTGATCCTGCCCCCCCTCCCCTCTCCATAAACAGGAGTGGAAAATCCCCCCTTTAGTATGAAAACTAAAGAAACATTTAAACCAATTAGGAAGTGAATTAAAATAAACCACTTCCCAATTTTCCTCATTAAAGGTCCTTCACATTTCAAGTATGTTATAAATCACAACTGAAGTTTATTTAAATACCAGTGTACACAATCTTTCTGACTAATTTCAACAATGTCCACTCTAACAGATTCATGTGTTTTTGCACAATGAGAAAACAGGAGAAGATGAGTGATGGAGTAGGTCTGCTCTATCTAGAGAATATGCAGGCTAAGAATGTACTATTTAATTGGCATTATATGAACAATTGTGTCTGCCTTTATTCATCGCAGCAGATGCATGTTTTCAGTTAGATTTTGACTGAAATCAGCCATTGTGTCACCTGGAGCCAGAAATGTAATTTTAGAATTAATTGCCTTGTCCGCAAATTTGAGACTTCATAATGATTGGTACAACTGAATGGCTTGCTAAGCCATTTGAGAGGGCAGTTGAGAGTCAACCACTTTGTTGTAGCTCTGGAGTTACATGTAGGCCAGACCAGGTAAGGACGGCAGATTTCCTTCCTGAAAGGACATTAGTAAACCAGATGGGTTTTTCCGACAATCGACAATGATTTCATGGTCATCAGTAGACTCATAATTCCACTCTTAATTTTTTAAAATTGAATTCAAATTCCACCATCTGCCATGGTGGGATTCAAACCCAGGCCCCCAGAACATTCCCTGAGTTTCTGGATTAATAGTCTAGCAATAATACCACGAGGCCATCGCCTCCCTGTAAGCAATTCACCAAAGGTTCTTAGACAGCACCTTCCAAACCATGACCGTAGAATCATAGAAACCCTACAGTGCAGAAGGAGGCCATTCGGACCATCGAGTCTGCACCGACCACAATCCCACCCAGGCCCTACCCCCACATATTTACCCGCTAATCCCTCTAACCTATGCATCTCAGGATTCTAAGGGGCAATTTTTAACCTGGCCAATCAACCTAACCCACACATCTTTGGACTGTGGGAGGAAACCGGAGCACCCGGAGGAAAACCACTTCCATCTAGAAGGACAAGGGCAGCAGATACATGGGAATACCACCTCCTGCAAGGTCTCCTCCAAGCCACTCACCATCCTGACTTGGAAATATATTGCCGTTCCTTTGCCGTTCCCTCCTTAATGGCATTGTGGGTCAACCCACAGCATATGGACTGCAGCGATTCAAGAAGACAGCTCACCACCACCTTCTTAATGGCAACTATGGGCAATAAATGCTGGCCAGCCAGCGACACCCATGTCCCACAAATGAATTTTTAAAAATTCTCCTTTTCTCTCTCGAAAATGAAACACATACAAGGGTAAGATTCCCTAGGCATCAACAGCACTTCCCTGTAGGTGGTCATGCTTATACTATGAAAGCCTAGCCACTGGGCAGTAGAAGACCATTTAATATGACGTAGGGTTGACAGCGATAGTGAAGGATGGGGTCCTTATCATGTCCTTAAAGGAGCTCTGCATGTGAATGTCTTCCAGCATGAATTGATACTTTTAACAGTAGGTCCACTGGTTATGAGTTTTTCCATCCTCCTCAGCCCAGGAGTGCTGCGTCTAATTGTCGCACCACCAATTCTGCATCATTTGAGATCAGCGGATTCAATACAGATCAGAATCCAACCTGTACTAATATAAAGAGCACTGAATTTTGGAAGATTACAACCAATGCATGCACTGGGTGGACATTTGTACTCTGCGAACAGAGTGCTGGCTGGGGCGAGAAAACCAGCGTGTAGCTCTCCAGCTGCACAGCCGAGTTTTCTCTCCAGATTATCTGGCAACCTGTGCACAGAAAATCTGAGGCATGGTTTTTGCCTCCATACTGGCAGGGTGTGGCCTGAGAGAGCTATCAAAGCTGGCTCCACAGTAAGGACACTCTGATCTGTAAAAAATCAGTTCCACCCCCTCCCAACGGACATGGAAGACACCACAAGCACTAGGGCAACCCCCCCCCCCCCCCCACCCCTCCTCAACACCATATATAAAGGGAACACCTCCAATGGGGCTCCCCAAAGGGCCTAGCCCAGCACTACCAGGATGGCACTGCCAGGTTTACACTTGCAGTGAAAGCTGCCTGGCCTCTGGTTTCCTTTTAAGGGTCTCAATGGGCCCATGGTGGTGGACACCTCCCCACCCACTGTAATACAGGAGACAGATTGGGGATGGGTGATGGGAAAGCCACATGCTGTAGGTTGAGTCCTCCACCTTCTTCAAATATGCCATCAGGGGCTATAAAATCTTGCCTTTGTTTTTACATTCCGCGCCTTTCCTTTTATATTAGAAAGATGCTGACTATTGAGAAGGAACTGCAGCAGGACACCTATCAAAGCTGTACCTTGGGCGGCACGGTAGCACAGTGGTTAGCACTGCTGCTTCACAGCTCCAGGGTCCCGGGTTCGATTCCCGGCTCGGGTCACTGTCTGTGTGGAGTTTGCACATTCTCCTCGTGTCTGCGTGGGTTTCCTCCGGGTGCTCCGGTTTCCTCCCACAGTCCAAAGATGTGTGGGTTTGGTTGATTGGCCAGGTTAAAAATTGTCCCTGAGATGTGTCGTTAGAGGGATTAGCGGGTAAATATGTGGGGGTAGGGCCTGGGTGGGATTGTGGTCGGTGCAGACTCGATGGGCCGAATGGCCTCCTTCTGCACTGTAGGGTTTCTATGATTCTATGAAAGGCAATTGAAGAGTCATCACATAACCCAATCCTCAGAACTGACCCCAGATGCCAGTTGCCCTGACCAATGAGGGAACATCTAGGAGGAGCTCAACCTTATGAAGCAGAATACAGTATGTGAAACATGCAGCACTACTAAAGGAAAAACCTGGGTTAAAAAGCAAGGGCCAACCACGGTTAACAAGGTCTAAACTAGGCAGGAACTACCTCAAAAATTGCATTGGCATCCTCATTGCTCTGTCTACGCTTTCAAGATGCTTGTCACCATTTTGTGTATGGTGCTGGGAAGGATGGCCCAGCCTCCTGCCTGCTCCTGAGAAATATCAATTAGAGTCTGAAAAACAAACATTTTTATTTCCATTGACTTCAAACCCTGCCCTTGGGTGAGTGATCAAAAATTCCCATAGCAGGAAAAAAAGTGGATATATGCTTGAAAGAAAGAAATGTGTGTCGGGCTTTGGCAATGGAACAGGCGAATTAGACTTTAGTTTTAAATTGCTATAGTAAAAAGGTTGCCACAGCAAAGAGCTGCTCTTAATGCTTGACTTGCTTGGACAACTGACTAGAACCCTGACTTCACAACCATGCAATTGTACCCTTAAATCATCTGGAGGAACATCCAGAACATGATCCCTCCACAATAACACACCCATATCAAAAGTTGTTACATTCTTTCCCCTAGTCCATAAATTAGTATACACCTTTCTTTTCTATTGCCAGTTCTTTGTCACTACGGTGATAAGTTTTCCATAACCTTTTAAATTTGCATATGTTCCTTCTGATGTGAGATCAAAGACAAGAAGGATTACTCATACACTACAAGTTGCACTAAACATTGCATCTAATCAAGAAAATGCAAGAAGTGCCTTATCACTAAGTGATGGTTCCAACCCGTCTGCTCATCCCTATCTATGATGATGAACTAACAATTCAAATGGCCTTGAAGCTACGTAATCCTCTTCATTAGGATTTAGGATAGGATGAGACTTAATAAAGTTACTTCGTACAGAGTTTTGAGCTGAATATTCCTCAATTATCTCATAATATTCGATATCTCTCAATCAATTTGAGAAAATATTGAAGCTGTTTCTCTTTTCCTTCAATCTTGTACTACTCATCTTTGTGTTTGTTGTGCTTATTTTGATCCTCTCATGACAAGTTTCTGCATTTTAACTTCAAATTGGTGTAAGATTTTCTTTGACCATTGACAATCTTATTGCTACTCATTCTGTTTGTTGTGGAATTCTCAAATATTCACACTTAGATTACTGTTTCCATAAACAATTGAATTATTTCTGAACTGAAACCTCGGTCTTTATTCTCTGCCTGTGCATGTTCGTATGTCTGGATTTAATAATGTTACATACCGGCTCCTATTGCTTCTCCAGGAATTGGGTCGAGCAACCAGGTCAAATTGATGAGAAGAGGTTCTGCTCCAGTGCAATTCTGAGCATACCAAAGCACTGATGGAATTATTACCCAACAACAGGAAACCCTTTCTGTATGTCTTTGAAATCTGCTTGTGATTGACAACTTTATTCCTGATTTCAAAAAAGTACTCAAGTTATGACTTCAATTAGCACAATTAAAAAAAAGTAAACTTTGCAATGATTAGGATTGCTAACCACGGTTGTTCAGAGTTGAGAGGTTTCATCATCACATGAGCACGTGTCGCCAACCAGCTTACTTTCACGGACTTGCCATTGGTCACTCTAAATGTCCATATTTGCAGTGCATCGCCTTCCCATCATTAGAAAGTGATTCAATTGTTCATTGTATGTTTGGATGATTTTTGACAGTCAAATCTCAGATTTTGTTTTATTAATAACCAAAAATCCACCACAATGTTTTTTTTACTGGTTTTGCTTACAAGAGAAATGTCCTGGAGGGTTGATATTCATAGTGAGTCCCTGTATCATCAATAGGCTTCACATGTAGACAGTGTGGGCAGACCTCTCCCAAAAAAAAACCTGGTAAGAATACCGGAGCAATCTGTGCCGGTTGGTCAGACATGCTCTAGACTGCAATCATTCCACACTCAGTCACTTTTTGGTGAGTTGTCCACCGGTACTGGGAGTGGGACGGGACCTCAACACACTGGTGAGTCCGGCTGCAGAATACTCAAGGCCGTTTTGGAAGGGCGCCTTGATCTCACGGAACACTGGGAGACCCCCTTCCCCCCATGGACATCGTACCAACCTCCCCCACAACCTCCCCCTCACCATCAATGCATTTTCCCCCACCCCCCACAGGTTGCCGGCATCAAGGCAATGGGTCCCCCTTCCTGACCCTCGACATTGTCTCCATCATGACCCCTGACAATCCCCCCCTTTAGGACTCCTCTGCATGACCCCCTCCCATAGCCTCCCTACGTAACCCGTTCTGCATAGCCCCTCCCTACATAGTCCTCCCTGCACAGTTCCCCCCTCCATCATAGCTCCCACACCCACTTAGGATCCATCCACTTAGCTCTGCCCCGGCACACTGGCAGTGCCCAACCGTGCCAGGGTGCCTGGTGGGCACTGCCAGTGTGCCAATTTACACCGCCCAGTCATGCCCCTCATCACCCGAGGGCTTCAATGGCCTCAGAACACCCCAGCATGGTCATTGTGCCTGGTCTCTGCTGATGGAGACCAGTACTGATTCAAACCCGTGTAACATTACACTGGGGCAGTGGGAATATTCCAGAGGGGGAACGATCGCGTACTGAACTTGCTCATGAGATTGAAATCCAGTCAATCTTGTGGTAATCAGCCCCACAGATCAGTTTGCGCCAGTAGAAAGGAGCTAGGACAATTGCAAACCATTTGGCATTGGGCGCAGAACCAATTTTTAGACCTGCATGTTATTTTCCAGGCGCAGCAAGGCTGGAAAATCTCCCCCTTGCATTTTGGAAAATTGTAGAAGCCTTCCTGCAATACTCTGTCCATTAACATCACAAGATCTCATTCGCTTTATGGAGCCAAGCAAAGCTTATCTTAATATTTATCACAGGCACACATCCCCAGACCTAAGTCCAGTGATTATGGAGACAGATAGCTTAGGACTGATGTTCTAGCTTATCAGCACTAGTGATTTTTTAGCTTTTATTTAAGAATTAGAAAACCATTTCAGAAAGTTCTGGTCTGTTTTATCCATTAACTAAGGGAATGACCCATTAGGTTTCAGTCAGGACCAGAGAATAGAGAACTAATTAAAACATTCGGCAAGAGGCAAACACTTTAATTAACCTCAGATTCTCTGCTTCAGCATAAATCTTACATTGTAACTATAATTCTGTGGTCAGGATTTTGTGTGTGTATATATGTTTTCTATTGACTAATGATTGGAGTTCTTCTTCCTATTGACAGCAATGTTAAAATTGCCATTACTATTTTACATTGTTGTTTTACAATCAAAAGACTATTATTGGGATTCAATGACTGCTGCTCAATCAGTCACAAACCTTACCTAAAATTGTATGAGTGTGAAATAGCCAGGACAACAGTCATTTCCTATTAATTTTCAATTCTGAACATTATAACACAATTGGAGTGATGAAACGGAAGTTTTTTGTAAATTTTACAAATGCATAGCATTCGTTGACCTAGAAATCGTAGTCCAATTACATTTTAATTTCATCATTGAAATTCACCACTAGAACCCAGCTTGTTAATATATATAAAATAATATTTTCTCCCCTTTTTTGTAGGATTTTTACATATTTGCTGTAAAATTGCAACTGGGTGCATTCATAACATTTGTGAAAATGCCTCATAATGAGGCAAGCTTAAACTTCTGTCCTGAGAATGACAAAAGCATTATAAAGGGCAGATGTTGCATCAGTAAATAATTCCTGTCACAGATTAGGATCTTTAAAATAATGGAAAGCGTGGATAAGATAGTGGACAATCTGTTTAGGGATTGAGTACGCTAATATAAAATTCATGGACTCTTGGATCGGGACTGTGTAAGAGAGATTCCTACATACTGATACCTGGAAATGAAAACTGGATTCATATGTATTGAGAAGGGGATTTCGGTAACACAGACCACAGCTTGTCTTTTACTGGGATAGTTACAAAAGGAACTTAATAGGTAATAAATTGCTTTGTGGACAAGCAATCCAGAGGTCAGGAGCTCAAATCCCAACAGGGCAAATTGTGAAATGGAATTCAATAAATATTGTAATTTGTGAGCTAGCTGGTGATCATGAAAGCTTCTGAATTGTAAAAACTCAACTGGTTCACTAATGTCCTCCAGAGAGAACCCTGCCAACATACCCAGTCTGGTCCAAATATGACTCCAGTCCCAGAAGCAAATAGGAAGCAGGATGCTGCACCCACAATTGACACTCATGCACTGGAATTTTCCCATCCCGCCCTCACGCCTGCAGGAATCATAGTCGGCGGGTGGGGCAGGCCATGCAAAGGTCCGTTGAGCTCGGGTGAGATTTTCCGGTTTTGGGGCTAGTGCAACCGGAAAAGTCCCACCCAAGGTCTTCATTTAAAATTCAGACAATATTAACAATGAGGTCCAAACGCCCAGCCAATTTTACAAGGAACCTTTTGCAATTGTAGGTTAGGATCAGTTTGTCCTATGTGAACAGATAGCGATTTGACAGAAGTACTGCGACCCATGGACAAGAAACTAGTTTATTACTATTTTTGTATGAGGTGGACTTTTAGATCACTTCAGTATCCCTTCTTTCTTCTCCATCTCTGGCATTTTCATAGAAATCATAGAAACCCTACAGTACAGAAAGAGGCCATTGGGCCCATCGAGTCTGCACCGACCACAATCCCACCTAGGCCCTACCCCCATATCCCTACATATTTTACCCGCTAACCCCTCTAATCTACGCATCCCAGGACACTAAGGGGCAATTTTAGCATGGCCAATCAACCTAACCCGCACATCTTTGGACTGTGGGAGGAAACCGGAGCACCCGGAGGAAACCCACGCAGACACGAAGAGAATGTGCAAACTCCACACAGACAGTGACCCAAGCCGGGAATCGAACCCAGGCCCCTGGAGCTGTGAAGCAGCAGTGCTAACCACTGTGCTACCGTGCCGCCCATTTTCTGGAGCGCTGCCTGTGAAACTGTTAGATTTGACCCACTATCAGTCCGGCTTCTCTGTCGATATCAATGTTAAAAAAAGACACACCCTGTAGAGTTAAAACGCCACAATATAGCTGGGATTTTTGCAACAACAAAGAACCTCTCTATTACTATAGAAATGGTGGAACAGGCTGAAAATCCTGAACATGGCAACAACCATTTTCATGAGGGCAGAAATTAGTCAAGGTTTGGATTTACACTTCATGGAAGAAGCTGGCTGTATCAATCAACAGCCGCCTCCATCTGATTTTCATTTAGCCAGGATTTGGGGACACAAAATGTGAAGATTAGACTGGATAGGAGCAGGTCCAAACTTTGGAGAGGTGGCGTACTCTTTTCGTGAGGTAGGGAACCTTCTTGGCTATCTGGAATACCTGAGATACCCTGGAACACCTTTGGGTGAAGTTAGGTATCGCTTGGGGAAGTCCAGGTGCCCCTCCAACTTGTGGGTAGGTGTAAGGGCAAAGGGTGATAGGTGGGAAGCATGGGTTGGCAGTTAGTTTGCATCGGGGGCTATAAAGGGCCTTAGGGGGGTTGGGTGGTGGAAAATGTAGTGGCATGGGCTGGCATGTATGGGCTATGTGTGTGTGTGTGTGTGAGTGAGTGAGAGAGAAAGAGAAGGGGGTGGTGAAGTGTGAGTGGTGGACGGCTGATTTTTATCTTACAGCTATCTTGGGATGTCACCTCCACATCTGCAGCTTCTATAATTTGTTCCAGTTTCATCCGGTCCAGCTCCCGGAGAACCCTGCCAACGCAGAACACAAGTCTCAGCTCCCGGGGCACTTTGTGGAGCTAGGAAATGTCCCGACTCTGCGCTCCCAACCCAGAAGCAAAGTTCCAGGCCTGTATGTCTGACCTAAGCTCTGTGCTCCCTCTCAGAAAACCTATCCCTGTTACTACTGGGGCTGTTTCTCTCTCCCTGGGCGCTGCCCGATCTGCTGTGCATTTCTAGCACTTTGATTGTGATTTAGACCTTGTGGTAAATTAAAGAAAATTGCTTGATAAATGAATTATTGTCCAAAATGGTTTAACACTGCAAATCAAAAGAAAATCCCATTTGAAAACAAACAGCATCACCTTAGGCATTGGAACACAGTAGATTATGACATTCTATTTTTTTTAAGAACAGATGAAGCAAAAGATAATTCTTGCCACCTAGTAATTTGGGTGGTCAGAACTGATAGATGATTGACTGGTGAAAACAGGAGCACCAAACATATTCAATACATGTCAGCTATGACTGTAATTCAAGACAGGAGTGTACTGTATTTCAAATAAACAAATGCCAGATCAAAGAGAAATGGGTAGAGCTCAACATCGCATGCAACCGGGATATGTCTTTGTGACTAAAGTGCTCCCTCCCTAGTTTTTAATGGAGCATTTTTCTGTGGGGAAATTTTTAATATGCAGGTGTCCCAACCTTTACATACAGGCAAGCGTAGGCAATGCATTCATTAGGTTTGTATTGAGCACCGTCAAATGAATTAGCTGACTCTGTGAGGAATGTGGAGTCCACATAGACATTCAATCCCGTTTTCAATTTAATTCTTGCTTTCTTTCCTTCTGGAATACAATCTGGATCATACCTATCAGTTTAATTGAGAAACAAACTAATGGAGACATTTAGGAAAGTGTCAGACTACTCAGTGCAGTGTAGGATTTTTCACAACCAGTACAAAACATCAATATTAGGTAAGGAAAGTTGCACAGCCATTATGCAGCCTGCCTAATTTTCCATCCATTTAAACTAAGTTTAATTATTGGACAGAAAAATCGAGCGAACAGTCGAACACATTTGCTTCCAGCAGGCATGACTCCCTACTGTGCACGCTGGATTATAGAACCACCCTTGAAGGCACTTCCTTTAATTACCACTTCAGTTGAACCATCACATTGTTTTACTTAAATTCTGATCCCCCCCCCCAAAATTAAAATGTAAACAGACAAAGAAAAGAAGAATGGCAACAACTAAACACACAAATGTCTGTCTGAAGGAGAATATCTGTTTGTGTCAATATACTATTAAATAATAAGCTGGTAAATCATCTCATTGTATTGTGCTGATCACATGAGAATCATGTTCTATGATTCATTATGTAAAACAGGGCCCCTAATGGGTAGCGGCACACGGTAGTGTTGATCAATGTAGCTTTTAGGTGCATTAGTGGAATTCAGAGAGGTGGAAACCAGAAGAGACAGGGGAATTTATAGAACCCTACTTGAGTATTATTTTGTCCTGTACTTGTTTTTAAAAATAGCTAAGACATCATAACATTTAAAAAAGCTGCCAACAAATGTAACCATCATTCTAAAACAGCAATATCCCACAAATAGGATGAAGAGCTAGTTAATCTATTTGTTGAGGGGTGAAATTTGGCCAGGACAGCAAGAGAACTCCTTGTACTGCTTTGATTTGCACCAGGGGATATTTAATATCCATTTAAACAAGCTGAGGGACCTAAATTTAATGTTTTATCTGGAGAACATCACCTCCAAAGCATTGCACTGAGGTACCAGCTGAAATTATGTGCTTAAGTCTTGGAATAGATTAGAACCAACAAGTTCAAGAGATGAATGCTACAGTTGAAAAAAGAGAGGAAAATAAATCTGATGTTTCCCCTCCCCAGTACAGAGAAATAAAGATAACTGCAGCAATCCTAACCACGATACTGGATAAAATCAGTTCACCAAGCACAAAGTTAGAGTTAAACTTTGAATGTTTCTGGTTATGTGACGCTGCTATGGAGTGTACAAGCCAACTGAGTCAATGGGGCAATTATAATATCGGGTGGTTTTCCTTCTGACACTAAGTCCAGTGGCGGGACGGGGGAAGGGGAAAATGAAAAGTGTTTCCCGCCGCAGAGGCCAGTGGGAATTTGTGTTGTATTGTGTGATTGACCTAATTAAATATGCATCAGAAGGTTTTGCAACATTGCACACTGCAGAGTGGGATGCATGGGTGGCTCTCGCACCACCATCATATTCAGGCGCCATTTTTAAAAAGGCATCCAGACATAATTAACCCATCATTGAATACAGAAGATGGACTTCCTCGAAGACACTGAAGTTGGGAGATCCATCTTTTTTTCTATTCATTCAGGGAATGTGGGCATCGCTGGCTGGGTCAGCATTTATTAGTCCTTGAAATGAGTGGTTTTCTAGACCATTTCACAGTCAACCACATTGCTGTCAGTCTGGTATCACATGTGGGCCAGAGGAGGAAAAGGATGACAGGTTTCCTTCTTTAAAGGACATCAGTTAGCCAGATGGGATTTTACACCAATCGACAATGATTTCACGGTCACCATTAGACCTTAATGCAAACTCACACCGAAGAGAGTGTGAAAGTTGAACCATTGCTTATCGAAAAATAAATTTCAACAGTATTAACAAGACAATCAATATTTTGCTTCAGAATATTTGATGCGCTATCAATAAGGCGAAAGACTACCGATATGCCAATATAAGTGTAGGCTTTTATTCACAACAGAATCAGGAGCAGATCCCAACAAGTAACCGACCTGGACTGAACAAGGGGGAGGAGACAGCCACCTTTATACTAAGTGCTGAGGGGAGGAACCAAACTGGAAGGGGATGTGTCCAGGTATGACAAACACACAACGGTGGTCCATATAGGACAAAGGCACAATATTCTTCATCTTTCTTTTCATCCATCTGATTTGTTCATGGATGAGGTATTACACAATACTTTGTTGCAGCAGTATAGGTTTGTAGGCCCTCTACAGCTGTACAGATCTTCCTGGGAGCTGAACAAACTTCATTCTTTTTAGTAAGAACAGCGAGCAGTCCAACCTTCCCCCAGAGAGTACCAAACAGAAGGGAAACAAAGGAAAATCTCTGTTCATTGCCTTTATATTGTGGATCAGAAGCAGAAATCTCTATCCAAGAAGATCCATGCCTTCCATGGAAGATAATGGAGAATATGTATCCTCCACCTCCTGAGCTGAGAACACAAGCGTAGATTGATGTCTTCGGTGCCAGAGACCGAGAGAGGGGCGGGAAGTAGGATGTGTAAATATTCAATGTTAAGAGGTAGAATGAAAAACTTAGGGAAAGGTGTGGTCTAAGGGGTTAATAGCTATCAAGGGGTTAATAGATACAATGGCCATTATTAAAGTGCGTCATCAATGATTATAGATGCTGCCACATTGCATGTAACTGGAGCCTGAGGAAAGAATGTGCAAAAGTCTGTCTCTGTAAATAATGTAAATAGTCAATAAATGTTCACTCGTCAGTAACAGCATGGTTTCCAGCTCTCTGCAATAAAGACACCCTGACCCCGGTCCTGGTATTAATGCATTTTTATTCTAGATATGCAGTAACAGAGGTTAATTATATGCCATGTTGCCAATATCAAATGTTTTATTAAGAACAAAACAATATATTCAGATAAGTCATCACAATCAAACAATATGTGTGACGAAAAAAGATTTTCCAAAATTTGTGTTCAGCAAACATCCCAAGAATGTAATTCCTGCCATTTTCCTCAAAGCATTATTCCTGGAATATCAGGATATTTAAACAATGAGTCAACAGCTTATCATTGTTCATGAATAAATGTATCTGCTCGGTCATCAGATAAGACCAAAACATTCTGAAACTCAGCTAATTAACTGTGTAACCTCCTGAAATGGGTTTACACTGACATTTAGGATTACAGCACAGTCTGCTGTAGTATGATTGACAGCAATATTGCAATAAATCAGAATTTCATGCTTTGACAGGATTCAAATAGAATAGGGAGCAATTAATCTCCAAAGTCTGAGCACAAAACTGTAAAAAGAACATCACCTATAGGCCTTGAACAATAGGCTGTATATCAAGCTGTCAACCTATACACGCAAGGAGACCAGTGATAAATAACCTGTGTTCCAAATTTCCACATTGATGGGAATAGAGGATGGCTTTTAAATATTTCTACCCCCATAACAACATTATGATTTTTTTAAAACCTCATTTTCATTGGAATTCTCTTCCTACTGAGAGCCAATAGAACTAATCAGTATCCTTTTCACTATTGCTAAATAATGTAAATAACTGCTCGAATTGTCCAGACGCTTTGGGAACTGGCTTAGAGGCGGCAATGTGGGGACTCGTGGAGATGGAAGACGTTGAACTGGAAGCCTGACCTTGTCATATCGTTTCTGTATTTTCCCCACAGTGGCCAATGTAACAAGAAGATATCGCCATGGACACAGCAGTAAGATAATTAAGGTAATTAATTGGCCAACTGAGAGCAATTATCCAAGGGTTTTTCAAATTTTGCAAATAGTGCACGGGAATCTCAGGGCTTCGGCGTCTTGCCTGGTGAAAGGAGCAGCAAGCAAAATGAGCTCAGTGCTTCTTCACCCAATAAGTGAGAGAGCCAGCGTGGTGTACCAGAGAGAGTGAAACAGTGCTGGCATGGACAATCACTGGCAGGAGTGGGAGAAAGGTGCCAACACTGCAAGGGCATGTCATTAGAGCCACAGCTGGGCATTGAGCAGAAGAACCAGGTTGGGTGGAGAGAGGCTGGTTTGCATAAAAGACCTGGGAAACAGAGAGACTAAATGCCCTGGGTCTCATTCACTCAGGCTTCACGATGACAAGACATAAGAAACATAATGCTTAACATTTTGATGTTCGACTCTTCCATCAAATCCACTGGCAGCTGGACACAAGATTCTTACTCATGCTCCTAAGTGGTGCTCCTTTTGTGCTTGAAACAGAGGTGGAGGTAAACTGCTGACCTTGCTGCCGTGTGCTTTGGGTTAACTTGGTGGGTATCTTCATGCTGAGGCACTCCTGCATAGGTGCAGAACTCTTCTCCATCATCATGGCTACTCGAGACACTGATGCCACTGACAGAGAGGCTGAGGAGCTATTGTTCACACTCGGAGCATCCTTGAGGAGCTTCCAGATGCAAGAGGCAGGCGTTCCTCCTCCCTTAAGGGCAGACTTGTATCTCCCTGCTGACCTGAGGAGTGTGAGAACCTGGTGGAGATACCAGCCCTCTCGTCTCTCTCTCACCTCATCATTGTGCATCGAGCTCACAGACAAGCTAATGGTGGAGGTTTGCACACATTTCCAGCAGCCACCATATGGCCTGCTTGATCTGGCACTCTATGAGAGTTACCAATCTCTCCATGGCGCAACTTGATGGCAAAATCGGGCCCCAATGTCTCAAGTAGGGATGAGTTGATGAAAAGTAGTTGCCATGGTGCCCTGTCAACTTGAAGACCTCCTCCTCCATGGGGGTTAGGATGGACAGGAAAGTTATGCCTCCACTGGTCTTAGTCTGTTTTTTTAGGCTACGGGCTGTCTCTTCCTGCAAACACAAAGCTGAACACTGTTAGTCTTCCCACAGTGAAAGGCACAACTTCTATGTTATTATGTGTCCTCCATGTGGCAGCTCTCTCAAGACCTTGTGGAGGGTTAACAAAGAGAGATAGGTTCCTGTCACTGAGATGCAGCCATGTTTCCAGCAGCACATATTACTGCATAATCCCATTACCACCACTTCTCCACCAAACTCATGTCTCATTTTGCCACTTGCAAACCAAAAGGAATAAAGTGGTATGAAGTCCTTATCTCAAAGAGTAAGGTTATAGTGGGGGTAACCCCCGGCTGCTTACTTCCACAATCGCCGTCCAGAATGACTCGATCGGTTGAGGCTGTCATCTTCTCTGTTCCTGGGAAAGAGTACCTCCCGATTTGCCTTTGCAGCCTGGAGCAGAGTCTGCAGGAAGACATCGCTGAATCGTGGGAATCTTCTTTCCACCATTCCTGATGCAGGTTTCCTTAAACTTCTCACCTTTCCAAGTGGTCCCGTTACATGCAGTGCTGGAAGCCCTTTAGTAGTATCACTTGATACTGCCTGTGCCACCTCTATCCAGCCTCTGCACTCTCAGTAGTTAGCCCCTGGGCCTCTCCAGTGTTAGTTGGCCAGTTGTTGGAAGATCACAAGTGACTCTCAAATGAAAGCGACACTCGGTTCTGCTCCCGACATCAGGACCTGCTGCTGAGACACAAATTTCAGCCCAATGTCTTTAACATGAATAATGTGGTTTGTCTGCATTGTTTGGTGCTTTTTCTTCCTCTATTGCCATCATTTGGCCTTCGAGGTTAGAACATCACCAGGTTGTTAAATGAACAGTCAATGTATTGGACGAGGCACATTTAGAAATGAGGCTATTCGAAACACTAGTCATCTATACCTCGATGTTTCAAGTGCCCTCAGGAATAAATGCGGCCTCTGCAATGGATGGAATAGAGATTGAAGTGAATGATAACTCATCTGTGGAGACTAAAAGGGCAATATGTAAGCAATTACTTACTCTGAGGAACACATGCTGCAACACTAGATACAGGGAATGTAAGTGAAGTATAACTGTGGACTATGAAGTGTATATTAAAGATTTTAGAGCTTGCTATCGACATGTTACGTTTAAGCACGTTTAAGCTTTTCCAATTAGCACTGTACTAGGGGAACACATTAAAGCAAAATGTGTAATTCAAATTTACCACAGATCCTGGGTAAATATTTCATCCTTTGGAATAACCCTGAGGATCTTTCCAATCTTACTTTCAGGCCAAATTACTTTGGTGCAGTGAGCCTTATAACTGCCCTTTCAACCTTTGGCAGCACAAATCCATTTCATTCCCAAAAACATTTTTGTTGTTGATAATCCAGTGGGCCTCAGTAACAATCCATGCATCATGTTTCATGCATATGATTTTTCTTTGGCCTTTGGGAGGAATGGATGTTTGTAAAAAAAAAAGGCACCTCGCTACTTTCGAAATCTTACTGAAAGAATTATTTTGAGCTGGGAGAAAGAAGGACATTGTCTCTTCTGTGAATCCATCTTGCTCAATTGCTGCCAGTCACATTAATTTGCATTTATTTACATGTATTATCATATTAAAAGTGCTTGTCGGGGTGATAAATTTGAAAATGATAACTGGTGTCTCACTGGATATCTTAATTTACAGCCAGCGGTAAATTAAGGTGCTGATTTGTGAGACGAGGAGGCCTCACACATTCGAGCTGAAACTGGGACCCATTACAAACAAGATACTGCTTTAAAATGCTGTTACATCACTGGATTTATTGACCATTTTACCACAAAATTAACCTAAATCGTGAGTAGTTTAAAAAACTTTAGTAGTTCAGTTTGGAGAGGTATTTGTTAAAAAAAATGACCCAATAAAATAGGATTGCATCATGCATATTTTTGTCTTGTCCATACATGACACCGAGTTGTATCAGTTTAACTAAGCATGTCTATTGCGGTGTACATTTCATTGTACTGTGGAATGATAAAATCCTTTGTGTACATGGAAAATGGACATGCATGTGCCAACATTTCCCTACATGCAGAAGGTTGATTTGATTTATTATTTTCACATGTATTAGCATACAATGAAAAGTACTGTTTCTTGCGCGCTATACAGACAAAGCATACTGTTCATAGAGAAGGAAAGGAGAGAGTACAGAATGTAGTGTTACAGTCATAGCTAGGGTTTAGAGAAAGATCATCACCAAATCTGTAAGGGATTTAATTAGAGCATTGTTAGAGAGTTTGGACAAAGTTTTTAGAAGCATAGAACGAGCGTTAAAGATAGAATTAGAAGGTATGCTGGGCACAGCTTGCAAGAAGTCACCTCACTCCGGCGCCATCTATAAGATGGACTTAAAAGCATTCTAGTGATATCAGGCATAATAGCAAACCCATTCAAACTGGTTTATTTGATATAAAATGCAGTGCACAGAATTCAGCTTTCACCGTGAGTCTCATTTATTTCTTTGTAATAGAAAATAATGGAACATATAATGAGAACTTACTTTTTAGCTGGCTCTAAGGGCACTGATTATTTTTCTGTTGTTACAGGCTGCATCCATTTATACACCAGTCTGGAGCCTTCCTTAGTATCTCTGACTGACACAGTCTGATGTGGAGATGCCGGCGTTGGACTGGGGTAAACACAGTAAGAAGTTTAACAACACCAGGTTAAAGTCCAACAGGTTTATTTGGTAGCAAAAGCCACACAAGCTTTCGAGGCTCTGAGCCCCTTCTTCAGGTGAGTGGGAATTCTGTTCACAAACAGAACTTATAAGACACAGACTCAATTTACATGAATAATGGTTGGAATGCGAATACTTACAACTAATCCAGTCTTTAAGAAACAAAACAATGGGAGTGGGGAGAGCATCAAGACAGGCTAAAAAGATGTGTATTGTCTCCAGCCAAGACAGCCGGTGAAACTCTGCAGGTCCACGCAACTGTGGGAGTTACAAATAGTGTGACATAAATTCTGATTCTAGGATCGCATGATAAAGACTCAGGAGGAAAAAAGCAGAAATATTTATGTGAAATAGTGTGACATAAACCCAATATCCCGGTTGAGGCCGTCCTTGTGTGTGCGGAACCTGGCTATCAGTTTCTGCTCCGCGACTCTGCGCTGTCGTGTGTCGCGAAGGCCGCCTTGGAGAACGCTTACCCGAATATCAGAGGCCGAATGCCCGTGACCCCCCCGTGACCCGGGAGCACTTCAGCGGTCACGGGCATTCGGCCTCTGATATTCGGGTAAGCGTTCTCCAAGGCGGCCTTCGCGACACACGACAGCGCAGAGTCGCGGAGCAGAAACTGATAGCCAGGTTCCGCACACACAAGGACGGCCTCAACCGGGATATTGGGTTTATGTCACACTATTTCACATAAATATTTCTGCTTTTTTCCTCCTGAGTCTTTATCATGCGATCCTAGAATCAGAATTTATGTCACACTATTTGTAACTCCCACAGTTGCGTGGACCTGCAGAGTTTCACCGGCTGTCTTGGCTGGAGACAATACACATCTTTTTAGCCTGTCTTGATGCTCTCCCCACTCCCATTGTTTTGTTTCTTAAAGACTGGATTAGTTGTAAGTATTCGCATTCCAACCATTATTCATGTAAATTGAGTCTGTGTCTTATAAGTTCTGTTTGTGAACAGAATTCCCACTCACCTGAAGAAGGGGCTCAGAGCCTCGAAAGCTTGTGTGGCTTTTGCTACCAAATAAACCTGTTGGACTTTAACCCGACACAGTCTGACCAGGCAAGAGAAGAGACAATCCTGTGATTCTTTCTCAACTCTGATTGTGGAGGACTGGCCCATTTAGATACCTGCCCACAACAACAATTTGGATATATTTAACCCTTTTAACATAGTAAGTGTTATAAGATGCTTCATGGAAGCATTGTAAGAAGTTTAACAACACCAGGTTAAAGTCCAACAGGTTTATTTGGTAGCAAAAGCCACACAAGCTTTCGAGGCTCTGAGCCCCTTCTTCAGGTGAGTGGGAATTCTGTTCACAAACAGAACTTATAAGACACAGACTCAATTTACATGGTTGGAATGCGAATACTTACAACTAATCCAGTCTTTAAGAAACAAAACAATGGGAGTGGAGAGAGCATCAAGACAGGCTAAAAAGATGTGTATTGTCTCCAGACAAGACAGCCAGTGAAACTCTGCAGGTCCACGCAACTGTGGGAGTTACAAATAGTGTGACATAAATTCTGATTCTAGGATCGCATGATAAAGACTCAGGAGGAAAAAAGCAGAAATATTTATGTGAAATAGTGTGACATAAACCCAATATCCCGGTTGAGGCCGTCCTTGTGTGTGCGGAACCTGGCTATCAGTTTCTGCTCCGCGACTCTGCGCTGTCGTGTGTCGCGAAGGCCGCCTTGGAGAACGCTTACCCGAATATCAGAGGCCGAATGCCCGTGACCGCTGAAGTGCTCCCCAACAGGAAGAGAACAGTCTTGCCTGGTGATTGTCGAGCGGTGTTCATTCATCCGTTGTCGCAGCGTCTGCATAGTTTCCCCAATGTACCATGCCTCGGGACATCCTTTCTTGCAGCGTATCAGGTAGACAACGTTGGCCGAGTTGCAAGAGTATGTACCGTGTACCTGGTGGATGGTGTTCTCACGTGAGATGATGGCATCTGTGTCGATGATCCGGCACGTCTTGCAGAGGTTGCTGTGGCAGGGTTGTGTGGTGTCTTGGTCACTGTTCTCCTGAAGGCTGGGTAGTTTGCTGCGGACAATGGTCTGTTTGAGGTTGTGCGGTTGTTTGAAGGCAAGAAGTGGGGGTGTGGGGATGGCCTTGGCGAGATGTTCGTCTTCATCAATGACATGTTGAAGGCTCCGGAGGAGATGCCGTAGCTTCTCCGCTCCGGGGAAGTACTGGACAACGAAGGGTACTCTGTCCACTGTGTCCCGTGTTTGTCTTCTGAGGAGGTCGGTGCGGTTTTTCGCTGTGGCGCGTTGGAACTGTTGATCAATGAGTCTAGCGCCATATCCTGTTCTTATGAGGGCATCTTTCAGCGTCTGGAGGTGTCTGTTGCGATCCTCCTCATCCGAGCAGATCCTGTGTATACGGAGGGCTTGTCCGTAGGGGATGGCTTCTTTAACGTGTTTAGGGTGGAAGCTGGAGAAGTGGAGCATCATGGAAGCATTACCAGACAAAACTTGGCACCAAGCCTCAAAAATAGGAATTGGAAGAGAGGACTAAAAACTTAGTCAAAGTAGTAAGTTCGAAGGAGCATTTTAAAGGAGGAGGAGAGAGGCAGAGAGGCGATAAGGGTTAGGAAGGGCATTCCAGGGCTTAGGGCTTTGACAGCAAAATGCACAAGTGCCAATGGTGGAGCAATGGAAACGGAATGGAATAGAAACTAATTGGGGAGTGCAGTGAGCTCAGGGTTGCATGGCTTTAAGAAGTAACGGAGGTGGGGGGGGGGGGGGGGGGGGGGGGCGTAGACAAGGTTACGAAGAGATTGGAAAACAAGGAAGGGAATTTTAAAGTTGAGGTATTGCAAGACCAGGAACCAATGTAGTTCATCAAGCACATGGGGATGAATCGAACTGGTGCAAGTTAGAATGAAAAGCTACCCCCTTAAGCTACCTGTTTGATGTAGGAGCTCAGGGCATTTGTGTATTTTGTTCATTCAAGCATATTAAAGGAAAAACATTCTATCACAAAGCTGAGAAATACTTAGAACCAAAAGTAAATGCCATTGTCTGGATTTTCAAAGGGCTGTGGGGTCGAGACTTGATGTGGTGGGAATGGGAATTAAAAATTGCGATCCCAGGCAGTCAACTCGGAATCTCGACACTTCCAGGACAGCTTTGAATTTTGAAAGGCCAGCAGTGGGGAGGGTGCATGCAACAGGTTCACCGCCAATTAATGGTCTCTTAATCTCCTTAAGGAGCTTGTTAAGGGACCTGTCCACTCGGTGCTGCAATTTTCAATTTTTTTTTGGATGCGGCCAAACAGTCTTGTGCATATTGGTTGATATTTATTCAAATGTTTGGGGCCAACTGATGCCAGCAGAAGAGCGGCTCATAACTTTGTTCTCCATGGTTGCTTTCCACCACGTTTGATCTCCAGGCCATCTGATGAGCTACCTGCTCTAAATGGCAAGGCAGCAGCAATCCCCAACATGGCTGCTGCCAAGCCTCACCATTGGCGCCAGGCAGGCAGCTCCCATCTCTTAGAGATGCTCAGCCCAACTACTTGGGCACCGAGCACTTGGGAGTGCAGGTCAAGATCTGGAATTCATCTGGATGTTGGATTCCTGATTCTGCTTGAAAATCTAGCCCTGTTTGCATTTTAAAAAATCCATCTTGCACAGAAAATGCTAGATATACTTTGCACATCTGGCAGCACCAATTGACAGGGAAACAAAATTAACATTTCAACCTGATGATCATTTGTCAGAACTGGAAACAATTAGAAGTGTCATGGCTACATTTTTGATTTGATTTATTGTCACATGTATTAACATAGTGAAAAGTATTGTTTCTTGCAAGCTATACAGACAAAACATACTGTTCATAGGGAAGGAAACGAGAGAGTGCAGAATGTAGTGTTACAGTCATAGCTAGAGAAAGATCAGCTTAATGCAAGGTAAGTCCATTCAAAAGTCTGACAGCAGCAGGGAAGAAGCTGTTCTTGAGTCATTTGGTACGTGACCTCAAACATTTGTATCTTCTTCCCAACGGAAGAAGGTGGGAGAGAGAATGCCCGGGTGCGTTAATTATGCTGGCTGCTTTGCCGAGGCAGCGGGAAGTGTAGACAGAGTCAATGGATGGGAGGCTGGTTTGCGTGATGGATTGGGCTACATTCACTTTTGTAGTTCCTTGCGGTCTTGGGCAGAGCAGGAGCCATACCAAGCTGTGATACGACCAGAAAGAATGCCTTCTATGGTACACCTGTAAAAGTTGGTGAGAGTCGTAGCTGACATGCCAAATTTCCTTAGTCTTCTGAGAACGTAGAGGCATTGGTGGGCTTTCTTAACTATCGTGTCAGCATGAGAGGACCAGGACAGGTTGTTGGTGATCTGGACACCTAAAAACTTGAAGCCCTTGACATTTTCTACTTTGTCCCCATTGATGTTTCTACATACTGACATCTAACATTTCAAACTTGAAAAGTCGTCAACCTGAAATTTCAACTCTGATTCTCTCCACAGACGCTGTCTGACCTGCTGAGTATTTCCAGCATCTTCTGTTTTTGTTTCAGCTTTCCAGCATCCTAAGTATTTTGCTTTTATAGCCATAATAGCCTGAGATTTTGCTCCTGGGGAAAGAGACAATTCTCAGTACCGTAAATCCGATCCTTTGGATCCCGAGGGGTGGGCCAGTGGTTGCCACGAGGGTGGTGAAGATGATTATAGCTGCTGCCATCTCCAGAAATAGTTCAGAGGCTGTCAGGTGTGGAGGTGTGGAGGTGGACTGGGCAGGAGGCCTGCCTCGGTGCTCTGGCACTTTGTCAAAGCTATGAAAAAAAAGGAATAAAACAAAAGACAAAACAACCATCCAGCCCTCATCAACCCTCACCTCCCCACATTCCTCACACCAACCCATGCCACCTCATGACCTCTGCCCAACTCCCATGGCCCCATACCTTCCATGCCAACCCATGTTTCCATTCCACGTTATAACCCCATGCACAGTGCTAACTCATGCCAAACCATGCCCCCACCACTCCTTGCTCTTACACTCACCATGCCAATTCACCTTGTATCCACCATGGGCAGATGTCAGGGCACATGCTGAGATTAAATAAAGTTGTGTCCATTGATTAATTTACTATTTCAGAGACAAACAGGCTCAATGATAAAAACCCATTCACTACATTTAAGTTTCTTTAATGCCTTATGAAAACAAGCATTCATATTCATAAGTCTAGTCCAAAGACTTTACAAGCACTTGGAGTTGTCAATCAAACTGTGAACTGACAGTCATTCCACTGTGATAATGATAGGCTGTGATATCAGTTGTGCAGCACCAATTGTTCAATTTGTCGTCATCCTTCAAGCACTAGGCCTTGATTTTTATAGGGGGGCATGCATGCTTGTTAGTAGGCCACGCTGTCTTCTGGGTAAATGAAATGAACTGAGGGACAAAGCAAGAAGGACAGCCCTCAAAAAGAAGGGAACCGCCTCAAACAAAAAACAAATCAGAAAGGAATCTTGAAACATTAAATCAAAATGTGATTAAGGGGGTCGATGATACACCCCAGCCCCTGTGGTGCCCAATGGGCATGGAAGGCCTCGACAGCGCCCATGGACACTGCATGCTCGCTCTCCAGGGACACCCGGCCGCGAATATAGCCGCAGTAGAGGGATAGACAGTCAGGCTGAACGACCTCCTTGGTCACCCTTTTCCTGAACCTGTTTATAGCTCATTTGGCTAGGCCCAGGAGCAAGTTCACAAGGAGGTCCTCCACCTTCCCCGTCCCCCTCCCCACCAGGTGCCCGTAAAGGCCAGTGACTTGGAAGCCCTGTCTATCTTAACAACAGGCCTGATTCAAACAAGCTTTTCCAGTATGTGTGACCTGACAGTAGGCCAGACTGACGATCTGATTGGCAGGAAGGAGTGGGAATTTAATCTGCATCAGGCCTTGGCTGGTAACACACGGCAGCACTTCCCGACAGTCAGTGGAGGGAATCTTTGGCATATTAGTGTGAATAATGGACACAGTCCTGCTGATCCATGGAGTTGTGAACCAGCTACTATGTCGGGAGAAGCTGCACAGATATGGCTGCGATCAGGCTGGTGAGGGTCCAGGTTTCCTTGTGAGAACATGAGGAGAACTGCTCCTAATCTTGGCCCAAAAGGAATTCAGAAACAGGCTACATTTAAAAACTTTCCTAGGCCTTTTCTGGCCAGACAGCTCCTCCTATAGCATTGCCTTTGTTGGGTAATAATCAGCACAGGACTCCCCATGTACTGAAGTAAAAATTACATCGTACCACTGATTACATGATCAGATTATGAATTTTAAGTGGGCCGCCCGCCTGTATTTAGCGAGATTTCATTCTGGCTTGAATCTTTTACACCTAGCCAGGAATGCAGCGGCTTGGAGGCAGGATTTACATATTTCAGTTAAGGAACATAGGAATTAGGAGCAGAAGCAAATTCAGCCCTTCAAGCCTGCTCCGCCACCAATCAGATCATGGCTGATCTCTCCCTGATCTCAAATCCACCTCTCCACGTCTTCCCCATGTCTCCTTAACTTTTTTTAATTAGAAATTTATCTATCTTCTTCTTGAAAGCATTCAACCATTCAGACTCCACCACGCCGGAGGGCAGCAAGTTCCACAAATTCACCACCCTCTGCAAGAAGTAGTTCCTCCTCATCTGAGTCTTACATCAACCGCCTCTCAATCTGTACCTGTGTCCTCTTTTCTAGATTGCCCCTTAGAGGAAACATTTCATCTACATTTACTTTATTAATCCTTTTTAACATTTTATATACTTCGATCAGATCCCCTCTCATCCTTCCAAACTCCAGCGAATATAAGCCCAAACTGTTTAATCTCTCCTCATAAGTCAACCCCTTCATCCCTGGAATCATCTGGTGAACCTCCTCTGAACCGCAGTTTATATTCCCCTTACCAACCCTTGACGTCTAGGTTAAAATCAAAGCCTTGCTCCCTTTTAAGCCCTCATGTACACCATTTGTAGAATGCTTTCAGAATCTACGTGCTTGTGGGCGAAATAGTCAGAATGATGCAATGCTATTTTTGCTCTTGTCCTTTCTTTAAGTTCTTTTCAAACTAAGTCAAGGTAGTGGAGATAGCTCAGCTACTTTCAATATCTGTCGTTGTGTTTTCCATCTGAGCACTGCACCTTCCTGAAAAAAAGCCAAGGATGTAACTTCATGTGGATTTTCAAACCCATCACTGTCAACTGTATGAGCTGACTCAACAAGGTACTTAAGTGTTCACCACCTCACAATCCTCTATTGTTGAGAGGGAGCATGCCAGGACTTGCTGTTGTTCCCACCTCCCCTGCTGTTCATTAAAGGAAAATTTCTAACTCAAACTCCCTGGGCATCCATGCTAAGAGTATTGTAGTAAACAATATTTTTCCGTAAACCATCAAGATAAGATAAAGCATGATCTCGATTGTTTCTGACACAATTTTACTGACTAAATCAATGAAACTTAATTCATGCACAATAGAATATTTATGCAGTGTCTTTGGCTTAAGTGCTTGTCTTACGCATGGATGCTATGAAAATTTATATTTCAAGTGCATTGATAGGACACATGATTAGTGGTGGAAAAGATTGCTTAAAATTAAAGTTTATTTTAGTTGGATCTGCCTCTTAATAGCTGGCTTAATTTGGAATTTAATACTTGGACAGTAATGCATTAGAACTGTGATTAATTAACTGTGTAAAATTAAAGCCAGTAGTATTTACACAAAGTAGGGTTAATGGCAAAATTACCATGCAGTTGCAAATGCTATAATGGTCGCTAACCCTTTGCAGACCGCAATTCCATCTTATACCTTTACAGTGGAAACAAAAACTTTTGAGGCTATCCCTAAAGAAATGGCGAAACTATGCCCAGCTGAAATCTGCACTGCTTGTCTATTTATTGCTTTTTGTCATGGATAGATTCTCAGTGACCTGGATGGATGTTGTACAATCCAATGCATATTTCAAATTCAACATTCCACCCTATCCTGGGAATTAAGAATAACAACGTCTTAGCGAAAAATAAACATTCTATGGTCACAGTGAAATAGCACACATTTCTGCTAAGCGTGCAAAGTACTTTCTGAATTTGTCCAAATGTTAGGGAGACTTGCAAATATCAATGTATCCTTCATCATCCACACAGCTGGAGGGAAATCTGTCTTTTTATTTTCAAATAAATGAAAAATCATTTTCAGTGTATAAAATAATCAATATATATTGCCGCAATGAGCTATAATAAGGAGAAATGACCATCCAAGGGTTTGTATTTCATGCAAAGCCATCATTAACTGCTGACATGGATGATATTAAAACAAATGTTTGCTATTTATTGCCAAGTCATAAATGTGTACTTTAAGATTAGTGTACAGATTAAATATTTCCCCATTGTCGCTGTGGATCAGAACACTTTGTGGAAATCTCGATAACTGTCTACCTGCCCAAAGAATGTTAGTAGCAAAATATAAAACTGTCAGAAGAAACACATTTCTGATGCAGGAAACCTGCAACGAAATCTAAAAACAGGTCAGGAAAGGTCAGACATACTAGATCATGAGTAAAGATCGGCCTGGGCCAGATTTTTACAGTGCTCCGCTGGGCGTGTCCTGACATCGTTGTGCACATGTGCAATATTGAAGTCAGCAGCATATACGACGAAGCTGTGCCCTCTGACAATTGAAGGGCTAATTAAGGCCATTAAAAAGCCTATTGACTGAGATTTTACGTTGCCCATGCAATTTTACACTCGTTGCATGGGCAAAAAGGGCAAGAGGGTGTTACGTTTTTATCAATTTTCACCCAAGGGCAGGATAAAAGGCCCCAGTGTACAAGTATGTTTATTTTATTTACAATTTTGCTGCTGTCATATTTCTGGCTTTTCCCAAATTTCCTTTAGATTTAGCTTTCTAAGCTGGTTCTCACGCAGATCTGTGCCAAAGTTTCTTACAAAATAGATCAGTCTGTACAAACCATGGGGAACATTGACTTTATAACAGATATTGGCCTCGAAAATCCACGGCCATCTGGCATATTGCCACTGAAATTATATTGGGGGGAGTGGGAGGAGGGGCATTGAGCTGAGTGGAAGGGTTCTCTGAATGTCAGACTCCCTTCATTATGACCTGGCCTACAAATATTGCAGGTTTATCAGGGGTGTCCCAACTGACCCAGCAGTAGATGTAGATGACTAGTTTTTCAAAAGGATTCTCCTACAAAAAGGAATAACCACACTTTGTTTGCAGCCCTCAGCATCCCCCGCCTGCCCCGCCGCCACCCGCCGCCACCCCCCCCCCCCCCGCCCCTCCACCTTCACTTGGCCCTCCAACATGGCCACTTGTCCAGAGCTGCTGCTATATTGGCAAATAGACCCGATGCACCCTTGATGACATGGGTGTCTACCAGGTTGGAGGATTCTGCTTTCTGGAGTTTAGTAGGTTAGAGATTCAAGTCCCACTCCAGAGAGTTGTGCATGTGGGCTTACAGTCCCAGTCCAGTCCTAAGGGAGAGCTGCCCTGTTTGTGGTGTTGGTGTTAAGGTGAGGTGTTAAGAGATGAGACATCTACCCTCAGCATGGCAGCATGTTGGCACAGTGGTTAGCACTACTGCCTCACAGCAGCAGGGATCTGGGTTCGATTCCTGGCTTGGGTCACTGTGTGTGGAGTCTGCATATTCTCCTTATGTCCAAGTAGGTTTCCTCTTGGTGCTCTAGTTTCCTCCCATAGTCCTAAAGATGTGTTGGTTAGGTACATTGGCCATGCTAAATTCTCCCTCAGTGTACCCGAACAGGCACCTGAGTATGGCGGCTAGGGGATTTTCGCAGTAACTTCATTGCAATGTTAATGTAAGCCTACTTGTGACACTAATAAATAAACTTTGAAACTCAGTCTGAAAGATAATTAATGTCCCCACGCACCCTGGACATTCTCTCTCCACCTTCTTCCAATGGGAAAAAGATACAAAAGTCTGAGATCACGTACCAACCGACTCAAGAACAGCTTCTTCCCTGCGACCACTAGACTTTTGAATGGACCGACCTCGCATTAAGTTGATCTTTCTCTACACCCTAGCTGTGACCGTAACACTACATTCTTTACTGCTTTCCTTCTCTATGAATGGTATGCTTTGTCTGTATAATGCGCAAAAAACAATACTTTTCACTGTACACTAATACATGTGACAATAATAAGTCAAATCAAAGACTGGTTAGGTGCATTGGTCATGCTAAATTCTCCCCCACTGTACCTGAACAGGCACTGGAGTGTGGCGACTCGGGCATTTTCACAGTAACTTCGTTGCAGTGTTAATGTAAACCTACTCATGACACTAATAAAATAAACTTTAAACTCTCAGATGGGTGTAAAAGATCCGATGTTGCTGTCTATGGGAGCTTGGCTGGCCAGCATGTTTTCCACATTATAGCAGTGACCACACTTAAAAAAGCAGTGAGACATTCTGGGACATCCTGAACTCATGAAAGCTAATTGGAGAAATGCTAATTTATTGTTTTTTTCTTTCTTCACTAATTTCTTCACTAACATGACGGAAACCCCTTCCCCAACTCTCCCCCTCGCCCATGGCTGCCACAAAATTTAGTTTGATCAATGGCAGTTGCTGGGCAGGACCTGTAAGTTTTCAAGGCATATTTCGGCGATACTGGATGGAATCCTCCAGCCGCGCTGTTCTAAAGGCCAGAGATTCCCGCCCGACTGTCAAGAGGGTTTCACATTGTCCTCAACCCGCCCACTAAAATTCCAGTGGCGGCAGGATGGGAGAATTCTGGCCACTGTGTGTAAATACATTGAGTCAATGCAGGTTTCAGTCAGGATCAGTTCATAGCCGAAAAGCCGCAGTATTGACACCAAATTTGCTCTTTGTTGTAGGACCTATCTGCTTTTCCACTGGGAAGCTTAATGGAAGTTACCAAAGTCCTGGGGGATGCTATTGAGACCCTGCGTCTGACATCCTCCCACCCTGACCCCTTTTTGCAGTGCTGACCCAACCAACAGGTGAGTTCTATGCTGAGCAGGCCTCAAATGGTCCGCCAGTGTGATATCGCTTTGTTTTGGGAAGTTTGGGTGCAAGTAGGTGAACATGGACTTACTCTCCCGCCTAGCATGGCACCATGAAATTCAGCCCAACACATCGGTTGACTGAATTGTATTTCTCCACAGATGCTGCATGTGCTGCTCAGTATGTTCAGCATTTTCTGCTTTAGTTCTGATAACACACCACATTGTGGTAACGAGTGACCCTCTTTCAATTCAAACAGGGCTCCTTTCCCATTTGCAGACTACCCAGCATGAATGATACAAGCAAAGATAAAATTCTCATACAATCGAAGCTAATTGTAAAATCATTTTTTTTCTACTTCAGTAAGTATTGACAGGGCAACTCCTAGCGCATAATTCTGATTGAACTATTTTGTAGAATATAATTTTACTGCCTTCCCAATTGCTGAATTTTCCTAGTTTTTTGAGATAGTTTTGAAGGCAGGAAAACGTGGAATATTGGGATGGAAGACGTCAGGGAAGAAGTCGAATGTCTTCATGTCACAATTAGATATTCCAAAGGCGGGAAGATCTTGTGCTATAACATGGGTGGAAGGGAATGAAGACAATTAATAGGCTAATTGTTGCAATTTTAATGGGACTTTTAGATTTTGTAAAGAGAGTACAGGACCCATGGGATTTCAGAACTTCATCTGGTATAATGAAGCTACAAACAAATAGGAGGCGAGTGCTGGCTTCACTTGGCAGCCATTGGGACAGCCTGTGTGGCTTGGTGGGGAGAGCAGCAGCACAGGCATTGACATTTACAGTCTGGGAGTGGGGAACATGGTGCTGTCTGTCCATGGTGGGAATGCATGAATACCTCCAAGGTACAGCCACCTCGGAGCATTGTCGCTACAGTCAACGCTGACAAAGGTGCATCATTGAATGAGATGCAGCCAAGCCTCTGGCAGGATATGTTACTGCTCAACCTCATGATGGGCAATCTAGGTTAGCGAGTGAACTGCATGAATGGCCCTCCTTCATCCCAGGGGGCTGCAAGCTTGTTCACTAACTATGTCCCCATGAATAAGATTAAATACATTTAATACACACCAAATATTTTGTGACAAGTTTTTAGGAAATGTTTAATCATTTATATAACTATCAACTTCAAAATGATAAAAACAAAAGAAATATTTACACTTTGGATGTAGCGAGAGTGCACGGCTCTCAGTCAGTCAATGTTTGCAATCAGGATGCACATCACTTCACTTGTCCTTGCTTTACATGCGTATCACTTCATTCATACCAGTAGGGAAAAAAAACTAGACAGATGGAAATCAGCAGAATGTGGCATCTCTGCACGTGGGCCATCTTGTGGGCTACATTCAGAACCAGGATGGACCATTTGTGGCCCCTGGGCTACGGGTTGCCCACCACTGGCTTAACTTGTTTGCCACTGACTGGGTGGTCACTTCCCCTCACCAATCACACCCTTTTTGTGTTGCCACATGCAGGTTGCAAAGAGGAAACCGAGGCAACCGAGGACTCACCCTAGTGGACTGAAGGAGGTTATTGACAACCTTGCGACACTTGGTTCTAGCGATATCCCCAGGACTGCTGGCCTCCTCTGCAATCTCCAACTGGTAAAATGGGCTGGTTTCCTCCTGTCCCGGAGAAAGGGAACTTCGTACCTTGCTTGAGCAGCCTGGAGGAGAACATGCAGGGTGGCATGGTTGAACTGTGGGTTCATGTAGGATCTTGCTTTTGTCACTGTCTCATCAAATTTCTCCCTCAGGCCTTCAATTCTTGCAGGTGTCCTGGGAGACCAGATGGGTAGTGAGTGTTGGCAGCCCTTTAGATTTGGCATTGGCACCTCCAGCAGCATGATGCCACACTGCTTCCGCCATCTTAATGGTCAGCAGCCTCCACCCACCAGTCATTAAGTAGTTGGCTGCTACCAGCCCAAGGGATAGTGGTTCTTGCTTTCAGTCCCAATGGCACAACCTTGGACTTAATCACAAAACTAGCCCAAAATATCTGGAGAAGAACTGGATTATAGGGAGAGGTGGTGAATTAGCAATCCAAGCGGCCTAAGCTAATACTCTGTGGCAAAATCTAATGCTGGGCAAATTCCACCTTGGCAACAGTTGGAATTTAAAATCAGTTAATTAAAATCTGAAGCTAAATGTTCAGTAATGAACATAAAACTACCGTCAATTGTTGTAAAAACTGACCTGTTTCACTTATGCTTGTCAGGGAAGGACATCTGTTGTCCTTATCTGGTCTGATCTACATGTGACTCCAGAACAACATCAATGAGGTTAACTTTTAATTGCCTTCTAAATGGCCAAACAAGCCACTCAGTTATAACAAATCACTAAAGAAAAGTCAAAAATAAATGAAACTGAATGGAATGCCCTTGAACTTGGTATTACCATTGCTGGATCCCTCACTGTCAACACCCTCTGGATTACCACTGACCAGAAACTGAATGGACTAGCCATATAAATACTGTAGCCACAACAGCTGGTCAGAGGCTGGGGAATCTGCAGAGAGTAATTCATCCCTGACTCCCCAAAACCTGTCCACCATCTACACAGCACCGGTCAAGAGGGTGATAGAATGCCCTCCACATGCCTGAATGAGCACAGCTCCAACACACTCAAGAAGCTTGACGTCATCCAAACCAAAGCAGCCTGTTGATTGATATTCCATCCACCACTTTTAACATTCTACTCCTTCCACCACTGACGCACAGTGGCAGCAGTGTGTACCATCAACAAGATTCGCTGCAGCAATTCATCAAGGCTGCTTTGACAGCACCTTCCAAATCTGCGACCCCAAAAAGGACAAGGGAGGCAAATGTAAATTCCCCTCCAGGGCACACACCATCCTGACTTGGAATTATATTGCTGTTCCTTCGTTTCAGAGTCAAAATCCTGGAGCTCCCTGCTGAACAGCACTGTGGGTGTACCTACACCACATGGACTGCAGCAGTTCAAGAAGGTGGCTCAGCACTATCTCAAGGGTAATAAATGCGACACCCTCAACCCATTAAATAATTTTTTAAAAAGCAAGGAGTGTTGGCTTGTAAACTAGAAAGACCTGTTAGTAGAAATCTGGTGCATTTATATACTAATGATAGTCAAACATATAATTACAAAGCTGGCGTAGAGAGCACCATCACCACAATGAGATTGAAATTACTTTTCTCCAAGATGGGGGGGAAATGCCTGAATGATTCATCAAGTAAATCACTGACAGAATTATGGCAAAGCACAAATGGAAAAAAAAAGCCTAAAGAAAGCAGGTTTCCAATCGCGCAGGTTCTAATATGTCTATAAACCACTACACTTCTCTGAGATCGTTTTTAGTTCCCCAACTACAGATTCCATCCCATTCCTAAACATGATCTGAGGCCGAATCAGATCACTCACTATCTTAGCATCAATAACACTGAAGAGGCTTGACGCCATCCAGGACAAAGCAACTGCTTGACTGACACTCCATCCACTCCCTCCACCACTGATGCACAGTGTCAGTGTGCACCATCTACAGGATGAACTGCAATGACTCAACCTTCCAAACCTGCGACATCTATTGCCTAAAAGGACAAGTGCAGCAGACACATGAGAGCACCACCACCTGCAAGTTCCCCTCCAAGCCACCCATTTAGAACTATATTACTGTTCCTTCACTGTCACTAGATCAAAATCATGCAACTCCCTCCCTAACAGCACTGTGGGTGTGCCTACATAACCTGGACTGCAGCGGTTCATGAAGGCTGCTCAGCACCTCCTTCTGAAGGGCAATTAGGCCTTACAATGCAGGAAGCCCAGAAGCTTTAGCTGCTGATGTCGGACAAGAGGATGACCTCTTTAACGAGCCCTCTGTGAAGCAGGCCCCACCAGGAAATCCCCCATTAAACTTCCCCCGCATTCCCCCCCCCCCCCCCCACCCCCGCTCCTCCCCACCATCGAGAATCCTGCCCCAGGCCAATGTTTGCTCCATAGCATTGAGGGCTTTCTGTAGTTGCTGCCGCTCTCAGCTGGCACTACTGGGACTACACATTGGACTACCTCCTGAAATATGTGCAGAGGTCCCACCATAAACCAGTTAATGCTGTCCCCAGCATTGAATTGCAGCTGAGGCAGCCGTTGAGACTGTGGGTGAGCTCCTTCTGACCTTTCAGCCAAGGGGTAGAGAACACACTCCATAAAATCCAGCAGCATGTGTGCGGGTTGAGTGATTTTTGCTCTGGCAATTACCCCTTCTGCTGGCGTACTGTGCTTACCTGATAATTTATAAGCTGCTTCCTTTCACTGTTGCATCAGAGGGAGGAATCATTGCAGTGTCTGGGTGTTCAGTATCAGCTGGAGCTCTCTTGGTCTTGAGGATCCTTGAACTTGCCTTTTTGCATGTTCAGTTGTCACAGCTGCATGGGTCTGATCTGCTTTTTGGCATTGCAATTATCGCTATGTGAGAGGAGAGTCGATTTGATGGTCCAATGATAGTAATGCCCTTAAATAGATAATTGTAATATGCTTGTCTCTCAGTTAGAAGGCTGTCTGCCTGCTATGGGAAACGTCACAGGTGGGATGGAAAATTTGACAGACCATTTAAAGGTCCATTGACCTCTGGCAGAAATTTCCGGTCTCGGGGCAGACTCAACCGGAAAATCTCATCCATTATGTCCAATTCAGGCCACCATACTTTCGGAATCATTTGAAGGCTTCAGTAAGCCTTACACCCAATGGTTCCAGGGATGAAGAACTTTGGTTACATGGATAGATTGGAGAAGCTTGGAGAGGAAAAGGTTGAGAGGAGATTTGATAGAGACGTTCAAAATCATGAGCAGTTTAGATGGGGTAAATAGCGAGAAACTGTTCCCATTCAGTTGAGAACCAGAAGACTTCAATTTCAGGTGATTGGCGAAAGGAGAGCAACATGAGGAACATCTTGTTTTAGGCCACAAGTGGTTAGGACCTGAAATGCATTACCTAGGAGTGTGATGGTGGCAGATTCAATCATTGTTTTTCAAAGGGAATTGGGTAACCACTTGCAGAGAAAAACATTGCAGGTCAATAGGGAAAGGGGACTATTCGTGCTACTCTAGTGGAGAGCCAGCATGGACACACAAGCTGAATGGCCACCTTCAATGCTGTAAGCATTCTGTGATTCTATAATTCAAGCATCATTGACAATAAGCCTTTGGCGTTTTTCTGGCAAGGAAATACATTTTTCTTTTCTTTTTTAAACTCGGTAATGCTGCTGGGCACTAATTTTTCGATTCAGATAATTATCCAATTCCCTTTTGAAAGCCACAATTGAATTTCCCTCCCCTACACTCCCAGTTCAGGAGGAGAAGATCTCCAGGCAGTAAGGAGGTTGAGGATGCCTATCCTCAGGCATTCTCACACATTGAAGCTAGGAAAAAGAAGCTGTTACAGATCTGTGCTTAAAGCCACTAAAGAAACAGCCTGAGCATGCACAAGGTACTTAATTTAGCTACAGTTACTGTCTGAAGACTCCCTTGAAAATATGATTGGAATTGCTAAATACTTCACAGTGCACCTCAATGCCCCGAAGTCTTCTTGTTCTATTATGTGGATCTGGTTAGTGGACTCATCTTCATATGTAACTAGACCTTGCATAGAATTTTAGACAATTGAAATTACTCCAGTAGATGATCTTATTATTATAATGATCTTTTATCTGCGATCTAAATCCCTAGCGATTGCAGCAAAAGGATATAAACTAACTTTCCAGTTATTACTTTTACATTTCTGTACTGGCACCTTCAGTCACTCATCATTTATGCACAGTGTTTCACTCGTTGTACGCTCCTCAAACTTACTAAAAATATGGTGGGAAGAATGTACCTGTATTGGAGCTTGCGAGAGGTAATACAACATGGAAAACGTCACTCGATATTGTGCTCAATTCCCACCCTGGAGCTTTAGCTTCCATCACTATAGGTGAATATAGCCTTCTGCTCTACAAAGCCTGTCCTGTTTAGTTACACTCTCTGCAGCAGGGTCTTTTACGTGTCCTGGCTGTCTAGCCAGGCTTCCTGGTTTCCAGCTTGCGGCTGCTACTGGTCTGCCTGTCTCCACACGGACACCATGCAGGGAGTGGTTTGCTTCACAAAATTCCACAAAGCCAAGATTCTCACTTCCAGCATAGGTACACCCAAACCAAAGTGAATTCAGCCCCGTAATCTTTCCAGACTTAGAAATCAGAGATTTAACCTGGAGGTGAGTTTAGGAGATTTGAGTTTTCTGAAAGTTCTGCATAATTTAACTATAATGTTTTTACAACTTACTTCATGTGAGTTCTCAGTCAGTCTGATTGACAGGCTGGAAGCCTTTTGAGCAGGAACTCTGCTTCATATGGCCAAAGCCTGTAAGAGCAGTTAGCTATATTGGAAAGGTTTGATTTGATTTATTGTCACATATATTGGTAAACAGTGAAAAGTATTGTTTCTTGTGTGCTATACAGACAAAGCATACTGTACAAAGGGAAGGAAAGGAGAGAGTGCAGAATATAGTGTTAGTCATAGCTAGGACGTAGAGAAAGATCAACGTAATGGGAGGTAGGTCCATTCAAAAGTCTGATGACTGTTCTTGAGTTGGTTGGTATGTGTCCTCGGACTTTTGTATCTTTTTCCCAACATAAGAAGATGCAAGAGTGTACGTCTGGGGTATGTGGGTCCTCAATTATGCTGGCTGCTTTTCCGGGGCAGCGGGAAGTGCAGACAGTGTCAATGGGTGGGAGGCTGGTTTGAGTGATGGACTGGGTTTCATTCACGTTCCTTTGTAGTTTCTTGCAGTCTTGGACAGAGTAGGAGCCATACCAAGCTGTGATACAACCGGAAAGAATGCTTTCTATGGTGCATCTGTAAAAGTTGGCGAGAGTAGTAGTGGACATGCCAAATTTCCTTCATCTTTTGAGAAAGTAGAGGCATTGATAGGCTTTCTTAACTATAGCATCGGCATGGAGAGACCAGGACAGTTTGTTGTTGATCTGGACACCTGAAAACTTGAAGCTCTCGACCATTTCCATTTCGTCCCTATTGATGTAGACAGGGGCATGTCCTCCACTATGCTTCCTGAAGTCAATTACTATCTCTTTCATTTTGTTGACATTGAGGGAGAGATTTTTGTCATCGCACCAGTTCACCAGATTCTCTCTCTCATTCCTGTACTCTGTTTCATCATTGTTTGACACCCAACCCATTGCGGTGGTGTCGTCAGCAAACTTGAAAATCGAATTGGAGGTGAATTTGGCTATACAGTCAGGTGTATAAGGAGTATAGTAGGAGGCTGAGAACACAGCCTTGTGGGGCACCAGTGTTGAGGATGATTGTGGAGGAGATGTTGTTGCCTATCCTTACTGATTGTGGTCTGTGAGTTAGGAAGTCTAGGATCTAGTCACAGAGGGAGGAGTCAAGCTCAGGCCATGGAATTTGGAGACAAGTTTTATAGGAACAGTGTTGAAGGCTGAGCTGTAGTTGTTAAATAGGAGTCTGACATAGGTGTCTTTGTTATCTAGGTGTTCCAGGGTTGAGTGCAGGGCCAGGGAGATGGCGTCTGCTGTGGACCTGTTGCGATGCTAGGCAAACTGTAGTGGATCCAGGCAATCTGAGGGGCCAGAATTGATTCATGTCATGACTAACCTTTCAAAGCACTTCACAGTGTTGGATGTCAGAGCCACCAGACGATAGTCATTAAGGCACGCTGCCTGGCTTTTCCTTGGTACTGGGTTGATAGTCGTCTTCTTGAAGCAGATAGGGATCTCAGATTGTTGTAAAGAGAGGTTGAAGATGTCTGCAAATACCCCCACCAGCTGGTCCTCGCAGGATCTGAATGTGCGTCTGGGTACCCCACCTGGGCCAGTCGCTTTCCATGGGTTGACCTTCGAGAAAGCTGCTCTGACATCTGCAATGGTGACCCCAGATACAGGTTCGTCCGAGGCTTCCAAGGTGGAGGGCATGCTCTCGCTGACCTCTTGATCAAAACGAGCATAAATTGCATTGAGTTCATCGGGGAGGGGTGCATTGGTGCCGACGATTTTACATGCCTTCATCTTGTAGCCTTTTATGTCTTGCAGACCTTGCCATAGTTGGCGGGAGTCCATGTGGCTAACCTGGGATTCTAGCTTGGTCTGGTATTGTCTTTTGGCACCTTTGATGGATATCATAAATCATATCTGACTTTCTTGTAAAGATGTGGAGCTGCCTGCGTTGGACTGGGGTGAACACAGTAAGAGTTTTAACAACACCAGGTTAAAGTCCAACAGGTTTATTTGGTAGCAAATACCATTAGCTTTCGGAGTGCTGCTCCTTTGTCAGATGGAGTGGAAATCTGCTCTTAAACAGGGCACAGAGACACTCTGTGCCCTGTTTGAGAGCAGATTTCCACTCCATCTGACGAAGGAGCAGCGCTCCAAAAGCTAATGGTATTTGCTACCAAATAAACCTGTTGGACTTTAATCTGGTGTTGTTAAAACTCTTACTTTCTTGTAAAGGTCAGGGTCGCCTGACTTGAACGCCTTAGACCTGGACTTCAGTGGATATCCCTGTTCATCCGTGATCTCCAATTGGGAAAAACACATGGATTTGCTTCTTTGTCAATTCCTGTAGTGGTGTACGTGTTCAGGTTGGTCGCAGAGTTTTAAAATATTGACAGTCTACTGCCACTAAGCAGTCCCATAGGAGATCATCTGATTCCTCAGACCAGCATTGCACGTCCTTCTTTGATGGATTCTCCTGTTTCATTTTTTGCTCGTAAGCCAGGAGCAGGAGCACAGCCTTGTGGCCTGATTTGCCAAAGTGTGGTAGGAGTGTTTGATATTTATGTAGCAGTGGTCTGGAATGTTTAGGCCCCTGGTGGAACAGGAGATGTATTGGTGGTATCTTGAGGTGGTAAAGGGTGAGAGATTGGAAGGTTCAGTATGGTGGGATTCAGTTCTGATCACAGATATTGATGTTCCAATATTGGTCTGATGGACCCCAGTTGAGAGAGGAGAGTCTAGATTACAGAGAGGGGTGTTCATTGATGGTCCATGTATGTCCGATAGTGAGGTAGGGTCTGATGGATGGGAGTGGAGAACATCAGATCAAGAGGGAGGTAGAGTTTAGAGGATAGCTGATTGGGCCATGAAGGTGAAAAATCCTGCTTCAGACACCATAAAGTAGGCTTTACAATCTTGAGTATGTTACTCAGTCCCACATTAACCCTGTATGTACCAGTTCCTACCCCTGCTCCTCCTGGTCCATATGCAAAGAGGACAAAGCCTCATGGCTTCTCTCACCTCTTTCAAGCTGCTGAGTTTCTAGAAGCCTAGGGAATCTAACTGTAGTTAAAAATAAAATGATTGTTAAAATGAAGGAGAAAGTCTTACTATAATACTGAAATGATTAAAATGCTTCCCATGAGCAAATTAGCCACCTGGTCTTTGCCCCCCCGCCTCCCCCCCCCCCTCTGTTAAAAAGGGAAATGGACATGTTCAAAGCAGGCCAGTGTCTTGTTCCAGATTATATTTGTATTTTAATTTCTGCAATGATCCCAATCCACCCTTTTTTCGGAGTTAGGTTTCAGCCCAAATTCTTCAAGGGAAAAGACAACTGCATACAGAGCAAGAATATGCATTGCCTTTAGAAAGCAATCCAGGCAACATATTTATGTCGACTGGGATTAAACTTTCATACTTACATATGCCATTTAATCCAGGATTACAAGAGATACAATGGTATCTAAAATAAAAGAACTGGAACTTATTAAAACAAGTCTGCAATGGTAATCAGCCATTCCACTTTATCTCCTCTGCTTTGATTTTTGTTCAAATTTTATCATGGCATTTGTTTTTCTCTTGGAGATGACTGTTGAATGATACCAAGATGAAAGCTTCCTATTGAAATTTTGTACATAATGGTAGAGGTGCTTGACGAAGTTTGGAATCTTATTGAAAAATCTTTACAATATAGATTATGGACATCAAAGCTTTTCAGATAATGGTAACATCTGAATGGAGTACTAACAATTCCAACTAGCTGATTCAACTCACTGAAATACCTCAGATGACAAGACCATTCCAAAACAGACTGCTGGAGCACAGATTTCAGAGTGAAAATAAAATCAGATTTAGTGGCAGACCCAAGAGGATTTCAATATGATTTAGGCAGGTTATGGTTTGATTTATGCAGTAAGAAGTCTAACAACACCAGGTTAAAGTCCAACAGGTTTATTTGGTAGCAAAAGCCACTAGCTTTCGGAACAGGCTGTGTGGTGAACCATCGTTGGTTCCCACTGTGGGGTTGTTCTAATGTTGTTGTTGGGCTAGGGTGTTCACACTGTGGGATTGTTCTAATGTTGTTGTTGGGCTAGGGTGGGATTAATACACCTGTGGTTGTTACTGTTGTGGCACATCCCAGTTGGGCTCCGCCTCCTGGGAGAGGTATAAGACCCCCTGCTCGGGCGGGACCTCGTCAGTCTGGGGTGGTGTACTTACGTTCTAGTAGTTCCATTGTTAGGCAATAAAAGCCTTCAGTTACCGAAGCCTCGTGTCTTGAGTTCAATTGACGTGCATCAATTTTATTGCCTAACACTAAGCTCTCGACGGAAAGGAGAGTATGGAACAAATCTTAAAGCCAGAGCGTCTGACGCTGGATCCACGTGCGGTGGGCGCCTCTAACACCTTCGACCACTGGCTGAAGTGTTTTGAGGACTACCTGGCAGCCTCCGCAGCGGTCATCACAGATGACGACAGACTCCGGGTCCTCCATGCGAGGGTAAGCGACACTGTCTACCTCGCGATCCGTGCGGCCACCACTTACCCGAGGGCCCTCGAGCTTTTAAAAAAGCGCTACACGAAACCTCCCAATGAGATCCACGCTCGTTACCTCCTCGCTACACGACGTCGGCAGTCGGGCGAAACCATGGAGGATAACGCCAATGAGCTCTTGCAGCTTGCCAGGGGCTGCGACTGCAAAGCTGTGTCGGCTGAGCAGTATATGTATGACCTCGCCCGAGATGCGTTTGTGGCAGGGGTAGGGTCTTCGTACATCCGTCTCAAGCTGCTAGAAAAGGGGAATCTCAACCTGACCCAAGCTATGGAAATGGCTGAAATGCTTGAGGCGGCTTCGAAGAGCTTGGTCCTGTATTCGGAGGACCACGTGGAGACAACGTGGCAGGAGCAGTCACAAATCCCTCCTCGCCCCACGGGCTCGAAGTGCAGTGTTATGGCGTGCTCCCATGTAGACCCGACGACGGCGGCAGCCCCATGCGGCCCGCGGTGCTACTTCTGCGGAGGAGCCAAGCATCCACGACAAAAGTGTCCTGCTAAAGCGGTGGTCTGTAATCAATGCGGTAAAAAGGGGCACTACGCGAAGGTGTGCAGATCAAAGCCCAAGAACGGCAGTGCAGCCTGTGACCCTTCAGAACGGGGATCATCACCATCGACGTCGAAGTACCCACGGGGTTCGTCCACGTGCGAGTCCAGGACGACGCCATTGTGGTCGACGGAGTCGGAGGAGGATGACCACCGGGAGTCGCTATGCTTGGCGCCCTCAACCATGTGCGATTCATGGGGCGGCCATTTTGGTCGACGACGACCAGGAGCGACCAGCAGGGGTCCTCAGCATCGACCTCAGCTGCCTGCAGTGACGTTCAAGGGCCAATGGTGGCGTCGATCACCCTGAACCAGGCTAAGCACCACAGGCTTGACTGTTCAATGATGGACATAAAGGTAAATGGTCGTGCAATTTATTGTCTGTTTGACAGCGGGAGCACTGAGAGCTTTATTCACCCTGACACTGTAAAGAGGTGTGGACTCCAGGTTCAACCTGCCAAACAGACAATCTCTATGGCATCACGGTCCCGGCCTGTCCCTGTTCAAGGACGTTGTGTGGTAACTCTGAAAGTGCAGGGCACAATTTACGAGCGATTCAGGCTCCTTGTGTTGCCGCATCTTTGCGCACCAATTCTCCTCGGACTAAACTTTATGGTCCACATGAAGAGTGTGATCCTACAGTACGGTGGGCCACTCCCTTCGCTGACAGTAGGGGAACAGCTGCAGTCTCCAAATTGTCCAAAGCGCCCCGCATGCAATCTTTCTACATTAAAGATCACCACACCCTCTTTATTCAAGAATCTGGTACCAGGCTGCAAGCCCATCGCTACTAAAAGTAGGCATTACAGCGCTGAAGATCGGATCTTCATCAGATCTGAGGTTCAGCGGCTCCTCAAAGAAGGGATCATACAGCCCAGTGTTAGTCCGTGGAGAGCACAGGTTGTGGTGGTTAAGAGCGGGAACAAACCCCGGATGGTCATTGATTACAGTCAGACCATTAATCGATATACGCAGCTGGATGCGTATCCTCTCCCGCGCATATCTGATATGGTCAATCAGATTGCGCAGTACTGGGTGTTCTCCACCGCCTACCACCAACTCCCCATCCGCCCAGAGGACCGACACTACACGGCTTTTGAGGCGGATGGTCGTCTGTATCAGTTTCTTAGGGTTCCATTTGGTGTCACCAATGGGGTCTCGGTCTTCCAGTGTGCTATGGACCGAATGGTGGACCAGAACGGGCTGCGGGCTACCTTCCCGTACCTGGATAATGTCACCATCTGCGGCCGTGATCAGCAGGACCATGACACAAATCTCCAGAACTTTTTACGCACTGCATCTCGCCTGAATTTGACCTACAACAGGGAGAAGTGTGTATTCCGTACGCGCCGGTTAGCCATCCTGGGATACGTAGTGGAAAACGGGGTCATTGGCCCTGATCCCGACCGTATGCGCCCCCTTGCTGAACTTCCTTTGCCCGCTAGCGCAAAAGCACTGAGGAGATGCCTAGGCTTCTTCTCCTATTATGCGCAGTGGGTCCCCAACTACGCGGACAAAGCCCGTCCGCTTATTAAGTCCACGACTTTTCCACTCACGCCAGAGGCCCAATTGGCCTTCAAGGCATTGAAACACGACATTGCGAAAGCTACGATGCACGCGGTAGGCGAATCCATCCCTTTTCAGGTGGAAAGCGATGCATCTGATTTCGCCCTGGCCGCCACACTAAACCAGGCAGGCAGGCCCGTCGCGTTTTTTTCCCGCACCCTCCAAGGTCCCAAAATTCGGCATTCAGCGGTGGAAAAGGAGGCCCAGGCCATTGTGGAGGCCGTCAGACACTGGCGCCATTACCTGGCGGGGAAGCGGTTCACCCTGATCACGGACCAGCGGTCCGTGGCGTTCATGTTCAATAACACGCAGAGGGGCAAGATCAAGAATGACAAGATCTTGCGGTGGAGAATTGAGCTCTCCACCTATAACTACGATATCATGTATCGTCCAGGGAAACTCAATGAGCCCTCGGATGCCCTCTCGCGCGGAACATGCGCTACTATGCAGGAGGATCGCTTGAACGCCCTCCATAATGACCTGTGCCATCCTGGGGTCACTCGGCTCTACCACTTTATCAAAGCCCTCAACCTGCCTTACTCGGTGGAGGACGTCAGGTCAGTGACAAGGAGCTGTCGGATTTGCGCGGAATGCAAACCGCACTTTTACCGACCTGACCGGGCACATTTGGTCAAGGCCACTCGCCCCTTCGAGAGGCTGAGTGTGGATTTTAAGGGCCCCCTTCCCTCAACAGATCGGAACGTGTACTTTCTGAACATAATAGACGAGTACTCCCGGTTCCCGTTTGTTGTCCCCTGTGCGGACACGTCGACTGCCACGGTGATCAAGGCATTCCGTGATCTTTTTACCCTGTTCGGGTACCCCAGCTATATACATAGCGACAGGGGCTCGTCGTTCATGAGTAATGACTTGAGGCAATTCCTGCTCTCATACGGGATTGCCTCTAGTAGGACCACGAGTTACAACCCTAGGGGCAATGGACAGGTGGAAAGAGAGAATGCTACAGTCTGGAAGGCTGTCCTATTGGCGCTGAAGTCCAAAGGCCTTCCAGTCTCCCATTGGCAGGAGGTCCTCCCAAATGCGCTTCACTCCATTCGCTCCCTCCTGTGTACGGCAACCAATGCTACTCCCCACGAGAGGATGTTCTCATTCCCTCGGAAGTCGTCCTCGGGGATATCTTTACCAGCCTGGTTGACGTACCCAGGACCCGTCCTTCTGCGGCGACATGTAAGGGCCCGCAAGTCCGACCCCTTGGTCGAACAGGTCCACCTCCTCCACGCCAACCCTCAGTATGCCTATGTGGCATATCCTGACGGGCGAGAGGACACAGTCTCGATTCGAGACCTGGCGCCCGCAGGGGACGTAGCAACTCCTGTCGCTCCCATACCCCCAGTGACGAATCCCTTATCCCTTATTTCTCCCCCGGACGTGGCGCGGTCAGCACCGGGACCAGTGCTTAACAGTTATACCCCAATGTACAGCTTGCCTGAGACCCGGAGATCGGCGCCATCGCAGAATGTACCGGGATCCCCTGCACTACCGCTTCATCAGGGTCAACCGGCCCGTGAGTCCGCGAGAGGACAGCCGGACGCTGTTTTGGAGAGAACGCCACCGCAAGCACCTACTCCGGTGTCACCGCCGGTATTGAGGAGGTCACAACGACGGTGCGGTCCTCCAGACCATCTGGACTTATAATCTGTTGACTTTTTTTTAGTCTGTTTTCGCACCCCGCCGGCCTTTGTTCTCAAAGGAGGGGTGAATGTGGTGAACCATCGTTGGTTCCCACTGTGGGGTTGTTCTAATGTTGTTGTTGGGCTAGGGTGTTCACACTGTGGGATTGTTCTAATGTTGATGTTGGGCTAGGGTGGGATTAGTACACCTGTGGTTGTTACTGTTGTGGCACATCCCAGTTGGGCTCCGCCTCCTGGGAGAGGTATAAGACCCCCTGCTCGGGCGGGACCTCGTCAGTCTGGGGTGGTGTACTTACATTCTAGTAGTTCCATTGTTAGGCAATAAAAGCCTTCAGTTACCGAAGCCTCGTGTCTTGAGTTCAATTGACGTACATCAGGCTGTCCCTTCGTCAGGTGGGTGGGAGTTCTGATTACAAACAGAGCACAAAGACACAAACTCAATTTCCATGAATAATGATTGGAATGTGAGTCTTTACAGCTTAAAGGTACAGACAATTTGATTTATGCACTACAGGTTCATTACACCGATTGTTGTATTAAGTGGATTCTTGTCACTGGAATTTGGTCTCATTGTACAATTCCAATTTGAACCCCAAGAGAATGGTTGCAAGTGTTCATGTTGGGCTCTTTGGCTGCACTACTTTGATCTATTGCCAGGCTGGAAGCTGGATTCCTTTAAGCTGGCTTGAAAAAAAGAGATGGCCTATATTCTGGTCCTGCCCATTGCGGGATTCATTGTGGCGGGATGGTAGTTATGATGGACGAACCAAAGGTCCACTGACCTTGGGCATAAGTTTCTGCTCCCGGGGCAGTGGGTGCGTATCAATAAATCGTGAGGCACACTGTGAGAGTTTTTGCAGTTTAAGACATTAATCATACGCTACTTCCAATACAATTTGCAGCTTACTCCATAGATGTTAAACAGGATTTAATCAAAAACCTGAAGGGAACAATTGAAGTGTGGCCAGTACAGATAGTGTTTTGATTCCAGTTTGTATGATAGGTTGGTTATATAGCATTCAAAAATAGAATGGGAAGCAATTACATTTAATATAAAATATGAACATATTTTTATCCATTTCAGAGTTATTAATTTACAGTTACATGTTATGTATCTGAACATACTGTGCTGGATGCTGCAACCTCACCTGCAGCTGAGCGCTCTGCTCCCGCTGTCATGAACGGATATTTCATAGAAATCATAGAAACCCTACAGTGCAGAAGGAGGCCATTCGGCCCATCGAGTCTGCACCGACCACAATCCCACCCAGGCCCTACCCCCACATATTTACCCGCTAATCCCTCTAACCTACACATCCCAGAACTCTAAGGGGCAATTTTTTTTAACCTGGCCAATCAACCTAACCCGCACATCTTTGGACTGTGGGAGGAAACCGGAGCACCCGGAGGAAACCCACGCAGACACGAGGAGAATGTGCAAACTCCACACAGACAGTGACCCGAGCCGGGAATCGAACCCGGGACCCTGGAGCTGTGAAGCAGCGGTGCTAACCACTGTGCTACTGTGCTACCAAATTCTCCGTTCTCGCTGGCAGCGGCACCGTGCGTACAAGGCTGGAGAATTCTGACTATTATTTCTTCTTTTGAATTGGCCTAGTGGTATTGTCGCTGGACGATTAATCCAGAAACTCGGCTAATTTTCAGGGGACCGGGATTCACATCCCACCACGGTAGATGGCGGAATTGAATTCAATTTTTAAAAATCTGGAATTAAGAATCTACTGATGACCATGAGACCATTGTCGATTGTCAGAAAAACCCACCTGGTTCAAAAATGTCCTTTAGGGAAGGGAATTTGTCATCCTTACCTGGTTTGGCCTACATGTGCCTCCAGAGTCACAGCAATGTGGTTAACTCTCAACTGCCCTCAAAGGGCAACTAGGGATGGGCAACCGCCCATGATTGAAGTAACAAAATTGAATCTATACAATTAACTCAGTGGAGCCAATTTTGTTACTCAGTCGGCAAATATTCATTCCTCGAGTCCCAGAAGGTGTATTAATAATTGACAAGTTTAAAGAAATCTCCTGAAATAAGCCACACTTATGGACTGATGACTGGGCCACTAACAAGGTGAAAGTTAGTTTGGTTTGTGATGTAAATGGACAATAAACTTTTTTCTCTCGTTCTTTAAAGTCACAGATAAGACTGCTGGTCAAGACAATAAGAAATATTGTTTAAACATTAATATCTGTACAATTCAAAGGTATAATGAAGTAATGATACTGACATTGAACTCGGAACCCAGTGTTTAAATCCTACCATGGTAAATTTGGGAACTTGTGGATTTGCACCAAAGGAAATAACCATGAAAACTGGTGTAAACAGTAAAAATCCAACTGCTTCACTATCCTTGAAAGAAACTGCTTACTGCCTCCCCTACCTGGTCTGGCTACCTCTGACCCCAGCCTTGCATAAGTGGCCATAATTTTACTTTTGCAAGATGGTAACAGAACTGGGGGTGAGGATAGAAACATAAAATTGTGGAAGATGGTGTTGTGTCGGGCCCCCAATATCATCACACCAAAATATAATTTCACCAGGGGTGGGTGACAAGTCAAGTGGGGATTCTGTTCACGAAAGTGTGAGCAAATGAGCATTCAGAAACCGGGAAGCAATTAACGAGTTTGAACTTTATTAATAGTACACAGATAACATGAGGGTACTGGAGCCTCACCAGAACAATGATGCAACGGCTGTCGGGGTTTGCTGCACTCAGATGTTTGTTAAAGCCTTTTGATTTAATTTCAAGGAAGAAGGGCAACTGTTTGTTTTGGCTTAACGTCCTGTTGAACAGCTCGTCCATCTGGTGAGAGCCTTGTGTGGCCTCTTTAAGTATCAGACACTTAACTAGGCAGTGTCAAACCTTCTCTAGGAATGGGGATGGATGGGGTAGGAGGTCCTGCCTGCCAAGTCCACATCATTGATTGGCACTGCAAATGGCCCTGAATCACCATGGATCCAAGCAATAAGTGAATGATAGTGGGAGGGGGAGTTGTGTGGAGGAGGGATGACAGCAAGAGTTCTGAGCAGCCGCCCCCAGTTGCTGATATGGAATCCCTTGATCAAATGCTGAGTGCCTGACAATGAGGGAACCTCCATTGCTAAATTGGGGGAAGGCTAACTATAGCCGGATTAGGCAGGAATTGGTGGCCGTTGATTGGGAGAGGCTGTTCAGGGGTAAGTCCACGTCTGGCATGTGGGAGTCTTTTAAGGAACAGTTGATAAGCCTGCAGGACAGGCATGTGCCTGTAAAAAGGAAGGATAGGAAAGGTAGGATTCGAGAGCCGTGGATAACCAGGGAAATTGAGGATCGGATCAAAAAGAAAAGAGAGGCGTACGTTAGGTCCAGGCAACTGAAAACAGATGGAGCTCTGGAGGAATACAGAGAGAGTAGGAAAGAACTCAAACGGGGAGTTAGAAGAGCAAAAAGAGGTCACGAAATGTTCTTGGCAGATAGGATTAAGGAGAATCCTAAGGCATTTTATTCATATGTTAGGAACAAAGGAGTTGTCAGGGAAAAAGTCGGACCTCTCAGGGACAAAGGAGAGGAATTATGCTTAGAACCCAAGGGAATAGGGGTGATCCTAAATGAATACTTTGCATCGGTATTCACAAAGGAGAGGGACTTGTTGACTGGGAGTGTTTCAGAGGGAGGTGTTGACCCGTTAGAGAGAATCTCCATTACAAGGGAGGAAGTGTTAGGTTTTTTAGGTAACATGAAAACTGACAAATCCCCAGGGCCTGATGGCATCTATCCTAGACTGCTCAGGGAGACAAGAGATGAAATTGCTGGGCCTCTGACAGAAATCTTTGTCTCTTCATTGGACACAGGTGAGGTCCCAGAGGATTGGAGGATAGCGAATGTGGTACCGTTATTTAAGAAAGGTAGCAGGGATAACCCGGATAATTATAGGCCAGTGAGCTTGACGTCCGTGGTAGGGAAGTTGTTGGAGAGGATTCTTAGAGACAGGATGTATGCGCATTTAGAACGGAACAATCTCATTAGTGACAGACAGCATGGTTTTGTAAGAGGGAGGTCATGTCTTACCAAATTTGGTGGAGTTTTTTGAGGAAGTGACAAAAACGGTTGACGAAGGAAGGGCCGTGGATGTCGTCTATATGGATTTCAGTAAGGCATTTGACAAAGTCCCTCATGGCAGGTTGGTTAAGAAGGTTAAGGCTCATGGGATACAAGGAGAGGTGGCTAGGTGGGCAGAAAACTGGCTTGGCCACAGGAGACAGAGGGTATCAGTCGAAGGGTCTTTTTCCAGCTGGAGGTCTGTGACCAGTGGTGTTCCGCAGGGCTCTGTACTGGGACCTCTGCTATTTGTGATATATATAAATGATTTGGAAGAAGGTGTAACTGGTGTTATCAGCAAGTTTGCGGATGACACGAAGATGGCTGGACTTGCGGATAGCGATAAACATTGTCGGACAATACAGCAGGATATAGATAGGCTGGAAAATTGGGCGAAGAAATGGCAGATGGAATTTAATCCAGATAAATGCATTTTGGAAGAACTAATGTAGGGGGGAGTTATACAATAATTGGCAGAGCCATCAAGAGTATAGAAACACAGAGGGACCTAGGTGTGCAAGTCCACAAATCCTTGAAGGTGGCAGCACAGGTGGAGAAGGTGGTGAAGAAGGCATATGGTATGCTTGCCTTTCTAGGGGTATAGAGTATAAAAGCTGGAGTCTGATGTTGCAGCTGTATAGGACATTGGTTAGGCCACATTTGGAGTACTGCGTCCAGTTCTGGTCGCCGCACTACCAGAAGGACGTGGAGGCTTTAGAGAGAGTGCAGAGAAGGTTTACCAGGATGTTGACTGTTATGGAGGGTCTTAGCTATGAGGAGAGATTGGGCTTGTTCTCCCTGGAAAGACGGAGAATGAGGAGAGACCTAATAGAGGTGTACAAAATTATGAAGGGTATAGATAGGGTGAACAGTGGGAAGCTTTTTCCCAGGTCGGAGGTGACGATCACGAGGGGTCACGGGCTCAAGGTGAGAGGGGCGAGGTATAACTCAGATATCAGAGGGACATTTTTTACACAGAGGGTGGTGGGGGCCTGGAATGCGCTGCCAAGTAGGGTGGTGGAGGCAGGCACGCTGACATCGTTAAAGACTTACCTGGATAGTCACATGAGCAGTCTGGGAATGGAGGGATACAAACGAATGGTCGAGTTGGACCAATGAGCGGCACAGGCTTGGAGGGCCGAAGGGCCTGTTTCCTGTGCTGTACTGTTCTTTGTTCCACCAGAAGCCGACAAGCAAACCAGAGTGTTTCAAGCTTCCTGCATGGCAATTTCCCCACTTGCTACTAGGTGACTACCAGCAGCAGCAGCAGGACAAGTCCCTTAAATGGGCATCAATTGCCCACTAAGTGCCTCACTGGGTGGTGGGTTGAGAAGGATGTCCAAAGACTTTCATGTCATGGACTTCATTGGGGCAAAGGCAGAAAGCCAGCAGGGTCCCCAACTGCCTCCTTCCTGATTAAATGCCCTCTGCCACCAAACTACTTCCAGAGGAGGGCATTAAATTCCACCCAATGTGGCATGCACAGACACCAGACACTGATGGTAGAAAGTACAATGCTTTCAGGTTTTTGAATCTGCAGTGCTGGTGGAGAACCTCAGCCTTTGGGATCACACATCAGGAAATCGGTAAAGGTAAAGTGGCCATAGTCCCAGATGACTACAGGCTGCGTGGCCTTTTGACGGGGAGAGCTGACTGGTGGTGATTGAAACTGAGGATCACCACACTTCAGGCTGAGGACAATGTTGAGAAAGCACGAATAACCTCAGCCAGAATTGAACTTGCGCTGTTGGGGGCATTCTGCATCACGAACCAACCGTCCAGCCATAACAGGCACTATGCCACCCTGAATGTACATGCAAGACCAATTTACTGAGCTTCTGATTCTGGTGTGTGGAATCTCACCTAATGGGAAAGCTGCTTGTAGAATTGTTGTAGGGTTTTCTCTTGTTCTGCATTCCTGCTGAGCAAAGCTGTGTACCAGAGGTGCAATTTTACAAAATTACCCTACAGAGTTGGCGATAATACAGTAATCAGTTACAGCTAAAATTGGTAACAGCTAAAATTGGTTTAAACACTATTATCATTTATTATCCTCTGTTCTTATTAGAGATTCGACCATTCTGACACATTTACAAGAAATATTATTTATCAAGAATGCAGTTCCCTCCATTTCATTATTTCTAATCAGTAGACACAACTGGATACAGTAAATTAACTCATACATTAGCAAAATGCCTATTTCAATGTTTATTCTTATCAACAAGATCCTGATTAAAATTTGCTTTCTATTTTAATTGAAAGTGTAGGAGTGCATCTTTAGCTACAACATCAGTGCATTCAACAGTTATAGGTTAAAATATACCACAACATTTTAGTTTGTTTACGAAATCACATATAGTGATACAATGTATTCTGGTAAGTTGGAACAAAAGCATGCATTATGTTTTTTACGAGGAGGGTGAGGCAGGCGGTGGTGGGGGGAGATCTAATGTTTCAGTCTTCCAGTTGTGTGATGCTGTGACCTTCACTCCCATGCCATGATTAGGATAAATGGCACAGTGTGAATTGTTATTGCTTGAACCAGTTCTGAAAGCAGCACTTTCACCACCTCTGGGACTCGATGTAATGTTGCAATATTCAGGTAACAAACCAACACATGTCCCAGTTGTACAAATAAGCAGATTTTGTTGCCAGATTAAATCAATTGCCTTCACCATGATCATCTGAGTTTCTGCCATGAGTAAAATAAAGACCACTAAATAGTTGTCTGCCAGAAGTACATGGCAAGAGGCAAATCCCAGGATTTAATATTGCAATGCACTGTATCGGTGCAGGAGAGTCTCAATGTTGAAGGTGGAGGATAAGGTGCCAATCAAGTGATCTGCTTTGTCCTGGATGATGTCAACCTTCTTGAGTATTGTTGGAGCTGCACTTATCCAGGCAAGTGGAGAATACACTATCGCGTTCATCACTTGTGCCTCGTAGATGGTGGACAGGCTTTGGGGAGTCAGGAGATGAACTACTCTCCCCAGAGTTCACAGCATCTAACTTGCTCTTGTAGTCACAGTATTTATAGTTCAGATTCTGATCAATGGTAACTCCCCGGGTGTTGAAATCGGGGGATTCAGTGGTGGTAATGCCATTGAATGGCAAGTGGGGATATTTAGCTGGAATTTTGTCAAGCCCCATAGCTTTTGCAGTATCCAATGCCTTCAGCCATTTCTTGATATAGAAGCATGGAAAATTGGAACAGGAATGGGCCATTCAAGCCTGCTCCTCCATTCATTACGATCACGGTTAATCATCCAACTCAATAGCCTGATCCCACCTTCCCCCATATCCTTTGATCCCCTTCACCCCAAGGGCTATATCTAGCTCCCTCTTGAAAACATACAATGCTTTGGTCTCGATTGCTTTCTGCGGCAGCAAATTCCACAGGCTTAGCACTCTGGGTGAAGAAATATCTAATTTCAGTCCTAAAAGGTTTACTCCATATCCTTAGATAATGGCCCTTTGTTCTAGATACCCTACCATTGGGAACATCCTTCCTGCATCTACCCTGTATAATCCTGATAGAAGAATGAGGGGAGAATCTCATAGAAATCTAAACTCCAGCGAATATAATCCTAACCAACTCAATCCCTTCTCATACATCAGTCCTGCTATCCCAGGAATCAGTCTGGTAAACCTTTTCTGCACTCCATCTATAGCAAGGACATCTTTCCTCAGATAAGGAAGTCCAAACTGCACACAATATTCCAGATATAGCCTTACCAAGGCCCTGTCCCATTGCAACAAGACATCCAAGTGCTGGATAATGGGATTAGCATAGATTGGTTTTTGTATCACATAGCATATGGAACAAATCAAATTGGCTAAAGTGTGGCATTTGCGATGCTCAGGACCACAAAAGTGCTGAGCTGGATCATCCACTCAGCCCTTCTGACTGACTGAAGGTGGTTTTAAATGCTGCAACCTTTTCTTTTTCACTGATCTACTGGGCTCCTCCATCATTGAGGAATCAGATGTTTGTGGCGCCTCCTCCTCCAGCGAGTTGTTTAATTGTCCACCACCATCCAGGAATAGACATGGCAGGACTGCAAAGCTTAGATCTGATCTGTTGATTGTGGAATCGCTCAGTTCTGTCTATCATTTGCTACTTTGGCTGTTTGACATGCAAATGGTCCTCTATTGGGTTGACACCTCATTTTTAGGTATGCCTGGTGTTGCTCCTGGAATGCCCTCCAGCGCTCTTCACTGAACTGGGTTTAGCCCCCAACTTGATGGTTAAGGGAGAGTGGGGCATATGCCAACCATAAGGCTAGGGACTGTGGTTGAATACAATTCTGCTGCTGGTGATAGTCCACAGCACCTCATGAATGCCCAGTTTTGAGTTGTGAGATCTGTTGAAAATCAATCCCATTTACCATGGAAGTTGTGCCACATAACACAGTGGAGCCTTGTCAGTGTTACTTGGACATCACGGATTGGTTTCCTGCTTGGCAAGGAACTGGTCTCTGGCAGCCACAGCAACAAGCGAGTCCCTGCCAGCAACAGGGTTCGATCGGGGATAATAATAGGGGTCGACCGGAGGAAAGAAGGAGTTCAGTTGAATGTGATGCTGTTGCATCAACAGCAGAGTGGGCACACTTGGAAGGGTGCAATCATGGGAGCTGCCAATTCCCCAGTGGAGGTTGGGGTCCTTGTGGCACAGGGGAAAATCAAAGAAATCGGGGAAATGTTGATCGGAACCCAGTTCTGGGGTGGTTGGGCCTGGAAGCGGTAGGGAATGAAGTCAGAGGCCCCATGGATGGGACAGGTGGGAAAGACAGGGTAGGATTAAGGAGACTCCTCAGGCAGATACCTTGAGGCATTTAGCTCTTGAAGTCCACTCAGTCCTCACCTCAATAAAGCTGTCAGGTTTCTCGACGCTCAAGAAACATAGTTGACAGTAATTATCGGTCAAGAGCTGAATGACAATGGGGTTCACAGCCTCCAACTGTCAGGTCAGCCGTCAGCCTATATCAAGCTCAGTTAAGGGCTGGTTTAGGTTGAGAAACAGAATACTGAGAATTTAACCCCTGCCATCTGACCCAAACCTGTTTGCCTTTTTAAAGTTAAAACCCAGCCACTAAAGTCTGAAATGTGAAGCAGATTCAATGGATCTAAAGCTGTAATTTAATCATGAATTTTAATAACATTAATAGGTCACTCAATCTTTGCTATTACAGTTATGTTACTCAAACCATTAAGTAAAATGCCAGTTTTGGTCTTATCAGCTATTTACTGCCGTTTATTCTTCAGTCCTTAAGCAAATTTAATGTGACTTTTTAACTAATAAGTTGTGCGTAAAATGAAATGCTGCAGAAAATTTGCACGCTTTGGGTTTTGAATTGCTGTGAGGGTTGAATTTTTGTGGAAGTCATTCTGCTCGGCACAGTAACTTCAGCGGTAGATCCATGAGTATCCAAGAAAATCACAGCCAGTGTACATTTTGGCACTTTGCCTTTCGCTCTTGGCATTGGTTTGGGCACGCAGTCCCTCCTCTTGCCTTACCCCCCATTCCATTAAATGCCCAGTGTGCCAATGCCAAGTGGCTGTCAATATGCAAAAAGACAGCCCACAGCTTTTCAATGTAACAGCAACGAGGGGGGAAAGATATGCATGATGCAATAGTACATCATGCAAATGGACTCAGCTTGTCCATAATACCCATGCTGCAATTACATTCTCTCTAACCAAAGCTCTTGTTACAAATGAATACCTTTAGCTTGTGGTGAAGCATTTGTAATGTGTAATCGTCTTTAGTGGTTAGCCCAGGTAAATGTGCCAGCATTGTGGAAATTAAATGATACATTTTGCTGGCATGCATTGGAGCTACAGTGCTGATAATGCATTTCCCCACATGCCTGATCTTGCCACAAACATTTTACTTTAGTCAGTTTTTCCATTCAGGCTGCAGCGGCTATGAAAAATCCCACTGGCCTGGTTTCAATTGTGAATCAGTGTGCTTCAGGCTGTTTTTGTTTTGCTTTATTTCTCATTGTTGGTCAGATTCAGGTACTGTGTAGCTCACGTGGAACTTGATCCATTTTTTGTAAGGCAACCTATTGTGGATGCCTAAAAATCATAAAACCATAGAATTTTACAGAACAGAAGGAGGCCATTTGGCCCATCATGTCTGCACCGGCTCGGAAAAGAGCTAGTCCCATTCTCCAACCCTATCTCTGTAGCCTTCTGAATTCATCACTTTCAAATATATTTTCTAAATGGAGGTCGGTCACCAGTGGTGTGCCCCAGGGATCTGTTCTGGGACCCTTGCTGTTTGTCATTTTCATAAATGACCTGGATGAGGAAGTGGAGGGATGGGTTGGTAAGTTTGTCGACGACACGAAGGTTGGTGGGGTTGTGGATAGTCTGGAGGGATGTCAGAAGTTACAGAGGGACATAGATAGGATGCAAGACTGGGCGGACAAGTGGCATATGGACTTCAACCCAGATAAATGCGTCGTGGTCCATTTTGGTAGGTCAAATGGGATGAAGGAGTACAATATAAAGGGAAAGACGCTTAGTACGGTAGAGGATCAGAAGGACCTTGGGGTCCGGGTCCATAGGACTCTAAAATCAGCCCCGCAGGTGGAGGAGGTGGTTAAGAAGGCGTATGGTGTGCTGGCCTTTATCAATCGAGGGATTGAGTTTAGGAGTCCGGGGATAATGATGCAGCTATATAAGACCCTCGTCAGACCCCACTTGGAGTACTGTGCTCAGTTCTGATCGCCTCGCTATAGGAAGGATGTGGAAAAGATTGAAAGCGTGCAGAGGAGATTTACAAGGATGTTGCCTAGATTGAGTGGCATGCCTTATGAGGATAGGCTGAGGGAGCTCGGTCTTTTCTCCTTGGAGAGACGAAGGATGAGAGGAGACCTAATAGAGGTGTATAAGATGTTGAGAGGCATAGATCGGGTGGACTCTCAGAGGCTTTTTCCCAGGGTGGAAATGTCTGCTACGAGAGGACACAGGTTTAGGGTGCTGGGGGGTAGGTACAGGGGAGATGATTGGGGTAAGTTTTTCACACAGAGGGTGGTGGGCGAGTGGAATCGGCTGCCGTCAGTGGTGGTGGAGGCAAACTCAATAGGGTCTTTTAAGAGACTCCTGGATGAGTACATGGAGCTTAATAGGATGGAGAGTTATAGGTAGGTCTAGAAAGTAGGGGTGTGTTCGGCACAACTTGTGGGCCGAAGGGCCTGTTTGTGCTGTAGTTTTTTCTATGTTTCTATGTTCTATGTATCCAGCCTCCTATGGAATCCGCCTCTACCACTCTCCCCGACAGCGCATTCCAAATCCCAACAACTTTGAATAAAGAAGTTTCTCCTCATCTCACTCCTAGCTCTCTTGCAATTGATTTTTATCCTTTTCTAACTTAATATTGAACCTTACTATATTAAGGTCGCTATTTCCCAACTGCTACTCCATTCTGATGTTCTCCACTGGCCTGCCTCATTTCCCAAGACCTGATCCAGCACAGCTTCCTCCCTGGTAGGACTGGAAATGTACTGTTCCAAAACATTCTGCTGCACACACTGCAGGAATTTCTCCCCATTCGTGCCCTGCACTCTATCCTTTTCCCAGTCTACCTTCAGGTAATTGAAATTCCCAACTATCACAACCCTACTTGTCCTTCAGATTTCCATAATCTGCCTACAAATGCTCTCTTCTACTTCCTCCTCATGAATATACCAAATACTAACAAGGTAGCCATTCCCCTCCTGATTCCCACCTCCAACCACATAGATTCTAATTCAGGAACTATGGCTATGCAACTATCTTTGACTAAGACTGCTACACCTCCTCCCTTTTTCCCCCACCCTGTTTCTACTAAAAACCTTACAACCCAGGATGTTAAGTATCCAATCCTGTTCTGGCTTGAGCCATGTTTCTGTCAATGTTACTCTGTCACATCCTTCTAGAGCAATTTCTGCTTCCAGTTCCTCAATACTTCTCACAATACTCCATGCATTTACATACATACAATTTAAACCTGCCTTCATCTCTTTCTTCTCCTTTGGGAGGTCTCCGTTTCTTTGTTTGCTGTTAATATTCGAGCCTTCCTTCACTTCCTTTTCCCTGTTGTCCATCTTCTCTATTTTGCTCTCATTGGTACTGGGGCCGGCACGGTGGCACAGTGGTTAGCACTGCTGCCTCACAGCGCCAAGGACCCGGGTTCGATTCCCGGCTTGGGTCACTGTCCATGTGGAGTTTGCACATTCTTCCTGTGTCAGCGTGGGTTTTCTCCCAAAGATGTGCAGGTTAGATTGATTGGCCATACTAAATTGCCCCTTACTGTTGGGGGGATTAGTAGGGTAAATATGTGGGGTTACGGGAATAGGGCCTGGGTGGGATTGTGGTCGGTGCAGATTCGATGGGCCAAATGGCCCCCTTCTGCACTGTAGGGATTCTATGAAAACGAGGCCCATTAGTCAACCCAATCAATGCTATATAACCAAAAGCAGCAAAATTGTACTGCATTGACTTTTAAATCTAACAAAAGTCAAAAGATTATTTTTTGACAAATGTTCAAAGTGCATTAAAAATGGGAGAAGTATAGCTTAGTACACCTGTTCTTCTATATCCCGTGGTGCTGGTTCTCCTCTTTTCTGAAACCAGTTTGGTCAAATTGAACTAATCATTTGCTGACCCATTGACATCTGAGCATTAAAAAAGTGTTCAATAACTTTTGAAAGCCAGAAATAATTGGTGCCACATGTGTCAACATGTTAAATACAGTAGTGATAAAAAAGGTGGTTACATATTATTAGACAAGTTCCATTCTGATAATGTTTGAACACAGGTCAAAATGTAATGTTTGCGATGGTTATCTAAAGGGTAACATTTGTATTGTTTGAATTCCTCCTCCTTGTTAGGGAATTGGATGCCCTCATGCTGACTTCTGTCATAAATTGTAGGATTAGATCATTTACATTAACAGAAATGTGCAAAGTGTTCTGGCAGGGCTTGGGCGGAGGGGATAGAAGCTAAATCCCAAGTTAAGTTTTAATGATTGCCAGAAACAAGTGGGAGGAAAATAGATGGCAGAAAGGCAATAGACCTTATGCAGCAGAAGAATAAAATATCTGCTGCAATTTAAAGGGGAAATGGAATACTGGAGGAAGCAGACAACCTGAGTGGCAAGGGTCAAAAGCAGAGAAATACCCTCAGAGGGATTGACTTGTGTGTGTTCCTTATGAAGATGTTATGACTGGTGAGGACATGGGTCAACTCAACTTTTCTTTCTCACTTTGATTGATTGCTTTTTTAAATTTAGAAGGTGGGATTGTGGTCGATGCAAGCTCAATGGACCGGATGGCTTCCTTCTGCATTGTAGGAATTCTGTGATTCTACGAAAGTATTAATTCAGTGCCCATATTTAACCATCTATGAGCTGATTGCAAACAATTCAGTCTGACAGGCTTTGTAAGGTTAAACACAAAGGGGTTTGTTTTTATTGAGCTAAAAACCCACCCAGGTAAAGATATAAAGATACTTTAAAAGGCAAACTTATGACCAAATTTTGTAACGCAGGCACATAAAAGTAGGCAAAATTACAAGTAATACAGTGGAGGTTAACTTTTGGTCTAATTAAGATTCAGTGATAAAAGATTAAAACAGAGTTCGCTGTTTGAGTTTTTCACTGTTGTTCATGATTGAGACAGATTTCTTTCCATGGTGCTCTTGAATTTCTAGTGGAGTTGGGACCAATATAAATTGCAACTTCTGGAGACAGTATCTTTTTAACCTGTGGTCCATCTTTTCAAAAAGTCAACGCTATTGTACCTAGGTTCCTTTTGACTGAAATTACCTATCTCTGTGATTTCAAAATGTAATAGAGAGCTCCGAATTTGAGAATAGGGGAGTGGGAGATACTGTTACTGCTCCATTAGACTTCTTCTAAATTCATAAGCAACCAGGATGTTGTAATAAAATACATTTCAAAATAGTTGCTTTGGTCACATGATCTCTCTCTCCATAATGAGTTGGGCATTGCACAGAAGGTGCTCATGTCTGGACTGAACTTTACTACTATGTTATGACCTAGGTGAATAATTTCTTAAATGTCTGAGTCATCACTTCAGAATAGACTATTTTCCCTAAGATGAGCTAGAAAGAACATATCAATGCCTTCTATATAGTCATTGTTCCAGTAGACCAAATCTCAGCCTTAAAAATAGATTTATAGAAATGCAAATGTTGAGAGCCAGTTACAAATTTCAGTTCATTTTTGAAGTAATTTGTGACATCAGGTGGTGAGGTTCCATGTGAGGTTTGCTTTGGCAACCCACATTGGAAACTGCCAGAAACTAATCAACTTGTAATACCCGACCTGTCAGGTGACTTATGGCAGCCATCTTAATCAGTGTCGTTGCTTTAAAAAGATCATTTCAAATAAGTCCAGCATATACATTCGACCAGCTGATGAAATTAAAGATTATTATTACACATGCACTCATCACATCACCATGACAACATGAAGCAGGAGAGACAGACTAATTTGAAATTTGGTCAGGCATTGAAAACTTAAAAATGTGGATTGAGGTAGCTGTGGCAATTAGTGCCACTTTCTTGACAACCAAGGAACCTTTTGTAGTGCAGAAAGAAGCTTAATTATCACACTTTCCTCTTTCCTTTCTCTCCTTTCTTCCTTTCCTCTCTCTTGGCTTTTCTCACGTTACATTGGGTCATCACAATTTTGCTTCATCATCCTTCATATCAACCATCATTTTTTTGAATTCACAGCCAATTACCTTCCTAATGCCAACCCTCAAGTTTAACTATCTCACCGGAGCAGCCGCAATATGCTAATGCTCCTCCTTAGTTTTCTTTGAAGTCTCTTCATATTTCTGGCATTCCTTTATTCATTAGTCTCTTTGATCTTGTATTTTAAGCTTCTGATCCCGTCGTCATTCTAATACCAATACTGATCACACAGCGCGTCATGCACTCGCACAAAGGACATGCATGATTTATGCGACTGTTAAATTTCTTCCACTCTCTGTGCAGCTGATTTTTTTTTCAGGTAGGGTAGGTGTTTCCAGATGTGAATGCATTCATTGATTTCATGTGAGAACCTCTGTCGCTATGTTAAATTGCATTGGGTTGACCACAACATAGGGAGTGGGATAGAACTGGTGATTTACTTAATTAAAAAAAAAGGTTTTGAGCTTCACACTAAGGATTACACCTAAATGTCAAGAAATGGTAACAAGAATTAAATATTCTGGCAGGAAATGCCCCAAAGAAATTAATATTCAGGTCTTCAGTACTTGGTCCTCAAGTAATTTCTGAATCAACATTTTTGAGAACAGATTTTATACACTAGAATGAAAGGAATGGTGTGTTGGGTACACTTGCAGTGGACAGCTTCTGTGAAGCTATTGGCCAGCTTTGCTGGTTGTCTAAGTTGACAGGTATGGATGGGAAATTGAATTTTTTGCTGATTCATTCTTTCCTGGGATATGGATGTTGTCGGCTAGGCCAGCATTTATTGCTCATCCCTAATTGCCGTTGAGAACGTGGTGGCGAGCTCCTTCTTCAGCTACTACTGCCCATGTAATGTAAACACACCTACAGTGCTAACTACCAGAATTGGTGAGCTTCAAGGTGTCAGAGTAGGTTGGGACCTGGAATGTATGGATTATAATGCTGATTTGGATGACTAACTGAGTGGCTAACGTGTTTCTCAGCAGTGGGAGGTGGCGCGCTGTTCACTGGCAGCAGGATTCTCTGGTCCTGCCACTGTCAATGGAATTTCCCATTGCTGTCACCCCATGCCACTGCAAAATTTTGGGAGGGGGCGCACTGCCAGTGGGACCAGAGAATCCTGTCAACATCAATGGCAGGAGAATTCCCCCATGTAGTTTAAGATTAAAGAAAATACCAGCACTAATCCAATATGGTCATCCTAGTGCAGTGTTCCTTAAATATGGACCCAAATTATTTCAGTGTAGGGTAGTTCATGGATTTCTAAAAAAGAATAACTGAACAGATGGAAAATTAATATTGAATGGTTATTTTTCAGCAGTTTATCTGACTCCATCCATTATTGAACCAAAAGCAGAGTGCATTAATTTAAATTAATCTAAATTTGTAGCTTACAGTCTGTATGATTCACAGCCCATCAAATTAAATAAAATTTAATCCTATTTTTAAACACAGAATAAAGGAATCTCAAAAAGGGAATATTCAATAATCGTTGCAATAGTCTTTGTGAGGGAGTCCAATATACATCAGCACATGAGTTTAAGCTGCCAAACTTTCAAAAATAATTTGCATGTGTTTAAAGAAAAATTCCAAATCAATGCTAAATCTTAGATTACAGTCAAAATAACATCTCATGCGTAAAGAAAATCCTCAAATCCTGCAACAACTGTACACATTCTACAAAAATGTGATCTTGTATTGGAAAGAATACCTGAGGAGTGCACATTCTCTATAACAAGGAGAGCTCCACAATCTAGAGCAAACTGTCCATGGTCACACCTGGAGTAACTAATGCTTAGTCCTAGCTTTGCATTTCTAAATGACCTTCTTGGACACTGAATTTCCCGTTAGTTATCTTTCCACTGTAATATGTTATTAGTCATTTATTCTGGATTTTTGAAAACCATAATGTTTAACTGGGAAAGCAGTGTTTATGTTTTGCTACAAATAATTAGAGCAATGCTTACCCATCAAATAGATGTAGTGAAGCTGGTATCAGGGAAAAATTACCTCTCCAAACTTTGCAAGGCAGCCCCATTCTCTTTGTTTGAATAGATGCCTTGTGCGTGGAAAAGGGAGTTCGACATTGCATGCAAGAGAATTGGGACACCCAGCAGGACTCAAGTAGGTACTCACATGACTCACCTAGCACAAGAGGTTGAGTCTTAAAGACAGGGTAAGTGAGTCTGCAATCTGCCATTGAATTTGCAGGTGGCAGTGCTCCCACATATCTGGTCTACTTCTAGGGTTAGATAAAACTGTGTACAGTTTTGGTCTCCTTACTTGAGAAAGGATGTACTGGCACTGGAGGAGATGCAGAGGAGATTCACTAGGTTGATCCCAGAGTTGAGAGAGTTGGCTTATGAGGAGAGACTGAGTAGACTGGGGCTATACTCATTGAAATTCAGAATGATGAGGGGAGATCTTATAGAGACATATAAGATTATGAAAGGAATAGATAAGATAGAAGCAGGGAAGTTGTTTCCACTGGCAGGTGAAACTACAACTAGGAAGCATGGCCTCAAAATAAGGGGAAGCAGATTTAGGATTGAGGAGGAACTTCTTCACACAAAGCATCGTGAATCTGTGGAATTCCCTGCCCAGTGAAGCAGTTGAGTCTACCTCATTGAATGTTTTTAAGGCAAGGATAGATACATTTTTGAACAGTAAAAGAATTAAGGGTTATGTTGAGCTGGTGGGTAAGTGGAGCCGAGTCCACAAAAAGATCAGCCATGATCTTATTGAATGGCGGAGCAGGCTCGAGGGGCCAGATGGCCTACTCCTGCTCCTAGTTCTTATGTTCTTATAAGCTTTGGAAGGAACTATGGAAGATTACTTGGCTATGGTGCATCTTGTAGATGGTACAAACTGCTGTCACTGTGCACTGGTGATGGAGGGAGCACATGTTTAAGTGGGGGGTGGGGGCCGAGAGGTGGGGCTTGTCTTGTGTGGTGCCAAACCTCGAATGTTATTGGAGTTGTACTCATCCTGTCAAGTGAAGACTATTCTATCACGCTATCTAGATGGTGGACAAGCTTTGTGAAATCATGGAGTCATTACTTACCAAAGAATTCCCTGCCTCTGAGCTGCTCTTGTAGCCACAGTATTTATATGTCGTCAAGTTTCAGTTAAGCTACTTCCAGTTAAGCTCCTGGTCATTGAGAATCCCCAGGAATTTGATGGCAGGGCATCAGTGATGGTAATGCCATTGAATAACAAGAGGAGATGGTTAGATTTTCTCTTGTTGGAGATGATCATTGCCTGGAGCTACGTGATGTGAATGCTACTTGCCACAAAATATATATGTTCAGATATGGCCCTTACAATATTACAGCAATAGTCCTGAAGACTTGTGCTCCAGATCTTGCACTTGCCTAGCCAAGCTGTTCCAGTACAGCTACAACACTGGCATATCCCCAGCAAAGTTGCTCAGTTATATTCTGTACACAAGAAACAAGACAAATCCAACCCAGCAAGTTATCACACCATCAGTCTACTCAATCATCAGTGAAGTGATGGAAGGGGTCAACAGCACTCTCTCAGCAATGACCTAGAAATCATAGAAATCATAGAAACCCTACAGTGCAGAAGGAGGCCATTCGGCCCATCGAGTCTGCACCGACCACAATCCCACCCAGGTCCCACCCCCACACATCTACCCGCCAATCCCTCTAACCTACGCATCCCAGGACTCTAAGGGGCAATTTTTAACCTGGCCAATCAACCTAACCCGCACATCTTTGGACTGTGGGAGGAAACCGGAGCACCCGGAGGAAACCCACGCAAACACGAGGAGAATGTGCAAACTCCACACAGACAGTGACCCGAGCCGGGAATCGAACCCGGGACCCTGGAGCTGTGAAGCAGCAGTGCTAACCACTGTGCTACCGTGCTCATGGATGATCAGTTTGGATTCCGTCAGCAGTCAGAGTCACTCAGCTCCTGACCTCATTACAGCCTAGGTTCCAACAGGGTCAAAACAGCTGAATGCCAGAGATGAGAGTGACTGCCCTTAACATCAAGGCAGCATTTGACTGAGTACAACATCAAGGAGCCCTCGCAAAACTGGATTCAATGGGAATTGGGGGAGTCATACCTGGCAGAAAGGAAGATGGTTGTGGTGATTTGAGGTCAATTTTTTCAGCTCCAGGACATCACTGAAGGAATTCCTCAGGTTAGTGTTCTAGGCCCAACCAACTTCAGTTGTTTCATCAATGACCTTCCTTCCATCATAAGATCAGAGATGGGGATATTTGCAGATGATTGCACAATATTCAGTATCATTTGTGAGTCCTCAGATACTGAAGCAGTTCATGTCCAAATTCAGCAACGTTTGGACAATATTAAGGCTTGGGCTGACAAGTGGCAAGTAATATTCACGCCACATAAGTGCCAGGCAATGAGCATCTCCAACAAGAAAGGATCTAATCATCACCCCTTAACATTCAATGGCATTACCATTGCTGAATCCCCCACTATCAACAACCTGGAGGTTACAATTGACCTTAAACTGAACCAGACTAGCCATATAAATACTCTAGCTACCAGAGCAGGTCAAAATTAAGAATCTTGCAGTGAGAACTCACCTCCTGACTCCCCAGAGCCTGTCCATCTACAAGGCACAAGTCAGGAGTGTAATGGAATACTCTCCAGTTCCCTGCATGAGTGCAGCTCCAAGAATACTCAAGAAGCTTGACACCATCCACGACATAGCAACCCGCTTGATTGTTACCCCTTCCACAAACATTCAATCCCCCAGCACCGACGAACAGTGGCAGCTGTGTACACCATCTACAAGATACATGCCAGGAACTCATCAAGGTTACTTAGACATCACTTTCCAAACCCACAACCACTACCATCTAGGAGGAAAAGAGCAGCTGAAACCTGGGAACGCCACTATCTGGAAGGTTCACCTCCAAGTCACCCACCATCCTGACTTGGAAATACATCACCGTTCCTTCACTGTCTCTGGGTCAAAATCCTAGAACTCCCTCCCTAACGGCACTCTGGGTGTACCTACACCTCCGGGACTGCAGCAGTTCAAGAAAGCAGCTCACCACCACTCTCTCAAGGGCATCTAGGGATAAGCAATAAATGCTGGTCTAACCAGCCACTCCCAAATCCCATGAAATTTTAAAAAAAGGTGTGAATGGCTAATTAGCAGTCATCTGAATGTAATGTGAGGGAACAAAGAAACAACAAAAGGCCAACCCAGCAAAAAAAAAGACTAGCTGGAGGCCTTCTGGACTCGTTGAGTTGGACAATTTCAGATCTTAACCTACCACTATCTTGTCCTATATGGTTTGGTTTTTGCTTGTTCTACCTTGTCTCATTTTTTCCTTTATTGCTTCATGTCGCATTTAGATGGCTGCCATGTAGCCATACATGATTCATCTGGGCACATCTTTTGTTTCTTTGCTATACCAATCACAGTACTCTTTAGCACCACAAAATATTTTATTAAATCTCTATTTATCCTGTCACACTCTTTCCCTTTTGCTCTTACTGCTCCTCCCTTCTCCCACTGGCTCTGTTAGATTTCTATATTTCTTCAGTTCTGATGAAAGGTCAAGTTGACTTAAAATGTCAACTCTGTTTCTCTCTCCATTGTTGCTGTCTGCAGCTGCTGAGAATTTCCAGCACTTCTTGCTTCCATTATGGCATGACATACATCCTTGGCACATTCGACAACCATATGCACATTGTTGACCCCAATAATAAAATGGGATAAAGGTACTATAATGCCAAAAACCTCATTTCAAAACTGAAGAGATTTCCAGGTAGCATTGTCTGCTCTGAGAACATTTCTTGATGGTGATAAAAGTTGCTACCTTTTCCTGAGGAAAAAGGTCAAGTTTCTACTCAACTGCCATAATACTAAATAATGACCCATCTACAAAATGCTGCTGCATGCATTCATTGCACTGTAATGCTCATTGGCAGCTCTTAAATCTGATAAAAACAACACTGGCATAGGCAGCCACATGAGCTTATAATATTTGTAATTGAGTGCAAGATGCTATGATGATTGCAGTTACATTACATTATAATTAATGCAATGTTACATCAGTGTAAATCTATAAAAGTCTTGGAACTTTTCAATTAGGAAAAATAGTGGCATTTTATTAAGAAATATGTTCATGAGGATCAAATAAAAGTCTTTGATACAAAAGCAAAGCTTGCATAACTGATTCAAGCTGTTTGGAGAAGTAAATGATAGGAGGTGAACACAATTTTGCAATATTTATACACTTCTATTATAGATTGCATGCTTGACAACCATATAATGTCACCTGACTGCAGAACTGTGTTTTATTTTGCTACAAAGAATAGAAGGCTTGAATTGGCTGTTAAAAAGTAGCCATGATGTGAAGATGCCGGCATTGGACTTCAGTAGGCACAGTAAGAAGTCTCACAACACCAGGTTAAAGTCCAACAGGTTTATTTGGTAGCACAAGCCACAAGCTTTCGGAGCGCTGCTCCTTCATCAGGTGAGTGGGAGTTCTGTTCACAAACAGGGCATATAAAGACACAAACTCAATTTACAAAATAATGGTTGGAATGCGAGTCTTTACAGGTAATCAAGTCTTAAAGGTACAGACAGTGTGAGTGGAGAGAGGGTTAAGCACAGGTTAAAGAGATGTGTATTGTCTCCAGCCAGGACAGTTAGTGAGATTTTGCAAGCCCAGGCAAGTCGTGGGACACATGAGGACGGCCTCAACCGGGATCTTGGGTTCATGTCACACTATCTGTAACCCCCACGACTTGATTTAGAACAGAATTGAGGAGGAACTTCTTCTCCCAGAGGGTAGTGAATCTTTGAAATTCTCTGCCCAATGAAGCAGTAGAGGCTGCCTCGTTAAATGTGTTTAAGTCACAGATAGATAGATTTTTAACCATTAAGGGAATTAAGGGTTATGGGGAACGGGCGGGTAAGTGGAACTGAAACCACTATCAGATCAGCCATGATCTTATTGAATGGCGGAGCAGGCTTAAGGGGCTAGATGGCCTGCTCCTGCTCTTATTTCTTATGTTCTTATGTTCGTATATACAGTGGGCTATTTTTCATTTTTACTCCAAAAGTTACAAAGCTCAGAGTGGGCCAGGCAAACCCGAATCCATTCCTTGCTTGCTCTAAAAAACAAATTCCAATTGAATCCAATTCATAGACTCCACAAGAGAAACAAACAAGATCCAAGCTGACAAGATAAGGCATTGCACCCCATTTGCACTTGATCTTAGCCAAAAGGCTTGCCTGCTGTTCATCAGCCTTTCATTTTACCATCAGTGTAACAAAAAGCACCTACATTTCTTATAGGGATACACAGCTTTTTGATGTTTAAGACCAAAGTGTGGCAATCCTATGGTAATACTGATGGGAAAGGATTAGTAAAACACTTACTTACAAAAAAAAGTCAACACCCTGAATTTTGCCGCCCTGCCCGCCACGGGATTCAGAAGGGGCGGGGGTGGACCCTTTGATCTCAGGCGGGATTTTATGGTTTCTGGACGAATTAGGCCATAAAATCCCACCCAACATGTTTGCTGTATCATGATGAGGTAATAGGCTTCAAATTCTGATTGGTGAAATTCACATGGAATGTTTAGTGTTCTGGCACTATATTTCTTTAAAATTCATTGTCATGGGATGTGGGCATCTCTGGCTGGGCCAGTATTTATTACCCATCTCTAATTGCCTTTGAGAAGCAGGTGGTGAGCTGCCTTGTAGAACCGTTGCAGTCTGTATGGTGTAGGTGCACCGACAGTGTTGAAAGGGAGGGAATTCCAGGATTTTAACCCAGAGACATTGAAGGAATGGCGATATTTTTCAAAGTTAGGATGACAAATGACTTGGAGTGGAACTTTCATGTGGTGTTTGTTGCACTTGTCCTTCTAAATGATAGCGGTCGAGGGTTTGGAAGGTGCTTCCTAAGGAGTGTTGGTGGGTTCCTGCAGTGCATCTTTTGGATGGCACATACTGTTGCTACTGTTGGTTGGTGGTGGAGGGAGTGTGGTGCCAATTAAGTGACCTGTTTTGTCCTGGATGGTGTCAAGTTTCTTGGGCGTTGTTGGAGCTGCACTCATCCAGGCAAGTGGAGAGTATTCTATTACACTCCTGACCTGTGCCTTGTAGATGGTGGACAGGCTTTGGGGAATAAGGAGATGAGTTACTTGCTGCAGGATTCCCAACCTCTGGCCTACTCTTATAGCCACTGTATTTATATAGCTAGTCCAGTTCAGTTTCTGGTAAATGGCAACCACTAGGATGTTGATAGTGGGGGATTCAATGATGGTGATGCATTGAATACAGTAAGAAGTCTAACAACACCAGGTTAAAGTCCAACAGGTTTATTTGGTAGCAAACGCCACTAGCTTTCGGAGCATGCTGCTCCTTCGTCAGGTGGAGTGCATGCTCCGAAAGCTAGTGGCGTTTGCTACCAAATAAACCTGTTGGACTTTAACCTGGTGTTGCTAGACTTCTTACTGTGTTTACCCCAGTCCTATGCTGGCATCTCCACATCATGATGCATTGAATGCCAAGGGATGATGGTTACAGTCTCTCTTGTGGGAGATGGCCATTGTCTAGCTTTTGTGTAACACAAATGTCATTTGCTATTTCTCAGCCCAAATCAGGATATTGTCTGGGTCTTGTTGCATTTGGACATGGACTGCTTCTGCCTGTGTTAGCTTTACATAGTATTAACCATCCATACTTGACCTTGGCCAATTGCGGATTGTACTCTAATGACTCTGGGCTACCTATAAAGCTTTCTCTGAATTTCTTATTCTTTATTAATTTTGGTGTGGTGAATTATCGCACTGCCAGCAGTGAAAGGATTATTCACAGCCAGATTAGTATCTGGAAGTTCAGAATATTTCTACAGCCTTAGAAAAATGAAGTGATGTAATTAATAACTGTGAAATGAAAAAAAAACTGATATCAAATTGCTGTTCTTTGTCATTTTATAGGTTACATCATATGATGAGTTCCAGAACGCGTTGATTAGCCACACAACTGATAATCATAAATGTATGAGATCAGGGCTCCCAGATCCAAAGGGATTCATGCAGAGAAATATTACGCTTTAAATTTGATCTGCACAAGACCCACTCCATGTCCTTTCCACATCAGCCTTCTCCCAGTAGATGCAATCAGGAGTCATATGGACTCTGCACAATCCAGCTGTGAAAAACAACTAGCCATAAAAGAGGCAAGGTTTTATTATTTAGCAAATTAACACCACAAAGGCAATGGTTCACAAGGTTGCATTAAGTTTTTAAGAGATGTTTATTCAATCAGTCCCAGGTCAGTGATAAAAGTAAGTAAAGAAAATCAAGTCATGGGGGTGCCAGCCTGCTTTGGAATTGAAAGAAAGGGCAGCTATAGGCTGGAATTCACCGACCGTTCACACACCAACACCACTGTCAGTGCTCAGTCAAATCTCCACTCACTGCAGCGGGACCAGAGAATCCCAGCTATGGACAAGGTCGGAGAACCTGGCAATAATTTCCTTACCTACTACCCACGGCACGGTGGCGCTGTGGTTAGCACTGCTGCCTCAGTGCCAGGGACCCAGACTCAATTTTGTCCTCGGGTGTCTGTGTTGAGTTTTGCACATTCTCCATGTCTGTGCGGGTTTCCGCCGGGTGCTCGGGTTTCCTCCCACGCTCCAAAGGTGTGCAGGTTAGGTGGACTGGTCATGCTAAATTATCCCTTAGTATCAGGGGTATTAGCAGAGATTGTTGTTGGTACAGGCTCAATAGGCTAAATGGCCTTCTTCTGCACTGTAGGGATTCTATGATTCCGTAATATAAATAGGGTGATTTCTAATAGATCTCCCCAAAAAATCTATACAAACAATTTAAAAAAAAATTCATAGTGGGACATGAGCGTTGCTGCCTGGCTAGCATTTATTGTCCATCCTTGGAGGGATGTTGAGAGTCAACCACATTGCTGTGGCGCTGGAGTCACATGTAAGGATAGCAGACTTCCTTCCATAAAGGACATTAGTGAACCAGATGAGTTTTTCTGACAATCGACAATGGTTTCATGGTCATCAGTAGATATTTTTAATTGAATTCAAATTCCACCATCTGCAGTGGCGGGATGTGAACCTGGGTCCCTAGAACATTAGCTGAGTTTCTGGATTAATAGTCTAGCGATAATACCACTAGGTCATTGCTTCCCCTCAATATGGATGCAAAGTTGTCTATGAAATAGAAAGCAAAAAGTAATGGTGGCCAACTATTTTTCAGAGTGGAGGATTGTATTATTGAGATCCTGAGGGGTTGGTTAAAGGATCCCTGCTCTGATTCAAACTTGTTGGACTTTAACCTGGTGTTGTGAGACTTCTTACTGATTCATGTTGATCAGCTGGACATAAGTACAGAGTGTAACTGCAAAGTGTTCAGATAATACAGAACTTGGAAATGTGGGAAACAGTGGGGAAGATGGTAACAAATTCCAAGTAGGTTGGCGAAATGAGCAGACAAATTAATGCAGTCAAGTCTGAAGTGATGCTTTTGCTGTGGAAAATACCAACATAAAACACATGGTCTAATTTTAAAGGCAGTGCAGGAACAGAGAGACCTGAGAGTATAAACTTTTTTTCTTTTATTTCTGGCAAGTCATGACGTGGAGATGCCAGCATTGGACTGGGGTAAACACAGTAAGAAGTTTAACAACACCAGGTTAAAGTCCAACAGGTTTACTCGGTAGCAAAAGTCACAAGCTTTCGGAGCCTTAAGCTCCTTCTTCAGGTGAGTGGGAATTCTGTTCATAAACAGGGCATATAAAGACCCAAACTCAATTTACAGAATAATAGTTGGAATGTGAATACTTACAGCTAATCAAGTCTTAAAGGTACAAACAATGTGAGTGGAGAGAGCATTAAGACAGGTTAAAGAGATGTGTATTGTCTCCAGACAGGACAGCCAGTGAGACTCTGCAAGTCCAGGCAAGCTGTGGGAATTACAGATAGTGTGACATGAACCCAATATCCCGGTTGAGGCCGTCCTCATATGTGCGGAACTTGGCTATCAGTTTCTGCTCAGCGACTCTGCGCCGTCATGTGTCATGAAGGCCGCCTTGGAGAACGCTTACCTGAATATCAGAGGCCGAATGCCCGTGACCGCTGAAGTGCTCCCCAACAGGAAGAGAACAGTCTTGCCTGGTGATTGTTGAGTGGTGTTCATTCATCCGTTGTTGCAGCGTCTGCATGGTTTCCCCAATGTACCATGCCTCGGGACATCCTTTCCTGCAGCGTATCAGGTAGACAACGTTTGCCGAGTTGCAAGAGTATGTACCGTGTACCTGGTGGATGGTGTTCTCACGTGAGATGATGGCATCTGTGTCGATGATCCGGCACGTCTTGCAGAGGTTGCTGTGGCAGGGTTGTGTGGTGTCGTGGTCACTGTTCTCCTGAAGGCTGGGTAATTTGCTGCGGACAATGGTCTGTTTGAGGTTGTGCGGTTGTTTGAAGGTAAGAAGTGGGGGTGTGGGGATGACCTTGGCGAGATGTTCGTCTTCATCAATGACATGTTGAAGGCTCCGGAGGAGATGCCGTAGCTTCTCCGCTCCGGGGAAGTACTGGACGACGAAGGGTACTCTGTCCACCGTGTCCCGCGTTTGTCTTCTGAGGAGGTCGGTGCGGTTTTTCGCTGTGGCGCATCGGAACTGTCGATCGATGAGTCGAGTGCCATATCCTGTTCTTATGAGAGCATCTTTCAGCATCTGGAGGTGTCTGTTGCGATCCGCCTCATCCGAGCAGATCCTGTGTATACGGAGGGCTTGTCCGTAGGGGATGGCTTCTTTAACATGTTTAGGGTGGAAGCTGGAGAAGTGGAGCATTGTGAGGTTATCCGTGGGCTTGCGGTACAGTGAGGTGCTGAGGTGACCGTCCTTAATGGAGATGCGGGTGTCCAAGAATGCAACCGATTCCGGAGAGTAGTCCATGGTGAGTCTGATGGTGGGATGGAACTTGTTGATGTCATCATATCGTTGTTTCAGTGATTGTTCACCATGACTCCAAAGGAAGAAAATGTCATCGATGTATCTAGTGTATAGCATCGGTTGAACGTCCTGTGCGGTGAAGAAGCCTTGTTCGAACCTGTGCATGAAGATGTTGGCATATTGAGGTGCAAATTTGGTCCCTGTGGCTGTTCCGTGAGTCATTGTGGTCCAGGATGAAGCAGATGAGTTGTAAAATTGCATCTGGAAACTGGCAGTTTTCGGCGCTGAGCACTGAGGCCGATGCAGCAATGCCATCATCGTGGGGGATGCTGGTGTAGAGTGCCGAGACATCCATTCTACACCAGCATCCCCCACAATGATGGCATTGCTGCAATGGCCTCAGGGCTCAGCGCCGACAACTGCCAGTTTCCAGATGCAATTTTACAACTCATCCGCTTCATCCTGGACCACAATGTCTTCACCTTCAACAACCAGTTTCTTCATCCAGACACACGGAACAGCCATGGGGACCAAATACGCACCTCAATATGCCAACATCTTCATGCACAGGTTTGAACAAGACTTCTTCACCGCACAGGACCTTCAACCGATGCTATACACTAGATACATCGATGACATTTTCTTCCTTTGGATTCATGGTGAACAATCACTGAAACAACGATATGATGACATCAACAAGTTCCATCCCACCATCAGACTCACCATGGACTACTCTCCGGAATCGGTTGCATTCTTGGACACCCGCATCTCCATTAAGGACGGTCACCTCAGCACCTCACTATACCGCAAGCCCACGGATAACCTCACGATGCTTCACTTCTCCAGCTTCCACCCTAAACATGTTAAAGAAGCCATCCCCTACGGACAAGCCCTCCGTATACACAGGATCTGCTCGGATGAGGAGGATCGCAACAGACACCTCCAGACGCTGAAAGATGCCCTCATAAGAACAGGATATGGCGCTCAACTCATCGATCGACAGTTCCGACGTGCCACAGCGAAAAACCGCACCGACCTCCTCAGAAGACAAACACGGGACACGGTGGACAGAGTACCCTTCGTCGTCCAGTACTTCCCCGGAGCGGAGAAGCTACACCATCTCCTCCAGAGCCTTCAACATGTCATTGATGAAGACGAACATCTCGCCAAGGCCATCCCCACACCCCCACTTCTTGCCTTCAAACAACCGCGCAATCTCAAACAGACCATTGTCCGCAGCAAACTACCCAGACTTCAGGAGAACAGTGACCACGACACCACACAACCCTGCCACAGCAACCTCTGCAAGACGTGCCGGATCATCGACACAGATGCCATCATCTCACATGAGAACACCATCCACCAGGTACACGGTACATACTCTTGCAACTCGGCCAACGTTGTCTACCTGACACGCTGCAGGAAAGGATGTCCTGAGGCATGGTACAGTGGGGAAACCATGCAGACGCTGCAACAACGGATGAATGAACACTACTCGGCAATCACCAGGCAAGACTGTTCTCTTCCTGTTGGGGAGCACTTCAGCGGTCACGGGCATTCGGCCTTTGATATTTGGGTAAGCGTTCTCCAAGGCGGCCTTCACGACACACGACGGCGCAGAGTCGCTGAGCAGAAACTGATAGCCAAGTTCCGCACACATGAGGACGGCCTCAACCGGGATATTGGGTTCATGTCACACTATCTGTAATCCCCACAGCTTGCCTGGACTTGCAGAGTCTCACTGGCTGTCCTGTCTGGAGACAATACACATCTCTTTAACCTGTCTTAATGCTCTCTCCACTCACATTGTTTGTACCTTTAAGACTTGATTAGCTGTAAGTATTCACATTCCAACCATTATTCTGTAAATTGAGTTTGGGTCTTTATATGCCCTGTTTGGTTAGGGCAAGTTTAGGGCCAGTTATATGCCCTGTTTGGTTAGGGCAAGGTTAGGGCAAGTTTAGGGCCAGTTATATGCCCTGTTTGGTTAGGGCAAGTTTAGGGCCAGTTATAGATGGCAGAGGGAAGTTATGTGTGGAACCGGAGGAGATTGGTGAAGCATTGAACCAATATTTCTCTTCGGTGTTCACGCAAGGGGACATGAATATAGCTGAGGAGGACACTGGGTTGCAAGGGAGTAGAATAGACAGTATTACAGTTGATAAGGAGGATGTGCAGGATATTCTGGAGGGTCTGAAAATAGATAAATCCCCTGGTCCGGATGGGATTTATCCAAGGATTCTCTGGGAGGCAAGAGAAGTGATTGCAGAGCCTCTGGCTCTGATCTTCAGGTCGTCGTTGGCCTCTGGTATAGTACCAGAAGATTGGAGGTTAGCGAATGTTGTCCCATTGTTTAAGAAGGGGAACAGAGACTTCCCCGGGAATTATAGACCGGTGAGTCTCACTTCTGTTGTCGGCAAGATGTTGGAAAAAATTATAAGGGATAGGATTTATAGTTATTTGGAGAGTAATGAATTGATAGGTGATAGTCAGCATGGTTTTGTGGCAGGTAGGTCGTGCCTTACTAACCTTATTGAGTTTTTTGAGAAAGTGACCAAGGAGGTGGATGGGGGCAAGGCAGTGGACGTGGTATATATGGATTTTAGTAAGGCGTTTGATAAGGTTCACCATGGTAGGCTTCTGCAGAAAATGCAGATGTATGGGATTGGGGGTGATCTAGGAAATTGGATCAGGAATTGGCTAGCGGATAGGAAACAGAGGGTGGTGGTTGATAGTAAATATTCATCATGGAGTGCGGTTACAAGTGGTGTACCTCAGGGATCTGTTTTGGGGCCACTGCTGTTTGTAATATTTATTAATGATCTGGATGAGGGTATAGTTGGGTGGATTAGCAAATTTGCTGATGACACCAAAGTCGGTGGTGTGGTAGACAGTGAGGAAGGGTGTCGTAGTTTGCAGGAAGACTTAGACAGGTTGCAAAGTTGGGCCGAGAGGTGGCGGATGGAGTTTAATGCGGAGAAGTGTGAGGTAATTCACTTTGGTAGGAATAACAGATGTGTTGAGTATAGGGCTAACGGGAGGACTTTGAATAGTGTGGAGGAGCAGAGGGATCTAGGTGTATGTGTGCATAGATCCCTGAAAGTTGGGAATCAAGTAGATAAGGTTGTTAAGAAGGCATATGGTGTCTTGGCGTTTATTGGTAGGGGGATTGAATTTAGGAGTCGTAGCGTTATGTTGCAACTGTACACAACTCTGGTGCGGCCGCACTTGGAGTACTGTGTGCAGTTCTGGTCCCCACATTACAGGAAGGATGTGGAGGCTTTGGAGAGGGTGCAGAGGAGGTTTACCAGGATGTTGCCTGGTATGGAGGGGAGATCCTATGAGGAGAGGCTGAGGGATTTGGGATTGTTTTCGCTGGAAAGGCGGCGGCTAAGAGGGGATCTTATTGAAACATATAAGATGATTAGAGGTTTAGATAGGGTGGATAGTGATAGCCTTTTTCCTCTGATGGAGAAATCCAGCACGAGGGGGCATGGCTTTAAATTGAGGGGGGGTAGTTATAGAACCGATGTCAGGGGTAGGTTCTTTACCCAGAGGGTGGTGAGGGATTGGAATGCCCTGCCAGCATCAGTAGTAAATGCGCCTAGTTTGGGGGCGTTTAAGAGATCCGTAGATAGGTTCATGGACGAAAAGAAATTGGTTTAGGTTGGAGGGTCACAGTTTTTTTTTAACTGGTCGGTGCAACATCGTGGGCCGAAGGGCCTGTTCTGCGCTGTAATGTTCTATGTTCTATGTTCTATGTTTGTGAACAGAACTCCCACTCACCTGAAGAAGGAGCTTAATGCTCCAAAAGCTTGTGGCTTTTGCTACCAAATAAACCTGTTGGCCTTTAACCTGATGTTGTTAAACATCTTACTGTATTTCTGGCAAGGCCAGTCTTTGTTGTCCAGCCTAAATTGCTCTTGAACTGAGTGGTTTACTAGGCCATTTTAGTAGGCATTTTAGAGTTGCTGTCGGTCTGGAGTCACATGTAGTCTGGATCAGGTAAGGATTGCAGTTTTCCTTCCTTAAAGGACATCAGTGACCCAAATGGGTTTTTACAATCAGAGTTTAATGGTCACAATTACAGAGACTATCTTTATGTTTCAGGTTTATTACATGAATTGAAATTTCATCAGCCGCCGTAGTGGAATTTGAACCCAAGTCTCCAGTGCATCAGCCAGTATCCCTGGATTACTAACCCAACAACATTGCCGCTGTGACACTGTCTGCCCTTTGTCGGTCGGAGGAAAAATTGAGAAGCCTGTTAACAAAGCACATTGGATAGTTTTCAGGGAAAAATGAACATGGATTTGCGAGGCAAAAACATGTTCGAAGACCTTGATGAGGAATGTGTAGTTTGAGGTAGGGCAATAATTCAAAAGGATAGAAGGGTGAAGTATGAGTTTTTGACGAGGTAATGGTAGTTTCAAAGGAAGAGGCCAGTATCTGATGAGAGAGAGCTGGTAATATATCCAATAATGTGAGATCAGGCAGAGAAGCTGGGTGGTCAGCAATTCAGCGAGTAGAAGGTGATGACAATGAACACATAATAGAGGGGAAAGAGGGGATTTTCACAGTAACTTCATTGCAGTGTTAATGTAAGCCTAATTGTGACTAATAAATAAACTTTACTTTAACCTTAATAGTTCTGTATCCCTAATAGGCTAAATATCTGATCTCTCAAATCAATTTACAATCAACCAGGAGGATAAGGCAAGATTTAAACTTGGAAAAAAATCAATTTAAATTTTTAAAAAATGAGCACTGAGGAAGGCACGTACAAGTTTCAGGGTTTTTAAAAAAAATCAACACATAAATGCACCTTCTTCTTTCTTTTACATAAATTGTTCTTGCTATTTATTGTTATATTTTAAGGCAGATACAAGGATGAACTGATCTTTTGAGTTGTGTTTGTACGAGAAGCGTTAGGTTTGTTTCTGGATCACAGTGCCAAGGTGAAAACCTAGACAACTTATTAGCCCAGAAAGGCAGGATTTTTCTGTGAGCGCGCTGTCCCTGTCACAACTTCATTCCTAAGACTCTGGTATCAGCAAATGTGAACCAACGCTCCAATGCATGCAAAATAAGAATACAGGAACAATATGCATTTAGGTATCTCTTTTAAGACTTCAGCGTGCCCAAAACCCTCCAGTTTTTTCTTTGTTTACTTAGTGTCACAAGTAGGCTTACATTAACACGGCAATGAAGTTACTGTGAAAATCCCCCAGTCGCCACACTCCGGCACCTGTTTGGGTATACCAAGGAAGAATTTAGCATGGCCAGTGCACTAAACCAGCACGTCTTTCAAACTATGAGAGGAAACCGGAGCACCCGGAGGAAACGCACACAGACACGAGGAGAAATTGCAGACTCCACACAGACAGTGACCCAAGTTGGGAATCGAACCCGGGTCCCTGGCACTGTAAGGCAATAGTGCTAACCACTATTCCACCCCACGAAGTAGAGTAATTTTTGTAAAGCAGAGAACTGCAGCGGCCAATGTGTGCATAGCAAGGTCCCAGCAACAGCAATCTGAAAAATTGACCAGATGACATGCAATACCATTTGCACCTGGATAAAATAACAACTACAATGTCAGAGGTGCCCCATTGAGAATGAAGGATGGATGCGAAGCAGCTTTCCAAACTTGCATTCGGAGTCCAAGTGCTTACATCACCTACAGGTGCAGTAGAAAAACTGCTGGCGACAAGCAAGACTGATATTATCGTTTCACACTGTACTCCAATGCTGATTTCCTGAAAGAGTTCCTGAAAGAAACTTTAACCCTCAAAGCACCTGTTGAGCAGTTGCCATGCTTGCAGCCAAATTGGGCTGTTCTTTATTCAGCAGTGTATGGGTTACTGGTATCTCTGTCTGATATCTTATTTTGAAGAAAGACCGTGAGAATTTGATAGCTGAAACCCTTGTACCAGCTCAAGCAGAATTAAGTTATAATATGGCTGCATGAATATAATGCATTTTTAGCTTATGACTCATGTGGTAATTATTGCCTTTCATTTGCCTCTGCACAACCATCAGGCGTTAATACTTAATGCACTGAGGTGTTCTTGTGCCACAGCAAACCTTTTAATATTTTTTTTGATTTAGCACTTCTTGATAAAAAAAACCTTTGCACCCCTCCTCCCCAAACTTTTTTTTGCTTCACTTTCACATTTTCCCCTCTTTTCTATTGAAACAGCTCATGGTCTCTGCTGCAACCTTTTGTGTTTGGTTTTTTTTCATATGCAAATGACCTGGGTGCCATGGAAACCATTCAAAGAGAAGAGGGGGTTGGAAACAAAAGCTTCTACAGGAGAATGGATCAGCGCATATTCCCACTGAGGGAATAACAGTTAATGCTGGCGGACAAAGCTAGCCTTCAGAAAGACACCTGGTGGCAACAGTCCGGAGACAGGGACAGAAATTTATAAATAGACGATTCTGAAAACTGCCTTTGGTGGTTTGAGTTATATGTTCTCAAATTTCACACCGAAATATCGTTAATCGAATTCAGCAAAGCACCTTACGATGCAAATACCATTTGCACACTTTTCATTGTGCTGCTTCATGGCACAACTGTGCTTTAAGCAGGGGAGCATATGACGACTCAGAGCACGTCAATCTAATGGCAGCTTTAAAGAGAAGAAAACGCTATTTTCCGTTTCCTCTTTATCTCTCTTTTCTTTTTCCTGTTTCACATCATGGGAACCACTGAACCTTTTGAATAACGCTGCAGCAATTGTGGAGCCCAACCCAAAAAGAAAATTGCAAGGTTGCATTATGTTGCTTTTGGTGTTGACTTATCAAATATTAATTAAATATTATTTTTGCTCAACACACTTTGACTTTGTAACAAATATATAATTTGCTTCTAGGTCATCTTGCAGCACCAGAGCACTACTCATGGAACACTGAAATGCTTCAAGTTCTTTGTCGATCCTACTAATATGGCCCTAGAAGGTTTTATTCATATCAAGAGAATTGCTGAAATGTTTGCGTTTCGTGATGACTGAGGTCGACTTCATTTATTTATTAACACTATGTTTAATTAAGAGACTGATTTATTGTGAAATATATCTAATTACTTATTTCACAGCATAATTTTGTATAAAAACATAATAACTTGAGAGTTTTTAAGAACCCAAAGCTCAGGATATTTCAGGGAGCTTGTGAATTGCCAGTATTTTGAATGCAATTCATATCTATAATACCAAGAGCTGAATTGGACCATATCCCTCTATTTCCTCCCTATTCATGTACCCATCCAGATGCCTCTGGAATGTTGTTAATGTGTCTGCTTCCACCACATCCTCTGGCAGCGCATTCCAGGCACCCACCACTCTGAAAAAATTCCCCTGCACATCTCCCTTAAAAATGTTCCCCCTCTTACCTTGAACCTGTGCCCCCTTGTAATTTCCACTCTTGGAAAAAGCCTCTGACTATCCAACCTGTCTATGCCTCTCAATTTTATAGACCTCTATCAGGTCTCCCCTCAGCCTCCGTCTTTCCAGTGAAAACAATCATAGTTTATTTAACCGCTCCTCATAGTCAACGCCTTCGAGACCAACCTTCTTTGCACTCTCTCCAAAGCTTCCACGTCCTTCTGATAACGTGATGACCTGTATGGCCAAATTCCCCTTGTACTCGATTTTCAAGTTCGCTGATGACACCACCATTGTGGGTCAGATCTCAAACAATGACAAGACACAGTACAGGAATGAGATAGAGAATCTGGTGAACTTGCGCGATGACAATGATCTCTCCCTCAATGTCAACAAAAAGGAGATAGTCATCCACTTCAGGAAGCGTAGTAGAGGGAATACCCCTGCTTACATCAATGGGGACAAAGTAGAAATGGTTGAGAGCTTCAAGTTTTTAGGTGTCCAGATCACCAATGTGTCCTGGTCCCTCCATGCAGACACAGTTAAGAAAGCCCACCAATGCCTCTGCTTTCTCAGGAGACTAAGGAAATCTGGCATGTCTGCTACAACTTTCACCAACTTCTACAGATGCACCATAGAAAGCACTCTTTCCGGTTGTATCACAGCTTGGTATGGCTCCTGCTCTGTCCAAGACAGCCAGAAACTACAAAAGGTCATGAACAAAGCCCAGTCACTCACTCAAGCTAGCTTCCCATCCATTGACACTGTCTACACTTCCCACTGCCTCAAAAGCAGCCAGCATAATCAAGGACCCCATGCACCCCGGACAGACTCTTCCACTGGGAAAAAGATGCAAGTACCAATCAACTCAAAAACAGCTTCTTCCCTGCTACCATCAGACTTTTGAATGGACCTACCTCGCATTAAGTTGATCTTTCTCTATATCCTAACTATGACTGTAACACTACATTCTGCACTCTCTCCTTTCCTTCTCTACGTACGGTATGCTTTGAATAGCACACAAGAAACAATACTTTTCATTGTATACTAATACATGTGACAATAAACCAGATCACATCAAAGAACTGCTTGCAATATTCCAAATGCAGCCTAACCAAGGTTTTATATAGCTGCAACATGATTTCCCAACTCCTGTACTCAATGCCTGGCTAATGAAGGCAAGCATGCCATATACTTTCTTAATCACTTTGGCCACCTGTGTTGCCACCTTTAGGGAACTGGGACCTGCATGCTCAGATCCCTCAGTTTGTTAAGGGTTCTGCCATTTACAGTATAATTCAGACCTAAATTTGATCCTCGAAATACATCACCTTGCTTTTGTCCGGATTAAACTCCATCTGCCATTTCTGTGCCCAAGTCTCCAATCTATCTATATTCTGTTGTATCCGTTGACAATCCCCGGCACTATCAGCCAATCTTCTTGTCATTTGCAAACTTACTAATCAGACCACCTACATTTTCCTCCAGATCATTTGTATATACTACAGACAACAGAGGCCCCAGCACTGATCTCTGTGGAACACTACATGCTATAGATCTCCATTCTGAAAAACATCCTTCCACCTCTACTCTGTCTTCTATAATCAAGCGAGTTCTGTATCCATCAAGCCAGCCCATCCTGAATCCCATGTGATTGAGTTTTAGTACCAGTCTGCCATGTGGGACATTGTAAGAAGTCTAACAACACCAGGTTAAAGTCCAACAGGTTTATTTGACCAAATAAACCTGTTGAACTTTAACCTGGTGTTGTTAGACTTCTTACTGTGTTTACCCCAGTCCAACGCAGGCATCTCCACATCATGTGGGATGTTGGCAGACTGGTACTGAAGTCCATAAAAACTACATCCACAGACCTTCATCAATTTTTTTTGTCACCTCTTCAAAAAAAACTCAATCAAGTTGGTGAGGCATGACCTTTCCTGTACAAAAACATGCTGCCTGTCACATAAAAGACAAATTAAAGGTCAAACTAGAGATAAAATGGAAAAAGATGAACAGTACAAGAGCACAGATTGGTGCAGTTCAATCACATGCGTCATAAAGTAGGACCAATCATTGAGAATGTATGTCTAAGAAGATGTTTAAATGCAACTTGCAAACATTGTTCTTACAAAATACCCACACTATGAAAGTTAAATGCAAGATTTGCAGATGAAAACTGTTTCTCAGAGCTTTTTGCCAAGCATGGCTATTGATCAGAAATCTCGTGGAGAAAGCCAAAGAGCTTCAGATGATATTGCTTTCAATGATTTCCTTTTGGGTTATCTGTTAGCCAGGATCTCTTTCAAGCTCAGATGGACCCCATTACTTACCCTGTGCCAGGATGCATCTGTATCACAGATGATATAGCTGTTGTGGGAAGAACAAAGCAAGAATATGACCATAACATGCATTTATTCATGCAAGTGGCACGTAACAGTCTGAAATGTGACATCAAAGTGCAGCAGATCCACTTCTTCGATTCTATTTATTCCAGTGCTTACAAATTCCCTGATCCAAGTAAAATAGAGGATATTAAAGCTGTGCCAACTCAAAACAAGGATGATCTTCGAAGGTTTATAGGTCTCTTTGATTTCTGCTCCCAATGTTGCTCAAAAATATTAATTGCTAATGGAAATGTTGAGAAAGGATGTTCCTTTCCTTTGGCACGAAGACCATCAATATCTCTTTGAAGCATTGAAGCAGTCACTATCAGAAGCATTGACATTGAAATTAATGATCCTAGTGAAACAACTGCCATGGAGATGGACACTTCACAGAAAGGTCTGGGAGCATTCATACTACGAAAAGGCAAACCAATTGCATTTGCTTTAAAAAATCTGTCTGTAACATAACTGCTCCAACATTGAGTGGGAAACAAAGAAACTAGATGCAGGAGCAGGCTTTTCAGCCCTTTGAGCCTGCTCCGCCATTCACCTTGATCATGGCTGATCATTGAATTCAATATCCTGATCCCCCCTTCCTCCCATATCCCTTTAGCTCCAAGAGCAATATCTAATTTCTTCTTGAAATCAGACAACGTTTTGGCCTCAAGATTAGCTTTACTGTTTGGAACCGTGTTTTTCATACCTATCTATTTTGCAAAAAATTGGTGATAGAGACTCACCTTTATTCTTTCATGGGATGAGGGAATCACTGGCAAGGCCAGCATGTGTTGCCCATCCCTAATTGCCTTTGAATAGAGTGGCAGTTAAAGGTCAATCACATTTCTGTGGGTCTGGAGTCATAAGTAGGCCAGGCAAGAACAAGGTGGTGATCTTACCAAAAACATTTAAATGCCAAACAAGCCTGAAAATGGGAGAAGATCACATCCATCTTTTGGGTGGGCCCCGAGACACAATCGTATGGCACTTAGAAAAAAAATTCAGCAAAGCATGCTTCTCACCAGGAGGGGGAGTGGACATAGCCTATTCATGCCGGGAAGCTGGCTGCTGAGCTGTAGGGGTGCCATTGCGCATGCACCCTCATCTTCTACAGTGCACTAGAACATTTGCCACTCCCCCAGACATTGCACCCCTCCCATCGCCCCCGTGGACATGGCCCCCACCCCAATTGCTCTTGCATTTGTCCAGGGATGGGCAATGCCTGAGGGGCACTGCGCACACCTGCCCCAATCACCGAGGGGGTTCAATGGCCTCCAGTCCGACCAGCAAGGCCATCATTTCAGGTCCCCTTTCGTGGGGACCGTACGTGATCCTTGCCAGTGAGGACCTCCACCGGCAAGGTCATTAAGGCAAGTGAGCCCGACAATTGCGTCTGGGGCTCACTAATCATATTAAAATCAGCTCATACATATTTAAATCAGCATCACACCCTTCCCGGGCATGAGGCAGATTATGCCAGCAGAACAAGGCCGGTAACATTGCGAGAGTTGAGAAACCAGGTGCGAACCAGATTTTTTGCCTCTCGCCCGATCTTACCAGCTCGCCATTTCAACTGACCAGCTTGACGACCCTATTAAATTGCCCCAACAGATTTCCTTCCCTAAAGGACATTAGTGAACCAGAAGGGTTTTACAAAAATCGACAATGGCTATTAGATTTATAATTCCAGATTTTTATTGAATTTAAACTTCACCATCTGCCATGGTGGGATTTGAACCCAGGTCCCCAAAGCATTACTCTGGGCCTTTGGATTGCGAGTCCAGCAGCAATACCACTACATCATCACTTCTGCGATAATCCTAGTGAAACAACTGCCATGGAGATAGACGCTTCACAGAAAGGTCTGGGAGCATTCATATTACGAAAGGCAAACCAATGGCGTTTGCTTTAAAAAATCTGTTTATAACATAACTGCTCCAACATTGAATTTTTCAAAATCACTCATCGACCAGTGTGCCATCAATATTGCAATATCTCTTGTTAAAGATGCAAGGTTATGAGTGTGAGGATCAGATACAAGCCAGGTAACTTGATGACCACATCAGACACACTTAGCAGATTGTCTAACACTGCAAAAACAGAAGATATATCTTTAGAAATGAACATAACTACATACACATTCAAATTAGGAGTAGGCCACTCAGCCCCCTGAGACTGCATTACATTCAATAAGATGGTGGCTTCTAGGATTGTAATCTTAACTCCACATTCTCACCTACCCCTTTGCTTATCAAGAATCTATCTACCTCCAAAATATTCAAAAACTCAGCTATGACTACCTATTGAGGAAGAGTTCCAAAGGCTCGTAACCATTTGAAAGAGGGTTATGCTGCAACTGTACAGGACCTTGGTGAGACCACATTTGGAATATTGTGTGCAGTTCTGGTCACCTCACTATAAGAAGGATGTGGAAGCGCTGGAAAGAGTGCAGAGGAGATTTACCAGGATGCTGCCTGGTTTGGAGGGTAGGTCTTATGAGGAAAGGTTGAGGGAGCTAGGGCTGTTCTCTCTGGAGCGAAGGAGGCTGAGGGGAGACTTAATAGAGGTTTATAAAATGATGAAGGGGATAGATAGAGTGAACGTTCAAAGACTATTTCCTCGGGTGGATGGAGCTATTACAAGGGGGCATAACTATAGGGTTCGTGGTGGGAGATATAGGAAGGATATCAGAGGTAGGTTCTTTACGCAGAGAGTGGTTGGGGTGTGGAATGGACTGCCTGCAGTGATAGTGGAGTCAGACACTTTAGGAACATTTAAACGGTTATTGGATAGGCACATGGAGCACACCAGGATGATAGGGAGTGGGATAGCTTGATCTTGGTTTCAGATAAAGCTCGGCACAACATCGTGGGCCGAAGGGCCTGTTCTGTGCTGTACTGTTCTATGTTCTATGTTCTATGTCCTAGCTCTGTCTTGAATGACCAACCCTTCATTTTTAAACAGTGATTCCTTGTTTTAGATTCTCCCAAAAGAGGAAATAACCTCTCGACATACACCCTGTCAAGATCCTCAGGATTTTACGTGTTTTAATCAAGTCCAAGCAGATATGAGCCTTGCCTGTCTGATCTTTCCATACAAGCCAACACTTCCATTCCAGATATTAGTCTTGTAAGCCTTCTCTGAGCTGCTTCCACTTTTATATCCTTCCTTAAATAAGGAGGCCAACACTGTAAACAGTACTCCAGATACAGGGGCAAACTTTACCATTCCACCCACCATGGGAATTGTAGCGGACAAGGGGGTGGACCATAGAAAGGTCTGTTGACCTTGGGTGAGATTTTCCGGTTTTGGGGCAAGCATGGCCAAAAATCTCACCCGTGGTCTCACTAGTGTCCCGTATAACTGAAACATAACCTTCCCACATTTGTATTCAATTCCCCTTGTTATAAACAACAATATTCTAATTGCTGCTGCACCTGCATACTAACCTTTTGTGATCCATCCACTAGGACACCCTCTGAACCTCAGAGTTATGCAATTTCTCATCATTTAGATAGTATGCTTTATTTCCATTTTTCCTGCCAAAATGGACAATTTCGCATTTTCCCATATCACACTCCATTTGTCAGGTCTTTGCCCACTGAACCTATTTATATCCGTTTGTAGCCTCGTTATGTCCTCTTTATAACTTACTTTCCTACCAATCTTTGTGCCATCAGTAAATTTAGAAACCATACCTTTGGTGTCCTCATCCAATTTATTTACATAAATTGTAAAACTTAAGGCCTCAGCACTGATCCCTGTGATCTCTGTTTCCTGTTACCCAGACAATCTATTACTCCCTATACCATGAGCTTTTATTTTCCACAGTAACCTTTGATGTGACACCTTATCAAGTCCTTTTTGGAAATATAAGTAGAGTACATCCACTGGTTCCCCTTTATCCACAGCACATCTTACTTCTGCAAGTAACTCCAATAAATTGGTTAAACATGATTCCTTTTGCACAAAATCATGTTGACACTGCCGGATTACCTTGAATTTTTCCAAGTGCCCTGCTATAATGTCTTTACTAATAACTTTTAACATTTTCCCTATGGCAGACGTTAGGCTTACTGGCCTATAATTTCCTACTTTCTGTCTCTCTCCCTTGTTGAATAAAGGCGTTCCATTCACCACCTTTGTGACATGATATTCTTCAACAACTTCATCTTGCTCACTTGGGCATGGATCGGATGAGAAGGCTTACAAGACACATGCTAGAAAAGGCAGTGTTGCAGGGGAGGGTGGGAAGAGACAGGCACTGAGTGAAGAGAAGGCGTGGGGTGGCATTTCTAATGTGCTCCCTCAAGGGGACAGCCACTGCGGAGACCTCTCGGAGTTGCATACCTGCAAAAAAATAAATTGCGATGGAAAATCGCTACAGTGCCTAGGCAGCACATTCAAAATGGATTCCATCAATTTTAGCAGAAAATGCCCAAGAACATATTAATTCAAACTATTAAGTGATTGTCACAATTAAACTCGTGATTTTGAAACTACCTGTGTCCTTAACACCTGGAACCATTGTGGTAAATGTGCCTCTATCCTCTTAAGGACCCTCAGAACCTTTCTATAGTGACCAGAACTGGATGCATTACTCTAGCTGTGGTCCATCCAGAGCTTCATCAAGGGTCAGCATCGCTTCTTTGCTTTTACACTTGGTGCCTGTACTTATGAACCTTGAGATCTCATTGGCTTTACTAATTCCTCAATATTTCGAGCCACCTTTAAATATCTATGCCACATGAGACCCCAGGGCACTCTGTCTTTGCACATTCTTTAAATCTTTGCTATTAAGGCTACATTGCCTCTCCCTATACTGCTATCAAAATGCATTACCTCACACTTCTTTCTACTAAATTCCTTCTGCCACTTTGTCCATTCTGATAGCCTATGTCCTATGGGTATCATCCTCACCATTTGCCACACCTCCAAGTTTGGTACCATTAGCAATATTTGATTTTTATTTTGAATTCCAAAATGCAAGTTTTTTTTATTTCTAAAAGCAGCGATCCTAACATGACCCTTGGGGAACAGCACTGTCCACCATTCTCTCATCTGAAGAACAACCATTTACCATTATGTACTGTTGAGCATGATCCACGTGAGAACAAGCTTATGCCTGAGTGCGAGTATCAGTTTCAGAAAAAGAAACAAGGGACTGGATTTTTTACTCGCTGCCAATGGGTTTGAAGCCCAAGTGGTGGAAAAATTCCAGTGGGTGGCCTTCCCATCATTAGCTACCTGCCCACCCCTGCCTGAAATTTTGGGGGAGAGAGGGTTTCATCCATAGTGGGGAGGCCCACACCATGTGGGAAGTCTGACACTTTAGCTTGGCTGCTGTCTGATAAGGAGAGGACCCCTTTTGAGGATCCCTTGGACCCTTTGGAGACACCACTCAATGTTATCCACCCGTTTGCCACCACCACCACCTCCACCCCACCCCCGCCGCCTCCCCAGCTTCCTGAACCTGGCTCCACACAAACCTCAACCAATTTGCCAAGAATCCTGACTCCTGGACTCACCTCGGCTCCTCAGCATTGGTTCTGGCTGTTGTCCCAGCAGTGACCACCATTCCCAGTGGTCCTGCTGGGACTACAGACTACCGGCTAACCGATTGGCTGGAAACTCTCTAAGACAGGGCTTCCCCCCGCTGCCCCCCCACCCCCCGCCGATTAAAGGGCAGACATCTCACCTTAAAAGCAATTAAAGCTTCTTCCCGTGTGCAGTTGCTGCAGGGCAGCCGTTGGAATCATGGGCTGGCTATCTCCCTGACCTTTTTAGACAGAAGGATGGCAAGGACCACAACAAAACATAAAATCCAGATCAAGATATTCTTAAGTCCTGAGCTAAAATCAGACAGTCCAAAACCTGATTTAACTCAAAAACTGTAAGAAAAACAGTCATTAGATTTGATTTATAGATCGGCTTATGAGGAGAATTTGGGGTCTGTTGTATTCATGCCAAGAACGCGTATTCACAGAGATTTGTTTATTTGATTTTGAAGTTGTACAGTTAGTGCTTGTAAATATATATATATTTTAAAATCCTTCCAGAAGATTCCAGAAAGCCAGATGTAAGTGGTTTAGTGCATGTGGACTTGCATTTAAAATTCCTTGATCTTTCGCATTGCTCCAGCTAATTCCACTTGGATTACCCTGATATCATTAATGCAAACAAATAGAAAACTCTACCTCAACTTGCCTTTATGACATCTTTATCACATTCCCAGGCTATCCCAAAATTTTGAAATGCAGCCGCTGTTGTTTAAACGCGGCAGAAAATTTAGGTTTACCAGGCTGGTTCTGGGGATGGCAGCACTGATTTGAGGAGAGATTGTCTATGTTAGGATTGTTTTCGCTGGAGCTTAGACAAATGAGGAGGGGATCTCAGAGACTTACAAAATTCTAACAGGACTAGACAGGATAGATGCAGGGAGAATGTTCCCGATGGTGGGGGTGTCCAGAACCAGGGGTCACAGTCTGAGGATGCAGGGTAGATCTAATGCTAAAGTGCAAAGGGACTTGGGAGTCCTAGTCCAGGATTCTCTAAAGGTAAACTTGCAGGTTGAGTCCGTAATTAAGAAAGCAAATGTAATGTTGTCATTTATCTCAAGAGGCTTGGAATACAAAAGCAGGGATGTACTTCTGAGGCTTTATAAAGCAATGGTTAGGCCCCATTTGGAGTACTGTGAGCAATTTTGGGCCCCACACCTCAGGAAGGACATACTGGCACTGGAGCGGGTCCAGCGGAGATTCACACGGATGATCCCAGGAATGGTAGGCCTGACATACGATGAACGTCTGAGGATCGTGGGATTATATTCATTGGAGTTTAGGAGGTTGAGGGGAGATCTGATAGAAACTTACAAGATAATGAACGGCTTAGATAGGATGGACGTAGGGAAGTTGTTTCCATTAACAGGGGAGACTAGGACGCGGGGGCACAGCCTTAGAATAAAAGGGAGTCACTTTAGAACAGAGATGAGGAGAAATTTCTTCAGCCAGAGAGTGGTGGGTCTGTGGAATTCATTGCCACAGAGGGCTGTGGAGGCCGAGACGTTGAGCGTCTTCAAGACAGAAATTGATAAATTCTTGATTTCTCGAGGAATTAAGGGCTATGGGGAGAGAGCGGGTAAATGGAGTTGAAATCAACCATGATTGAATGGTGGAGTGGACTCGATGGGCCGAATGGCCTTACTTCCGCTCCTATGTCTTATGGTCTTATGGTCTTAGTTAGGACGGCGATGAGAAGACATTTCTTCACCCAAAGAGTGGCGAACCTGTGGAATTCATTACCACAGGAAGTAGTTGATGCCGAAACATTGAATGTGTTCAAGAGGTGGCCAGATATAGCACTTGGGGTGAATGGGATCAAAGGTTATGAGGAGAAAGCAGGATTAGGCTATTGAGTTGGACAATCAGCCATGATTGTGATGAATGCCAGAGCAGGCTCAAAGGGCCAAATGGCTCCCTCCTCGTCCTATCTTCTATGTTTCTCACAGCGACATGTCCCACAAACAGCAAATGAAATAAAAGTAGTCTGTGTAATGGTGATGCTGATTGATGGAGGAACGTTAGCTCGTATACAGGAAAACCTCATACTATTCTACAGATAGTACCATGAAGTATTTTACAACCAGCTGAACAAGGTCTCAGTAACTATTCATTTGAAATACAGTACCTACAACAATCCCTTAGTATGCCAATGTCAGTGCAGTGTCCTAAGAAATGTGCAATGGGGTAATTACCTGGAGAGTTGATTTAAAAAGGACTAATGGGCAATGTATTTTTAGGCACACTGCTGCAAGTTAAAATAAAAACATATTTAAATTAGACCTAGTCTTGCAATCCCTGAAATATTTGTAATTTTAGCTGTGGCATATGAGCCTCTGTAGGAGGCCTTGTGGCACAGTGGGTAACATGCTTGCCTCTAAGCCAGAAGCTCCAGGTTCAAGTCCCACCCCAGGCCAAACGGTGTTCATACCGTGGCCCAACAGAGTGCATGTCAACCTGCAAATCCTTCCAACGTACCAATGGTTGGTGGAAGGAGTGGAAGAGAGTACAGTCAGCCACACTTGATGTGCAGTGGTGCCCCCTCAAGCTACAAGCCCCTGACGATACAACAGTGACATGTTTCTATATGCAGGAAGGGAATTGGAATGAAATATAAGCCTCTAAAATATAGTATATCACTTTCATGCACACCGCAGCACCTTTATTAAGCCTATTTGACAAAGATTTTGGTAACGGTTACATCACAGAAGGAGTTCCAAACTTGGGTCAAAAAAGGTAGATTAAGTGCATCTTAAAGGAGTAGAAGGATAGAATGAATGATAGAAATAAAGGCTGATAATTCAAGGCACAAGGAATCAGACATGCAAGAGGTTTGTCTTGGAATAATGCAGAGATCTTGGAAGATTGTTGGGCAGGAGGCAGTTACAGAGATGGGAAGGGGTGATACCATGGACAAATTTTAAAAAGATTGAGAATTTTAAATCTGAAGATTTTGCTGGACTTGGTCAGAAATGGGTGAATGAGACTTAATGCCAGTTCGGTACAGGTAGCAGAATTTTAGATGCATTCAAGTCCACAGAGAGTGAAAGATGGAGGAACAGTTCAAATAGTTGAGTCTTGAGGTAACAAAAGCATGGGCAAGGGTTTCAGCATTGATGGCTGAGGCAGGACTACGACAGCTAATATTAGGGAGGTGGAAGTCAGGAGTCTATGTGATGGAGAGGGTGTGGAGTTGGAAGCTCAACTCAGGCTCAGAACAAATAATGAGGTTATGAACAGTATCACTCAGCCTCGGTCAGTGGCTGGGAAGGTAATGGAGTTAATGGATAGGGAACACATCGTGTGCTGGCACAAAAGACAATGGGCAGGATTTTACAGCCTTACTCAACCCGCCCGAGGTCAACGGACCTTCCCATTGTCCGCCCCTCACCCACTCCGATTTCGTGGCGGGCAAGGCGGTAGATTTCTGGTGAATGGTTCAAATCTTCTGGTCTCAGGATCGTCAGATGGAAGACCTTATCCTTGCACCTTTTTTTGAACAAGGGTGTAACATTTTCAATTCTCCAGTCATCTGGCATCACCTCTATGTGACTGTAAGACTTCCCTCAGCACCCTTGAATGTATCTTATCTAGTCTTGATACCTTATCAATTTTAAGATAGTCTTTTTAACACGTCCTTCTGGAAATTTGGAATTCTCTTCCCATAAGCTTGTGATGCTGGATTACTTGAAAATTGACACTGAATTGGATAAATTTATATCAGGTAGTGGTATCAAAGTGGGTAAATGGAATTGAAGTACAGATGGGCCATAATTTAATTGACTGGTAGAACAGCTTCAAGGGGCTGACTGGCCTACACTATATGTTCCTACATTTATACTTTTATCTGTATTAGAGGGCTGCATCCAGATGCAGTTCAATAATATAGTTAAATCTGCATACATGACCTCAGTCTAACCTTGTAGGCGGCACAATTAGCAGAGAGCAATTTGAAAACAAATTTAGAACAACTTGAGTCACTTCTAGTTTGGTTGAAGATTCTCTCCTCCCTAACAGATATGTAAACTGACAGCAAAATCATTTCTATCTTTTACCAAATATTTGTAAGTTTGAAAGTTGCACTCTATGTTGTCACAATAATGGGCAACACAATGGTGTTGACAGGGTGTGAACTCAAGGCATGTAATTATCTGACCTGAGACTGACGATTACAAGTGGAGGGAAGGAACAATCAGAGCCATGGTTCATTCTCATGGGACGTGCTTCCTAACAGGCAATTCCAGAGTGGCCTGGATGACCTTGCCCTTCATTTCCTTCTCCTGACATTCCCCCCAACATCCTTGCCATTTTCACAAGTTGGAAATTAAGCCGATCATGGTGGAACATAATTTTTAAATGATAATGGGTGGAGGAACTGAAGGAAGATTCCATTGATGCAACAAATTATTTGACCTGTATAGGAGAAAACAAGACAACACCTCCCCTCCTGCAATAAGAATTAATTCTTGCTGTATCACTTAGTGCAATAAATCTTATTCACCAGTTAAGGGAAAAACAACAACACATTTATTCACAGGTTAAGGCTAGACAGAGGCTTGCAGCCAGCTCTCAAGAAGGTTCTGGAACAGAAACCCAAGCTCACCACCCTCCCCAGATCATGTGACTCTTACTCGGCAGATTGATCCTTAAGGGACAATCACCACATCCCTCTCCCTCTAAAGTCCTTTTATACAAATGTCAACATTCACTTTACATAGTCCAAGATAATTAAATATTTAACACATTAATTTAGTCACAGCATATCATTTAAAATGGCTTCAAAGTCACAATATTCCAAGATTTGCTTCAACTTGGTGATATAAGCTTTAGGTTTTCCCTGGGGTTCTCCCCCTTGAATTAAACTTAAATTTCTGTAATATGACCAATGGTTTCAGATGGAAATGTAAGTTTACCAATTCAACAATCTCATTGAGTGACTTGGGATCGGGTATACTTGGGATTGTGAGACTGCAAATCAAATTGTAAGCCTGGGTCTCACATGCGCTCAGTAGGATTGCCTTTCTTTTCCCCTCCTCTATTCTGATTGTCTAAAAGTAATAACCTAAATGCTCTGTGCATTATGTCCAGTCCTCCATGGAGGCACTCATCTTCAATGAAAACTGTATTCTCACATTCAAGGTTCACTTTTGCTCTCATCGCCAATGGAATAATTCTTGTCCACTGGCTAAGGGAAGAACAACACTTTTGCTTACAGGCAAAAGCTATACTGAGGCCTGCAGCCAGCTCCTGAGGATGTTCCGGAACATGAACCCAGGTCACCAGAGTAATCCCCCACCCTATTCCCAGATTGGTTCCCCAGGTCATGTGACTCTTACTCTGCCGATTGATCGTTAAAGTGACAATGATCACACTTATGAAGTAATATTCTCATATCTTAGTATTACTGTAGATTGTCAGATACATTTTGGTCTGTTAAATGGTAAAAATGCAACTTCTGTACTTGTGGGTTTTAATGTTACTCAATCACCTCAATATAGTCCACACAGCAACTTTTGGCTTGTGTTCATTCTAAAATAACTTTGGCCACTTCTTGCAATTGTAGATAGAAAATACTTTGTCCACTGGATTGATGCCAATTCAACTCTGAAAGTCACCACTGGAATGATCTGTTTCATTTATTCACAACACACATTTCATTCCCTACACAACACAATAAAACACACATTCTGAAGTGTTCAGATATTGGCTGAATTAAACTGTCACCACACGGGTGGCCTGACCTGACCTGACCTTCAACAGCCCAAAAGATTAGGACACTGGGCACTTTTGTTCCGTGATGTGCAAAATTACACCATAATGTGTTTCTATTAATTTTCAAAATGAGTCTCTGGTAAGGAGAATATTTTTGGCACATCCCAGCTTATCCCTTGATTAGCTTGCTATGTCATTTCAGGGAACATTTAAGAGTTAACTATATTGGTGTGGGACTGGAGTTACATATAAGTGAGCAGGAAATGACAGCAGCTTTCCTTCTCTAAAGACACAAGTGAACCAAATGGATTTTGAAGTTATTCCAACAGCTTTATGGCCACTTTCACTGATAGCAGCTGTTATAGACAGGAGAGACAGAAAAACAAACTGAACTTATTTCCTCTCACCAACTGTCCATAAGCAGAAGGTGTTTTGAATTATTTTTAAAGTATGCAGTGGCATGATTTCTCCAGACCTCAGTTTGTGCGATCCAATTTACTAATAACTTACAGCAAATTTACATTATGATTAACTCAGAAGGTTAGTTTATTTCACATTGAAAACACAGGGGAGGAGTGTTTGAAAGTTCCCACTCCACTACACCTGCACACACACATACAATAAAGAGGGGCAATAGAAAAACATGTTTTACAACTACGAACTCTAACGGTATAAGAACCCTAAAAACTAATACTTGTTCTCAAGATTTTCAGAGTTCAAGAAGGGGCGGCATGGTAGCACAGTGGTTAGCACTGCTGCTTCACAGCTCCAGGGTCCCGGGTTCGATTCCCGGCTCGGGTCACTGTCTGTGTGGAGTTTGCACATTCTCCTCGTGTCTGCGTGGGTTTCCTCCGGGTGCTCCGGTTTCCTCCCACAGTCCAAAGATGTGCGGGTTAGGTTGATTGACCAGGTTAAAAATTGCCCCTTAGAGTCCTGGGATGTGTAGGTTAGAGGGATTAGCGGGTAAAATATGTGGGGGTAGGGCCTGGGTGGGATTGTGGTCGGTGCAGACTCGATGGGCCGAATGACCTCCTTCTGCACTGTAGGGTTTCTATTTCTAAGTCAAAGTCTAGAGGATGTTTCCTTTATGGCTAAGTTCGGTCTCTGATTTGAGACAACCGCATGAAAACCCTTGAAGCAAATGGCGCTGCAGCATGATGAGATTTCTGTGCTTAGGCCAATTGTCAGGCGTTGATCAAAGACTTCTAAAATCAAGCAGGCTTTGTGGTGATGAGAGATGGTAACCAACTGCCTGGTGGCTGGAGTCCTTTCCAGTTGATATTAAAACAGCACTCTGCCTGTGAGGCCAAATATATATTAGAACTGTCCAAAAGGCTTGGGTCATGTGACATGGCGTTTCTGGCCAGAATTCCTCCTCAGAAGGGAAACACGGTGGTAGTTGGGTTTCAATCTCTCTCTTTTGTGATAGTTCAGGTTGGGAGTCATTGGTTTTGTTAATTACAAGTGGTTTGTAAAATGAGGTGTGCTTTCCATAGGTTGAAAGAGGGATTTTTCTTGTCCTGTGTTCATGTGACTTGTAGAAGCCATTTATTTTGCTTCAGCCTAAAGTCCATTTTTTAGACACAGCAAAGAATAAAGTTCTGGATTTCTTTTCCTATCATATGGATTCAATCCAGTTTCATATTAATCGTTTTTCCCCTCTGCATGAATTCAAATTTTCATTCTGCCATAGTAGGATTTGGACTCACATTCTCTAAATCATTCATCCTGGTCTCTGGATTACTGGGCTACTGATGTCACCACTATGGTGTCCTGTATTTCAGTTCTGTAATGCAATGCTGAACTCAATGCATGTTTTTCCAGAGAGAAGATTTGAGGTGACCACTGAGTGATGCAGTGGATTCAACTACCTGATTATGTGACTGAAAGGCCTGTCTTTGCAAGGCACTGGCAAGCTGCCCACAAGGCATTGGCAGAAACCACTCAAATTGAGAGGTGTGGTTGACACCTGGCAGCTGCACTATCTGAAGTGTGAATGCACCTACTAAAGACAAGGGGGAGGTTTTACTTACCTGACCTTTAGGGAGCGGGTCAGTGAGAAATCTAACAGCATGCCAGTAAAGGCACCAATGATTTCCCCGCCTAGGAGTCAGCTTGAATGACAGATAGGGCCGCCAGTCAGATGGGGAACTTGTTGGTGATGGATGCAGCATCAGGTAATTTTTCAACAGTGTTGGGGTGGAAGGGTTGATCATAGATGACGGTGGTTGATCATGGGGAAGGTGGTAAAAGTGTTGGTCAGAGGAAGAGAGGATTTGATTGGAGGAATTTCAATTGGGGGATCATGTTGATCAGAGGGGCCGATCAGGAACTTGGAAACAGTTGGGGGTTGATTACAATTCGCATTGATCAGGAGGAGGGAGGTCAATGGGGTGCAGTGGGGGGGTGGGTGAAGAGGAGGAAAGGATATGATCCGGTAGAAAAGGGAAAGTTGTGGCTTGTAGAGTGAAGGAGGTTGGAGGTGCCGTGGTGGGGATAATCGCAGGTCTGAAGTGCAGGAGTGATCAGAGGGCCTGGCCAGGAGGTTAAGTTTGGAAGTCTCATGGTGGGACAGACGGTCCCACTTCTAGAGGGATTGGAGACTCAGGCAAAAGATTAGTGGGTGGGGACAGTCTGATCATGGAGCCTCTTTGGACAGGAGCCTCAGTACAACAGGGAGGTGTGAAAACAGCTCCTAAATTCACCAAGGCTTCACCTCAATGAAGCTCCCAACTTTCAGAAAATCCAACCAACAACAGTGAAATTGAAAACCTGAGTGAGAAGAAGGCTGAAAGTCTCTTTATCATATTTAAATTTGCAACCGGCCTCATTGGAGCCAATTGGACATCTACCTACTTTCCAGCCTCACTCAAAGTTGGAAATAGATGGGTTGAAGATAGATTTCAGTCAAGAATGAGATTTCAGATTTTAAGCCCTCACCTGACCCAAGCCTAACCATCTTTTATTGGTTGAAATTCCCCGCATGAAGTTTTCCCCCTGATGCCCCTTGATTTCAGGTTTATCAGGACTCCACTGTACAACACTTGGTCAAATGTTGCCTTGATGTCAGGTGCAGTCACCTCTTGTCTGACCTCTGGAATTCAGCTGCTGCATTTAAACGAAGGCTATAATGAGGTCTGGAGCTGAGCACTTCTGGCAAAACCCCAACCCAGCATCAGTGAGTAGGTTATTAGTGTGTAAGTGCCACTTGATATCATGTTGAAGACTGCTTCTATCAATTGGTCAATGACTGAAAGTGAGTGGTAATTGGTCAGATTGGATTTGAAATAAAATGTCTCACTACACTTGCCAGTACAGGATATATTTACAATGTACATTTATATTTTACGTCAAACGCTCTGATACATACATCCTGAGGGAGATTTTATAAGTTCTGGGTCCTTCAGTGTATTACAGCAAGAAGGCCTTAGGCAGTGGCCTTTCCCCATTGAGCCTTTGGAGTGACCACCCCCTAATTTTACTTCATCCCTCAATACATGATCCCCGACCTTGGAATATGCCAGTCTGTAATAATTGATCATCAATAATGTTTTGCACTGCAAGACCAGCAAGTTTCAGATACACCAAAGAGCATCTTTCATTGAGTTGATGGTCCTCCAGAAGCCGTTGATGCTTATCTCAGTGTGCATCCCAAGAAACGGCCCATAGAGCATAGAGTGCTACAGATCTGCTCGGCAAAAAACATTGCATCTCTTTCAAGTCGTGCTTTGAAAAGGCGCATTCCAGAAGGAGGTGGGCGACAGGTTCTTCCCCACTGGGGCTGCTTTGAGGGCAGTGTGCAAAGATGGTGAGAGTCTGAGCGTGCAAAAGAATCTGACCAATGTACCCTTTTACTAAATGAAACATTCAGTGGCAATGCAGCCAAACCCATCCTCTCAAAACTGGGCATGGATAGAACCTTCACAGTGACACTGGCTGTTTATTTCCTGAGGGATTATGCACAAGCTTGATGCAGCTGCAGAAGATGATGGTCATCAGGATGAGTGTGTTGTTGAGTACATCTTTCCCAACATCAACCTCCCCCCCCCACCCCACCCCCCCCCCCCCCCCTCCCCCACCCCGCCCCTCTCTCTAGTACCTATAGACAGGGCCCATTTCTGATCTCTAAATAAAACAAAAGGTGGCTCCAGTGACTGCCATTTCGCAGGAACGGGAGCAGGGTATGGGCCACAACTGTGCCACATAAAGCAACACTGAAAATTTCTTATACCTGATGACCAGATTCTGATCCGCAATGAGGATGTTCCCAATTGTCCAGTTTCTGTTTCACAATGTCTATACCCGCCTTCTAGCATTTGGCACACAGTTTTGGCACATATCCCCAGCATTTTCAAACAGATTGACCTGATGGTGAAGGGTACAAAGGATTGCTTAGTCCACTTCCCCAAGAACATGGCCTCCGTATAGCTGGAGTTTAGATGGGGTCCCAAGGCCGATTCAAAATGGACTGCAGATGCTCATCAGACTGCGAGCCAACAGCGGATCTGAGCAGAAATCAGTGACATGTCCCTATACAGGGAGACTCAACAGATGTCCTGCCCACAGCCTGCTTGATGGGTGCCATATATTAAAGTAGACCCCTGCATTTTTTATCTCTCATAAATAATTGTTGCTATCAGCATTAATCTAGCTGCTCCATAACTGAGTTTGCCTAAGTGTTTCTCGGGAAATTGCCCACAAATAATCAACATGTCAGACAAATAAATAAATATTCCACTAATTTTATTCATAGAATAGTATTTTGCTACATAGTCAAGCGAAGGTTATTTTTATTATAATCATTTTTTATTTAGTAACAAGCGACACCAGGAATAACTGTTCTTATATTGCTGCCTTTCTCTAATTGTACTGATGCTGCACTCTGAGATTCGTATTTATTAGGTAACCTGAAAGCGATGTAGACAGCATTACACAACCTCAGTTCACCTCAGAACCATTAATGTCAGTCGTCTACATAAATAATAGATTTATATTAACACTGTGAGGAAAGTAAAGTAACCAATTTGTAGAGTGCTGAAAAACCAGAAAATAATTTCAGGAGCAATAGGTGGGAAAATAGTGGGTTATATATTTTCTGATGTCATGTGTTACATAATTCTGTTCTGTTTCACCACTTCATTGGATTTCTTTTGTCAGTCTCCTAGCAACGTGAATCGCTGTTGTGGCGTCAGTGATGTGGCTTTTATCCTCCCCCATTTGTTCCCCTCTTTTGTAATATGCACAACTGCCAAGCAGAGTCTGGACATCCAAATTGTGAAGGCTTTCCCAAAGCTATTCTGTTGTTGTCTGTGACGGCTTCTGCACGAATCTCCCGAGCTCATGAATTTTTTTCCCAATTAGGAGTTAGACTTCTTTGCTTCATTTTTGGTGCACTCGTCAGTGCATTCACAGCTAATTCTTTTGCCTTACGTCAAGAAAGTTAACAACCAAACTTCATTTTTTGTCCATGAACTTGCATTTATATAGCGCCTTTCACCATCTCAGGGCATCCTAAAGCCAAAAAAAGTACATTTTCTGAAGCAAGACCGCTATGATGTTGTAATACAGCAGGCAATTTGCACTGAGCAAGATTACACAAACAGCACTATGAATGGCCAGATAATCAGTTTCTAGGTGTTGATTGAGGGATTAGTACTACACAGTAAGAAGTCTCACAACACCAGGTTAAAGTCCAACAGGTTTATTTGGCAGCAAAAGCCACTAGCTTTCGGAGCGTTGCCCTTCGTCAGGTGAGTGGGAGTTCTGTTCACAAACAAGGCATATAAAGACACAAACTCAATTTACAAAATTATGATTGGAATGCGAGTCTTTACAGGTAATCAAGTCTTAAAGGTACAGACAGTGTGAGTGGAGAGAGCGTTAAGCACAGGTTAAAGAGATGTGTATTGTCTCCAGACAGGACAGTTAGTGAGATTTTGCAAGCCCAGGCAAGTCATTATGGGGGTTACAGATAGGGTGACATGAACCCAAGATCCCGGTTGAGGCCGTCCTCATGTGTGCGGAACTTGGCTATCAGTCTCTGCTCAGCCACTCTGCGCTGTCGTGTGTCATGAAGGCCACCTTGGAGAACGCTTACCCGAAAGCGTTAACCTGTGCTTAACGCTCTCTCCACTCACATTGTTTGTACCTTTAAGACTTGATTACCTGACGAAGGGGCAGCGCTTCGAAAGCTAGTGGCTTTTGCTACCAAATAAACCTGTTGGACTTTAACCTGGTGTTGTGAGACTTCTTACTGTGTTGACCCCAGTCCAACGCCGGCATCTCCACATCAGGATTAGTACTAGCCAGGATGCCAGGAAAAACTCCCCTGCTTTCCTTTTAAGTTTGAGAGCAGATATCCACTCTATCTGACGAAGGAGCAGCACTCTGAAAGCTAATGGCATTTGCTACCAAATAAACCTGTTGGACTTTAACCTGGTGTTGTTAAAACTCTTACTTCCTTTTAAGTAACATAGAAACATAGAAAATAGAAGCAATAGACTGGCCCTTCAAGCCTGTTCCTTCATTCATTTTGATCATGGCTGATCATCAATTCAATATCCTGATCCTGCTCTCCATCCCATATCCCTTTAGCGCCAATTTTCTAATTTTCCAATTTTCTAAATCTAATAAAGTAATGTGGTGTGATCTTGTATATACAACTGAGAGGGCCAATAGGGGCTCCTTGGTTTTGCATTATCTGAAAGCACTTTGTCAGTACATAAGTCCTCATTTAAAGTTGTGACTATGTTTAATCAAATCTTGGCTTTAAGTAAAACAACTTTAAGTGAATCATAGGTTCCCATGGGAATCAATATTTTAACCTGATTTGGACCTTTCTCATCCAGAAAAAAAAAATGTACAAATTGAAATACTGCTATGTGCAATGCTGTGCATTCCTAATTGAAATTGCTTACAAAATGAATCATTAAATATAAAAGAAAAAGCCGTATAATTTCAAATTTGATATCACTCATCAGTCTGCCTCTTTCTCTTCTTTGGCAGTCCCTCGGATTCAGGGATGACTTGCTTCCATTCTGGTTTGATGGGTTCTGAAATGATTTATTAGTCCAATGCACAGTCTGCAAAATCCGCTACTATACATGTCACTCAAGTGTTGCTTAGAAGGTCAAATTGATGAGTTGTTCGGAGACTGTTGCACTTTATCCACCATTTTAACTTCACCTCTGCAAGTTCCTGACAAATTGTCTCTGTGTTCCCTGCCTTCCCAAATGAACCATCTCTCATTTTGTCAGCCACCAGGAGTTGGTGGACATGTTTGACATCTTTGGCGATGCTTTGAGGACATCACCAAAGCATTTCAGTGGAGGTGGGTTTGAGTGATCAGTGCCTCGATGCTGGACATGTTGACTTGGGGCTCTCCCCCAAAGCTGGAAAATCCTGCCTGAGGTCAACGGACCTCAGCATGGTCTGTGGCCCGCTCGCTACGATTCACGTGGCGGGCAGGACGGGAAAATTCCGCTCACAATGTTTGATAAATGGTCCAAGTTGATCTTAATTAATGGAGGACGTGTTGTAGGAGCTGCTCTGAAGAGGATCTTTCAGAGTGGATTTTCAGCGACCATTCACCTTGAGCACACATACCATTATGGTCGCAAACTCTCGCAAGAGTGCCGTAATGGAATTTGCGGCAGGGAGTTCTCAGTTTGAGATCTTCCCCACCCTCCCTGCTGGTGATGTAATTAGTTTCATGCCCAGAAAGGATGTGAACCCAATTACCGTGAAATTGACTAAATTCTAATTTAATTAACGTTTTGGGAGCATTGAATGCTTCCCCCTGCAGGCATGATGTCACGCCAATGGGAATCACTGCTGGTCTCCAGCAGTTGAGATGACCATTCTGGGAGCACAGAGGCCAGTGGAGCCCCTGGGTGGTCAGGAACATGGTTGGGCTGCGCAGGACTGGGTGGTCAGGAACATGGTTGGGCTGCGCAGGAGCGGGGCTTGAGACCAGGGGGCAGGGCCTCTAGGGAATCCCATTGGGACAGATCCCATTTTGTTGGGGCAGGGGGGGGAAAGGGTTGGTGTTTATGCCCTGTGCTGGTGATTAAGGAGGGGGAAGGACTGATGCTAATGAGGATGGATGGGGGTGGTTGGGTCACCCTGACACCTGCATGGTGTTGGGGAGCTGTGGCCTGCACATTGAGTGGTGTGGGGGGGAGTTTGTTGTCCCTTTGTGGTCAAGGATTACGTGTTCCCCTTCTCTGGTGGTCATGATGTCCATGGAGTTGTGGTGGTGGGGGGGGGGGTGGGGGGGGGGGGGGGGTGGGGGCAGCAGTGGTCGGGGCTGACGTATCACTTTAATTTGAGGCCTCGCCAAGCTCCACTTTGTCCAAATGATGGCATAAAACACACCCCTGCTTTTTTGCTACAAAGTGTGAGAAGATCACCCTACTAGTGGGAATCTCTCCCAGCGGAGGGGGTGGGGGGAGGGGGGAGGCATTAACAAGCCCAGACGATACCATCTGGGCGGCACGGTAGCACAGTGGTTAGCACTGCTGCTTCACAGCTCCAGGGTCCCGGGTTCGATTCCCGGCTCGGGTCACTGTCTGTGTGGAGTTTGCACATTCTCCTCGTGTCTGCGTGGGTTTCCTCCGGGTGCTCCGGTTTCCTCCCACAGTCCAAAGATGTGTGGGTTAGGTTGATTGGCCAGGTAAATAATTGCCCCTTAGAGTCCTGGGATGTGTAGGTTAGAGGGATTAGCGGGTAAAATATGTGGGGGTAGGGCCTGGGTGGGATTGTGGTCGGTGCAGACTCGATGGGCCGAATGGCCTCCTTCTGCACTGTAGGGTTTCTATGATTTCCATGATTTCTATGATTAATGATATGGAAATTCAGATTTCCATATGGTAATCAGCCTCGCACTGATTTCCAGCGCGAGGCTGATTACGTTGAAAAGAAGGGCCTGGGAATGACGCGATCGACTGGATGCCAGTTGTGACGCCCGCTACAGGCCCCCTGCTGACATTTCCCAGCCTGCTGCGCTATTCGAGCTGTGCAGCGGGCCGGGAAAATCATACTCCAGGGGGGAAAACATGGCTGTGTTTTGGGGGAAGAAACGCACTGGTGTTCAGTCAGAACTTGACACATTGCCACTTCTTTGGAAAATTTCGCACTTTTCAGGTCTTGGTAATGAAAGATCCAGGCAGGGATTCTCTCAAAAAAAGTGCTAAATTCACGTAAAAACAGGAGTAACTCCAGCTGTTTTTCCTGAGTGGGATTTTCAAAATGAATTTCCCACACTCTGCATCACAGACTTTGTGGAAAATCTGGGGGCGGGGCCTATTTCCCGTTCCAGAGGCCAGCAGCATAGCACTGAGTGGGCCACTACGCATGCGCCAACCTGTCAGCGCTGAGATCAGCACATGCGCAGTATTCCTGCACTATTGGCTTCCCCATCGCTGGCCAGCCCCGTGAACCTGCATCGTTGGCTTACTGACCCCCCACGCCTCGATTGTTGTCCTCCAGGACCAGCACCCGCCCCCACCCCACTGCCCCAACCCCACAACCCCAACAGCCCCCCCCCCCCCACCCCACCGACAGCCCCGACCACTCCCACACCTGGATGGCCAACCCCCAATCACCCTCTTCCCTTCGTCTGCCCATGATCCACTGATCCCGACGGCAGAGTGGCAGCGGGACCCCCCACTCCCACCGATCACCCTTATAGGTCACATCCCCAACAGGCCCCCTCTGGCCCCCGCCCCCTTGGCACTGCCCTATGCCCGGTGGGCAGTGCCAAGGTGCTCCTTCAGCATTGCCACTCTGTTCCTTGAGTAGTGACAGGAGGCACCCCCCCCTTCGCTTCAGCGGGGTCGACTGTCAGTTCCCCATCAGTGGGAAGCTGTTGTAAACCCCGCTGGAGTGAACCACTCCTGGCGGGGAGGGGGGAGTGGTGAGAGGCGAACGGGCCAGGAGAGTTCAGTCCGGAGTCCACTAATGATATTAAAATCTGGATTTTAATATTTAAATCAGCTCCGCGCCGATTTCTAGCCGATTTGCTAGAGCAGTGCAACGGGCTAGGAGGATTCCCCTGCACCCCCTCCCCCCCAACCCCCCCCCCCCCATTTTCTTATACATTTTCTGAGTGAGCACAGACACAAGCATCTTATACAGTAAAGTATTATTTATTTATTAGAAGCTTAATGATTAAAGTTGGAGTGATTTTGGTTTTGAATTGAAGGCTGCATAAATTTAACAGCCACATAGAAACTAGAAGCAGGAGTAGGCCATTTGGCTCCTTGAGCCTGCTCTGCCATCCATTTTGATCATGGCTGATCCTCAAATTCAATATCCTGATCCCCCATTCCTCCCATATCCCCAAGAGCTTTATTTAATTTCTTCTTTAAATCAGACAACGTTTTGGCCTCAACTACATTCTGTGGTGGTGAATTCTTGATGGGGTTAATGGAACGAAGGGCCAGGATCATCAACAACGTGGAGAAATATATCCTTGGATTAATGGAGTGTTTATCGTTCCTTCTGCTGGCAGATCTCCCTGTAGTAGTTAGTGCCATCGTTCATCACCCTGTTCACTTTGACACTGTGGTCTCTGTTTGCTTGATTCTCTGAAGATTTCCATTGCCTCTTCCATGAGTTGGAAAGCTTTTGGCAGTGGTTTCATTGACAACTTTTGAAGGTGGGGGGCGGTTTCAGTACTGTCTTCACTTCAGCACATTGACTCTCCAACTACATTAAGTCTTCTTTGGACATTCCTCTCTGTTGGACGCAAGCAATTCCACCACATCTGACCGTTGTATTGGCACAAGTTGCTTCACCAGCCACTTTAATGTTGTAAAAAGCTGGACGCCTTTTGAAATGCAGAAACCATTCAGGACTGGAATTGAAACTCACCCTACTCATTCTGCAAGCCACCGCAAAAGATTTTTGACTTTTGCTTAGATAATCATCAAACTAAGAGACCTGGTGCTGGTTTTGGTCTTCATTTTCAAGGATGCTGCTTCCAGTTTGAATTACACTGCTTAAAGGTGTGACACTTTGTGCCCTTTGATTAATATTGTTAGCATTGCCACGTATTGTTCTCATTGAACTAGGGGTATCCCAGATGCTCTATCAATACCGACTACTCATTCTCAGGACACAACTCGCTATAAAGCCTCCAATTTCATTGTCTGACTCATTTTAAGAGTGATTGCGGGGGATTGAAGCACTAAATCACAACCCTGAAGCAATCTCAAAGGGCTGCAAAATGGTTTCTCTGCTCCACCTTGAGCAAATATCTGTCTCTCTCCGGCTTTAAAATGGCCTTTCTCACCTGCTGCAAATTGAAAAAGGATGAGACTTGGGCCTCCAACTTTAGCGTGAAGATTGCAGAGTGACACTCCCGAAAGGGACAGCACACAGTATTTTTCAGCCAAGGAAAGTAATTTTACCTGCATACACATGGCAAATGCCTCTCTCTCTCACAGACTTTAAAATGGCCTCTTGGTTTCACCAGATATAAAGTTACATAAAGTTTATTTATTAGCCACAAGTAGGCTTACATTAACAATGCAATGAAGTTACTGTGAAAATCCCTGAGTCGCCACACTCCGGCGCCTGTTCGGGTACACTGAGGGAGAATTTAGCATGGCCAATCCACCTAACCAGCACATTTTTTGAATTGTGGGAGGAAATCGGAGCACCCGGAGGAAACCCACGCAGACACGGGAAGAACATGCAAATTCCACACAGATAGTGACCCAAGCTGGGAATCGAACCTAGGTCCCCAGCGCTGTGTGGCAGCAGTGCTAATCACTGCACCACCGTGCCGCCCAGGCAGATGCATCTGCGGTGGTTCCACAATTAAAATCAGTGGGCGGGTGCCAAAATCATCATCTTGCCTTCCATATTTAAATCAATAATTAAACAATCAGTTAGGTTTATTTTCAAGCTAATTGACCCTGATAATACGCTGTCCATGCCATAAACCGTTTGGTATGGGCAGCAAAGCGGGAAGCTCACCTTTTAAACTTAAATGCTTAAAGGGCAGGAACCCACCTCTGTTCCTTCCCTGCCGGCTTCATCCCTTAAACCCACCCCTCCCACCACCAGCACACCCCCACCCAACCCCTCCTGGCCCAAGAATCCAGATTTACTTGTTCCAGGGAGCTATGGGCCTTGATCTTCTTGGTCCCAGCAGAGGCCATCGCATCTCAGGACTGATAGAGCAGTTGGCCAATCTGATTGGCTGGCAGCTCCAGGGGACAGGGTTTCCTCCCCAGTGAGGGGCGGTAGTCCCACTCGGTCCTCTGTAGCCCACCCTGCAGCATTTTATGGATGCAGAGCGGGTCGGTATGGAGCATGTTAGTTCCATGCTAGCTGTGTTTCCAGGAGTGGGGATGCCATCTGTCCCACCGTCCCATTGCCATCACCACCCGCAGCCCACCACCACCCCCCCGCCCCCCGCCCCCCCGCCCCCTGTTATTCCACTCCAGGAGGGAGATTTCAATGCACAACCCTCTGCCTCAAAGGCGAGAGAGCTACTGCTGACTACAACTGCCACACAAACCTAAATAAAATACATGTATTAACCAGCGGGCTAAAAGTAACACTCAAAATTTTAACAGCTTTGCTCATAACCTCCCACATCCGAACCTATCCCAAGGGTTAAGAGGCAAATTGTTAAATGCATACTTCCTATGGCAAAAGAGTGAGCCCATACTTCCTACTCAGGTAACCTGTGGGCTGCCGAAGCCATCAGAGGCAAACCATGAAGTAGAGATGATCACATTGTTTGCTCTTGTCGGATGTATCATACAAAAGAGCCTTGAGCACTACTGCAATTGTAGACATTAAGGACTCTGAATCACCATTTTGATGCCAAGTGGTTCGTGAAGCCACCCATGAAAACCGAGTTAAAGTGCCTCCTTCAACTTTTTCACATCGGATGCACAACAAAAAGGAATGCACTTGATCTTTGCTCAACTATTTCCTCGCCCTCAAAATAAATAGGGTTTTCAATTATCTGGAATTATCTCCAGTTATAAATGAAAAGCTGGCTATCCGAAGCCAGAAACATTTGAAGTCACAGATACTTATTTTCCACCCTGCAGTTCATAAACACACACAATCTTGCTGGCTGAATCTAATGAGGCGCTTAGCCATGCGAGACAGATTATACATTTTTTGCCCCCTCTGAAAGGATATGACTGAAGGTCCTGCCTTGTGTGAGGTTTTCCTGTTGTTCTTCTGGAGAGACCTTGACCATTGACAAGATGCCCAGCAAGCAAGTTAACCGGGAACAGCTGCAAGACAATTCTCACACGCTGAATGAATGCATCGCTTGCACAGAACAGGAAATCTGTTTCTCTGCAGTCGGAATAAATCGTCTGTGCACTGGATACACTTGACATCAAAGCTCTTTGTGGTTTTGGTGATGATTTGTGGCAGAGACTGGCACATATCAAGCTAGCTCTGCATGTAGTGCTACAGATTCTAAAGCAATGTTCAGATGATTTGTACATTATGTACTGTATTTTACTGCATAAGGCCATGGGCAGAATTCTCCCGAAAAAATCCTAAGTTCCGAATTTGCGTGAAAAATTTAGTAATTCACGTTGGTTTTTTCAGTGGAAGTTCAGAGAAGAATCTCCCAAACTCATAGAATCATTGAATTCCGACAGTGCAGAAAGAGGCCATTCAGCCCATCGAGTCTGCACCAACAACAATTCTACCCAGGCCCTATCCCCTTAACTCCACATATTTACCCCACTAATCCCTCTAACCTACGCATCCCAGGACACTAAGTGGCAATTTGGCATGGCTGTTTTTGGACTGTGGGAGGAGCACTCGGAGGAAACCCACGCAGACACCGGGAAAACGTGCAAACCCCAGACAGACAGTGACCCAAGCCAGGAATCGAACCTGGGTCCCTGGAGCTGTGAGGCAGCAATGCTAACCACTGTGCCACCGTGCCGCCCCATGCACTGCGGAGGTCACCAGCATGGATATCATTACATTTCCTGCTGGAGAGGCTGACGTCAGCATGCTGAGTGGGCTACTGCGCATGCGCCGATCTGTCAGTGCCGAGATCGACGTATGTGCAGTAGCCCCGCACTGACAGCCTCACCAATTGCTGGCCAGCGCCGCAACCCCCCGCAACACCCTGCTCGCTGCCCTCCCCACGGCTCGATTGCTGCTCCCCAACCATTCCCGGGCCCAGCCCCGAACCCCCCACTCCCAGCCCACCGTGATCTCCAGCCTCTCCGACAGTAATTCCCCCGCAGTGCCGATCACCACAGCAGGTTGAACCCTCCCAGCTGATCCCCCTCACCCCAGCCTACTCCGATCGCTGACCTCCCTCCTTCCCCAACTGATCCCGATACAGAGTGGCAGTGGAACCCCCCACCCCCACTGATCACCCCTTTTGCCCCACCCCATCAGGCCCCGCCCTAGGTCCTGCCCTAATAGGCCCCACCCCCTTGGCACTGCCCATGCCTGATTGGCAGTGCCAAGATACACCCTGGACATTGGCACTTTGCCCCTTAGGCAGTGCCAAGGGGCACAGGCTAGCACTGCCAAGATGCCAGTGCCCAGGGGGCACCAACCCCCTTGCTGCCCAACTCCCTGGGGGTCCCAATTTCCTTCCTTTCACTCCAGCAGGGTCAGGCTGCTAGTTCCCCGAAAGTGGGGACTCGTGTAATCCCCGCTGGAGTGAAACACTCTGGCAAGATGGGAAAGGCTAGCGGGCCCGGAGACTTCAGTCCCACACCCGCTAATCTCATTTACATTAGAGGGAAATGATTATTTAAATTATTTCTGTGTCTCCCTGCCGATTTCCAGCATGGAGCAGATGCTGCTGGAAATCCGGCGCTGGGAGACGTTATTGTGGCAGGAACGCATACGCGAATCCTGTGCATCACCCGCCGTGAGATTCTCCCAGCTCGCTGCGCTAATAATGGAGAATCGCCCCATATTTTGTTCCTTTGATATTCACTATCAAAGTCCATCAAATTCTGTTTGTGAGTAACAGCTGCCAATTAAATTAGCAAAGGCACTTAGATTTCATGTAGTTGGATTTGTCTGAGTTTAATTATTCTGCCCAGCGGAAGCTGGCAAATCAATTATACTCAATATTATCACCTGATCTTTGGAATATGTCATAAACACAGCCTTGCCATGTGGAAATCAGAACACACCAGTTAGAAATCTCAGACTGAACACTCATGGTCTGTCCTGGCAACATTCATAACAATCGCGCTGACTATTTTGGGACCAACGGTTCACCCAACAACCAAACTGATCGTGGATTATTGAGTACAGCAGCTATTAGTTCAGAAACCCAAATGGACAATTAAAAAATAAACTGAATTATCACGACTTTCAATGTCGTCATCAAATCATGGAGAAATGGATTTGCAAATCCTGCAGCCTTTACTTTGCACTATAGACATGTTTTACAATCTAATAATTTAAGAAATTGTAAACATAGTGAATCAAGCTCATACTCAGCTTATAATGACAATCGTAAAAATGTCACAATGAATGTGTGTTTGGAAAATAAAGGTTAGATAAAATTTGTATTGTGCAAGCCATGACATTATTGGCAATCTAATAAAACATTACATGAGTTTTAACAGACAAAGACCGAAAATGACTTATATTGATGTTACTCTCATAAAAAAATGTTTTCTACCGCAGGGTTTCTGGAAGTACTGGGTGGAACAGCAACACAATAAAGCCCTTAACAACCTCACAACAAAGGATTTTGGTGTGGATCAATTTGTTGACAATGGAAGACACTTCTACTGCGGTTGAGAGGCAGACAAGACATCAGTAATGTTTCACATTCACTGTACCAATACCTGATTTACAGAAAAGTTGACATTTTGAAAGAAAATGGTGAATTAGCAAATCTCTGAGTGAAATAATAACTTTTTTTTTCAGTTGGTGAAAGAAAGATTGGGATGCTTGTGTAGTCAGAGCAATGCAGTAAACCATAGCATTCAACAGAATCACTTTTGCCAGTCTACCTGTATTTATAGATATGTGGATGAGGAAAGGCAGAAGGAAGGATGAAAATTGCATGCACAGAGATTGCATGGCCCCTCATAATCCCTATGCATCTCTACCTATCCCCAATAACTCTTATGACAACCTGTGCCCCTCTATGTGCCTTTCATAGTCCTTAATACCCCTTGTATCAACTCATGCTCCTAACCCATCAGCCTTTACCTCCTCCATGAACATTTACTCAGTATCCCATGAGCAAACCATGCTGACATGAAATAAAGTTATATGTCTGTTGATGGTTTGGATACAATGTTGGATCTCCGCATCAATGTCAGCCTTAGATAACATGTGGCTCCCCAAGTAGAGGAAAAGCTCCACATTTGGGAGGATTTCTCCTTTGATCTTGATGGACGGATTGACTGGATCTTGCCCTGGGGCAGGATGGTAAAGAACTTGAGTCTTCTTGCGTTTAAGGCTGAGACTGATTCTTCATTATGCTTCCGCGGAAGCATTAAGCATGGCTTGGGATTCTCTTCTGAGAGAGCCGAGATGGCCTTGTCATCTACACACTGAAGTTCCACAAATCATGTCAGCATTGTTTTCTTTTTGGATTTCAGCTGGTTGAAGTTGAAAAGTATTCCGTCCATCCTATAGAGTGTAGACGATGTCCACTCCATTGGCATGCTTGTTCTTGACAAGATGAATAATGATATAATATTAGCAAACCTCTAGTATTCTTGCGCTATCACTCGAACCAACGAGGATTGAAATATTGTGACAAATGCCTCTGCTATTCTATCTCTACTTCTTTCATCATCCTAGGATCTATCCATCTGGACCAGGTAACTTTCCAACTTTCAGTGATGCTAATCATTTGAGTGTACCTCCTCCATCTATTACTATCCTATCGCTCTCCTCCTTTCATGTTATCTTCACATTGTTCACTTCTTTTGAGTAGACAGCTGCAAAGTACTCTTTTAATACCTGTGCCATATTCTCTGCCTTGATGTACAAATTTCCCTTCGATCCTGAATAGGTCCGACTTTTTCCGTAGAAATTTGCTTGCAATATTTATAAATGTTTTCAGGTATAATTATTCCTCATAATGTATCTTTGTCACCTGTATTAACTTTTTCAGTTCCCTCTTGAACTTTCTATAATCTTCTTGGTTTTTAACTAAATCTTGCTCATGATATTTGTCATAAATCTTTTTTCTAATTTAGTTTAACTTTATTTACTTTGTCATCCAGGATGGATGCGCTACCGTTTCCTTTCAAAGGATTATACCTGACTTGTGAGTAAACTATCTCTTCTCTGAACCCTTGCTACTTCGCCATGCAATCACATTTTCTAATTTTCCTATGTGAGCTTCCTTCTCAAATCACTGAAATTAGTTCTGTCAGATTGAGCATTTTTACCTTCAATATTTTCAAGTTTCCTTCCAAAGAAACTTTAAAATAAATTGTGTTGTGGTCACTATTATCCAGATGATCCCTTCCTGTAACACATTCCACTTGCCTGACTTAATTTCCCAGAACTAAACTGCTTTCTTCCTTGTTGGATTGAAGACTATTGATCAATAAATTTCTTGTACCTGCATGCACTTTATTTTTCTCTTTCCTTGCCCTTAGGCTGGGAAAAAAAATTGCACTATCTCACGGTAATTAAATTCACCTATTGTTGGTATGGTATTTTTGTTAAACGCCTTTGAAATTATACTTGTCTATCTCTTTCTTACTTTTTGAAACTCTAAAAGAAACCCCCAGCAATATAACAACTTCTCCTCAGTTCCTTAACTCAAGCTAAATAGATTCAATTGTGGAAGCTATCTAGAAGATAAGACGGCATTCAGTTGGGTGACAAGGGTCTTTCCCACTGGTTGAAGAACTGCTGGGGACCCTGGTTAGCTCAGTGAGGAAGGCCTGATGAAATCAAGTGCCTGTGAGGGGCCAACGATGTGTCTTCCCCAAGATTAATGTTCCCGGTAGTGGAAGCCATCCAGAGGCTGGCAGTCCCTTGTGCTGCCAGCACTAGCAGGAGTGGTGGCTGCGGGTGACATTGCACTCACCAGAGGCCTAAGATCATTATGAGGCCCAGATAAAGGTGGGTGATGGCAGGATGTGGGTTATGGGGAGAGCAGAGGGGTCAGACACAAGGGTTGGTGGGTGGCATTCAGCATGCCCCTGCTCTTTCCCGATGCCGGGTTCACAGTACAGGTAAAGAGTACCCATGTACAAGGGACAATTTACAAGGCCACATGCAAACCCAACAGGGTTTACTCGATGGCCTTCAGAGATTGCAGGAAAATTGTGTGGCGCCCCCCTCACATCTAAGCTATCATTAAATTGCAAATAGGGTGAGTGCTTTTTATGTTCATAAAAAGTTAAAATTTATTTATTAGTCACAAGTAGGCCTACATTAACAATGCAATGATGTTACCATGAAAATCCCCTAGTCGCCATACTCTAGCGCCTGCTCGGGTACACTGAGGGAGAATTTACCATGGCCAATGCACCTAACCAGCACGTCTTTCAGACTGTGGGAGGAAACCGGAGACCTCAGACGAAATCCACGCTGACACAGGGAGATCATGCAGACTCCACATAGACAGTATCCCAAGCCGGGAATCGATGGCACTGTGAGGCAGCAGTGCTAACTACTGTGCCACCATGCTGCCCCGCAGCCACAGTCCATATTGTGTAGGTGCACACACAGTCCTGTTAGGGAAGGAGTTCCAGATGATATGTTTAGATTCTGTAATTTTCTAGTCATACTAGATGTGCCATTAATTTCCTCATTAATTTATGCCCTGCCTCTTTACCATAATTTGACCTAATTTTGGAAGTGTAGACCAAATTATGTATCAAGGATCAAAAACAGAAAATGCTGGAAAATCTCAACAGGTCTGACAGCATCTTGGAGGAAGAATACAGTTAATGCTTCGAGTCTGGATGACCCTTGGTCAGACTTGAATTGTTAACTCTGTTCTCCCTCTACAGATTCTGTCAGACCTGCTGAGATTTTCCAGCATTTTCTGTTTATGTCTCAGATTCCAGCATCCGCAGTAATTTGCTTTTATCTATGTATTGTGGATCATTGTCAGAAAGGTAAAATAGGCTTTAAAGCGTCTTTTCATGCATAAGGCAGGACATTTTAACTCAAAAATGTCACTTTATTCATGCAAAAGCTTGTTTTATATCTCTGGTTTCTATCGGCTCTTCAATGTACCATGCAGAGACCTGGGGTTTTCAAGTTAATTTTGCTGGATTCAGGATGGTGAGTGGTTGCCGTGAGTTTGGTTGCACACAGGAAGAGGGATATCCCTCAGGATTTACAGGTGCGTGCATTTTATTGCTTTGTCTGGCACGTACTGTTTACATGGAATTTAGGTTTAATAAGCAAAGACTGTGCAAGGTACGTGGCATACTCAAAGTGGATTTAGAGTATAAAGTTTCATGCAAATCATTCTCCATTGGCCCCAGTGATTAATGTGTTTACATTCTATACTACTAGTATCTTTCAGTCTCTGCCAGTCAGTAAAGTCGGAAATTATTTCCCAAGTCATTGACATTTCACATAAGGCATCAATTTCCACAATATCTGGAAAATTAGTAATACTGACAAATCCAAAGTCCTCACTTAGCTGCACCAACTACTGCTCATTCCCTGTCACTAGGTCAAAAACCTGGAGCTTCTTCCCCAGCAGGACTGTGTATACACATACACAACATATTCTGTGGCCATTCAAGAAGGCGGCTCAGCATCATTTAGAGATGGGCAATAAGTGCTGGTCTCCAATGAATGAAAAAAAATGTACTGCAGACCCTCACGGTCTCATGTTAGAATCATAGAGTCTCTACAGTGCAGAAAGAGGCCATTCAGCCCATCGGGTCTGCACCGACAACAATCCCATCCAGATCCTATCCCTGCAATTCCACTTATTTACCCTGCTAATCCCCCTGACACTAATAGACAAATTAGCATATCCAATCAACCTAATCCACACATCTTTGAACTGTGGGAGGAAACTGGAGCACCCGGAGGAAATCCACACAGACACGGGGAGAATGTGAAAATTCCACACAGTCACCCGAGGCCAGAATTGAACTCAGGTCCCCTGGCGCTGTGAGGCAGCAGTGCTAATCACTGTGCCGCCGTGTCGCCCATAATCTCTCACTGCAGGATCTCTCATTGAAATTTCACATTGCAGATCTCACACTGATCCCTTTTCCTCATCACCAGATTTGGATGAAAATAATAAAACGATAAATCAGATAGGAAGACAGGCAGTCATTCAATTCAACAGGCCAGATTAGAATCAAATCCAGCCGTATCTCTCACTGAGGCTGGTTGTGCAAGCTCTACTCTTACACACAGCTGGTTTAAAAATCAAACATACGCTTGCATCGTAACATAAGTGACTGGCAAGCGTATTATATGTCATGCATCACTGAACTTTTCATTAATATGCAATCAGCAACATTTTCCCAACCCCAGTCACTGGTGGGGTCTCACTCACAGTGGACGGTTTATTAGAAAATCATAGCCAGCGCACATGCAAATTTCCAAGCTGTTCACTGTGCCTGAGGTCCCAGCAGTCATGTGGAGTCTTGGAACATTTCACCATAATTCCTACACTGATTGAAGAGATGAAACTGTACTACAGCGTTTTTCCCATCACCTACTCCTGACATTGCTAGGTCACCTCCCAACAATGCTCACTCCCAGCATCCCCGATGTTGCTCACCACCCGTGACATTGCTCACCACACCTTAATAATATTATTCCAATCTTGACCCAACCCATACCCAATTTATTTTATTGGTTATTGTTTTAGGCTCATAGGTGCTTTCAGTGACCTCTCCTTCTGCTATTAGTCAGATGCCTGCACTGAATAGACAGCACTATCTTATGACAGTTACATGTTCATCTTATGTAAAATAAATTGATTTGTTTTTTGAAACCCGAAATGAGGTCAGATGTGATGTTCAATTGCTTTCAAAGAATAGAGTGGTGTTTTATGACGATATTGGATATGCCCAACAGCTAAAAGCAATTTTCAGACAAGGCTTGTTGCTCACGTTCCCAGACAAGCTTACCCAGATTTCAGAGCAAGGATAAACATTTCTGATGGATTGGCAACGTGAAAATCACTCATAAGAATGCGTGCAGATACAATAGCTGAAATATTCTAGATGAAGTAGTGAAGTGATAAAATGATAAAATTGCCCCTTGGTATCCTGAGATGGGTAGGTTAGAGGGATTAGTGGATAAGATATGTAGGGATATGGGGGTAGGGCCTGGGTGGGATTATAGTCGGTGCAGACTCGATGGGCCGAATGGCCTCTTTCTGCACTGTCGGGTTCTATGATTCTAAGTAAATATCCAAATAAACAAAACAAATATGTCACTGTGTCCATGTTAAAATTCACCTGCCATATTTTAGCCCATCTACAAATCTCTCAGAAGATAATGAATCATGCTTTTCTCCATTGACCAATCCCTTATCTGTGCCTCCAACTGCCGAGAGTGGGAGATCTGTAATAAATGCCTTCAAAATCCTGATGTGGAGATGCCGGCGTTGGACTGGGGTAAACACAGTAAGAAGTCTAACAACACCAGGTTAAAGTCAGGTTAATAAACCTGTTGGACTTTAACCCGGTGTTGTTAGACTTCTTACTGTGTTCAAAATCCTGACCAGGGTCAAGCAAGGCTGTGTGATAGACCCATGCTATTTACAGTCTACCTGAGAAAAAGTATTTACCTCTTGAAAGAACAGCTGACTCCTGGTATCAGTATTAAATGCCATCTAGATGAAAATGTCTTTAACGTATTTAGTATCCATGCCAAAACGAAACTAACCACCCTAGATATACATGATGTCCAACTTGTGGACGACTGCAGTGTCATTGCCCACTTTGTACCAGATTTGCAAACCACACTCAGCCTCTTCAATTCTGCAAACAAGGAACTTAAACTGCCCTTGAATATTGCCAAAACTAAACTCATATATCAACATAGACAACATCCTACTACCCATATATATTGAAGGAGGGAGTCTGGAATATGTTGATCATTTCCTATACCCTCGCAGTTGCCTCTTCCAAAAGGCTACCACTGATGAAGAGATCAGCTGTGCCAGCTAAAGATCCAACAACTACAGCAACCAGTGTTAGACAACAAAGATATCCGCAAGTCAACAAAAGTTCTAATGCACAAAGAGATTGTTGTTGCTGCACTTCAGCGTATTGCAGGAAGACCTGAACTGTGTATCAGTGACATATAAGAGCAGCAGAGAAACACCACCACCAGTGCCACTGCCGCATCCTTTATATTCAATGGGAGGACTGCGAACAAATGCTAATGTCTTTTTAAAATCTAGATCTCCGAGCATTCAGACCACACTCCTGTAAAATAAACTTAGACAGACTGAACTGTGTGTCCAGATGCCTGAACAGCATCTACAATGCCAGGGTCTGTTTCCTCAACTCTCAAATGGCCAACATTCAAATGGAGAACAAAGAAAACTCTTCAAAGACACTCTGAGGCTTTCCTTGAAGGGTGACAGCATTGACATTAATGACTGAAAGAAACTTTACTACTAGTCATTCAAAATGGCTACAACCTGTCCATCAAGCTGCAACACACTTTGAGTCACAAGGTCTTAATGCTGAGGCAGAGCGGCAGAAGAATAAACAAATCCTGCACTTTGGATCCCAACACCTCATGGGGTGTACTGTCTCACAGCTTGGGACACTAAGGGGCAATTTAGCATGGCCAATCCACCTACCCTGCACATCTTTTGGACTGTGTGAGGAAACCGGAGCACCTGGAGGAAACCCATGCAGAAACGGGCAGAACATGTAAACTCCACACAACAGTAGCCCAAGGCCGGAATCAAACCAGGGTCCTGGCACTGTGAGGCAGCCGTGCTAACCACTGTACCACCATGGCACCTCCCAACCCCGCCCCCCAAAATGCCGCATGTTCCCAAAGATCTGTTCAGTCACATGAAGATCCTTGGCAGAAACTCACGACCCTGAGTAGACATCAGCTTGGAATAGAAGGGCAGCCGGTGATGATCTGTATGTCTTGAGTAAATTTACTAATATTACTAAAAACAACATGTTCCATATTGTTCACAACTGCTGTAAACAGCAGGGGTTCCAGAACAACTGCAGAATATTTATATTCATCGTGGTATCTCTGGCTTTAATCATTATGAGTTTTAACAACACCAGGTTAAAGTCCAACAGGTTTATTTGGTAGCAAATGCTATTAGCTTTCGGAGCGCTGCTCCTTCGTCAGATGGAGTGGAAAATCTGCTCTCAAACAGGGCACAAAATCAAGTTACGGAAAACTGATTAGAATGCAAATCCCTACAGCCAACCAGCTCTTAAAGATACAGACAATGTGAATGGAGGGAGCATTAAGCACAGGTTAAAGAGATGTGTATTGTCTCCAGACAGGACAGCCATCTGACGAAGGAGCAGCGCTCTGAAAGCTAATGGCATTTGCTACCAAATAAACCTGTTGGACTTTAACCTGGTGTTGTTAAAGCTCTTTACCCCAGTCCAATGCCGGCATCTCCACATCATGACTTTAATCATTATGAAGATACAACATTGATGGGTAGGAAAAGATCAGCTGGCCCACCAAACCTGCCCCATACCATGATAGCTGAGGCATCATGATTAAAGATTTCCACCCTCTTCCCTTCCTCCGTAGTACCATTCCTTTATTAGTCACTGCAATCTGCTGGCAGAGGCTAAAAAAATACAGAAAAAAAAGCACAATGAAGGAAGAAATAAACTGATTGCTTCTGACCCCCTCAGATAATTGAAACCCAGCCAAGCAATCACATCACAAAATCATTGAATTGTTACGGCGCAGAAGGAGGCCAGAAGGAGGCCGCTGTGGGAGGCGAGGCAGGAAATTATAGGGATTCTGACACAAATTTTTAATTCCTCTCTGGCCACGGGGTAAGTGCTGGAGGACTGGAGGACAGTTGATGTGATTCCACTTTTCAAGAAAGGTGGTAGAGATGAACCAGGGAATTACAGATTGGAACATTATGGCCAACGCACTTAAATTTCCATTCTGACTTCCTTCAATATCCTTGGATGCATCGCATCTGGTCCCAGTGTCTTGTTAACTGACAGTAACGACAGTCTACTCAAGACTTGCCCTTTTCAATTTTGAAACTTTCTGGGGATGGAGTTTTCTCCTCTGATACCATGTCTTTGGTAGCATCCACCTCCTTAGTAAAGATGGATTCAAAATATTGATTTAATACATCAGCCTTGCCCCCTGCATACTTGTGTAGATTTACCTTTAGGTCTCTAATTGGCCTTACTCCTCCTTTCCCCCCTTTCTCTATTTATATGCCTAAAGAAGTCTTTGGGATTCCCCTTTATGTTGGCTGCCATCTTTTCTCCTAATCCCTCTTCACTTCTCTCTGTACTTTTTCACCTCCTCTCTAAACCTTCTGTATTCCTCTTGGTTCTCAATTGTTTTTTCTACCTGACACCTGTCATAAGGACACTTTTTCTTTCTTAGCTGAATTTCCATCTCCTTTTTGATCCAGGAAGCTGTGGATCAAAACTTTCCCTTTTAAGGGAATATCCCTTGACTATGACTAGACCATTCCTGTTTTGAGGGTAGCCCATTTTTCACCTCCAGTTTTTCCCAACAACCTTTCATTCCAGTCCACCTGGCTCAGCTTAATGCATTTGCTTACCCTCAGGGTGGTTTGTCCCAATTTAAATGATTTCCAACAGCAAGCTTTTTTGATTTAAATTTTTTTTAAATAAAGAAAATGATCTATTGTCACACACTTGCCTGGAGGATTAACATAATGTCTCTCTCACACACAATCACATACAAAGATTAGACTAAAAAGAAGTTAAAAGAAGATTACATTTTGGAATTATTCCATAGCAAGCCTGTAGTTCCTTCGATGAATTGATGCTCTAGTCTGGAGGAGAGATTTAGTAAAAGGAAAAGATTCAACAGAAAACTTTGAGGTTTTCAAAGAAATCATAGAAACCCTACAGTGCAGAAGGGAGCCATTCGGCCCATCGAGTCTGCACCGACCACAATCCCACTCAGGCCCTACCCCCATATCCCTACATATTTACCCGCTAATCCCTCTAACCTACGCATCTCAGGACTCTAAGGGGCAATTTTTAGCATAGCCAATCAACCTAACCCGCACATCTTTGGACTGTGGGAGGAAACCGGAGCACCCGGAGGAAACCCACGCAGACACGAGGAGAATGTGCAAACTCCACACAGACAGTGACCCAAGCTGGGAATTGAACCCAGGTCCCTGGAGCTGTGAAGCAGCAGTGCTAACCACTGTGCTACCGTGCCGTGTTTTATCGTAGTTGAATTCCAGGAGGTCAGCCCTCAGGTAAACTTGAAGTTGTAACAATATGGGGGGGGAAGAGTTCTTCTCCCACTTTAAAGGCATAGCTGTATTTTCCCTTGGCTGTGTAGTTGTCTTGCAGCTGCTTTGATGGTGTAGATGGTGTTTCTGACAATATCCGTCTTAGAACAACTTCTGCTGTTATATTTTTAAAAGCAGTAGTAAATAAACATGGCTGTCTTACCCATGTGACCTGTGACACGTCCGAGGTCCTTTTCTAAATAAGGTAGTGTGTTAGATGGCTAAACGCCCTGCTGTGGCTTTTCACACCATGAGAGTTTCAAACAGCAATGTCTGCATTTCGGATGAACAGCCAATAAATGAAAGGTTGATGAGGTTCACTTCATAAAAGCAAAATACTGTGGATGCTGGAATCTGAAACTAAAACAGAAACTGCTGCAAAATCTCAGCAGATCTGACAGCATCTGTGGAGAGAGAACAAAGCCAACATTTTGAGTCGAGATGGCCCTTCATTAGAGTGTTGAGCACTCAGTGATTTTCAAGGTCTCCATTGTCCATGGTCCTTTCTGTCGATGGTTCATCCTTAACAAAAGGGATGTGCGAATTTCACAAGTGGCTGTGATTCATCATTTTTTAATAAGGTATTTGCTTGAATTTCTGGACTGTCTGGAGCTGCATACAGCCAAGTCACATGATATGCGACCTTCATCTTAAATAGCTTTTGGTGTCCACTCTAAAAAATATAGCTTTAAAGTTTGTAATATCTTCATGCCTACACTGGACATGACACATGTTGAAAGAGAAAACAAGGACCACAGATCATGCAGATGGAACCGAATCATAGAAGTAGTGGAGCCTGATACAGCCATGCAGAGCTTTATAAATGTCAGCTCCTGGCTACAGAGCATGTACGTACGAAATTGAAGATGCTAGCGGAGCATTAAACACACGCTGGATAACCTCTTCCAAGACATGTGGCATATGGTAGAGTAGTAATGACATCTATTGCACTGCTGTATGCCAATATTTGTGAGAGATTCACATCACCAAAGTGCATCGTGGAGAAGGCAACAGCTGTAGGAACATGTGTTAATCTGTGGCCGCTCCACAAGAGACTCAGCAACTCATACAATTCAATGTGAAAGATGTCCTCTGACCTGCTTATTGAAAGTGAAATTCAGTTGTTTATATGTCACAGGAGTCAAATTAAGAAATAATCTTCAGAAATTACACAAGGTCTTTGTCCAAGATGGCAAGTTGCCCTGTGTTACTGCTGACCTGTCATAAGCTCAATAGTGACATGTGGGTGACAGAGTTATCATGCAGGAACAAGGTTGAAGAGCAGGAAGAGCACATTAACAGGTGAACCATCCAGGGCACAGACACATCAGCAGCTCAATCAAGAAAGACAACAGAGATGTAGGCTTTGAGCACAAAAGATATAGCAATTATCAAGAGTTTAAACTCCATTTATTCCATGGGCTTCATATACCATTTAAAAAGAATCAGCTCACACAATGCTCTGGCTAAGGCTGGACAGGGATTGGATTTCCTTAGGTATTAGATGTGCATATGGTCCACCTGTGATCTACCTAGCTGACCTCATTAAAAAATACAAGTTTAGTTCATATATATCTTTTCCTGGCACTCCCAGTCTATAGATACTGTGATGTTGGTGCACACCTGGTGACTTCACTTCATGATGTGGAGATGCCGGCATTGGACAGGGGTAAGCACAGTAAGAAGTCTCACATGATCTTGGGTTCATGTCACACTATCTGTAACCCCCACGGCTTGCCTGGGTTTGCAAAATCTCACTAACTGTCCTGGCTGGAGACAATACACATCTCTTTAACCTGTGCTTAACGCTCTCTCCACTCACATTGTCTGTACCTTTAAGACTTGATTACCTGTAAAGACTCGCATTCCAACCATTATCTTGTAAATTGAGTTTGTGTCTATATGTGCCCTGTTTGTGAACACAACTCCCACTCACCTGATGAAGGGGCAGTGCTCCGAATGCTTGTGGCTTGTGCTACCAAATAAACCTGTTGGACTTTAACCTGGTGTTGTGAGACTTCTTACTGGACTTCACTTCATCCACGCCTTAAAACTTAAAAGTTTATTTATTAGTCACATGTAGGTTTACATTAGCACTGCAATGAAGGTACTGTGAAAATCCCCTAGTCGCCACACTCCGATGCCTGTTCGGGTACACTGAGGGAGAATTTAGGATGGCCAATCCACCTAACCTGCACATCTTTGGACTGTGGGAGGAAACCGGAGCACCCAGAGGAAACAGGAGACACGCAGACACGGGGAGAATGTGCAGACTCCACACAGACAGTGACCTGAGCCAGGAATCGAATGCGGGTCCCAGGCACTGTGAGGCAGCAGTGCTAGTCACTGTGCCACCGTGCCGCCCTTTGAGGTCAGTATCCGCTGTTTTTGCCTTCCTGGGGACCACACATAGCTTCACTCATATCAGGTGGGACAAGCTGCACGAAGGCTGGGCACAGTGGGCAGGTTCCGCTCTTACATTTGAGCCACTTGCAGGTGCTGCAGATTTTTGAAAGACCTTAGTGATTACATGACTGGCTCATCAGGGAAGAAGGAAATGCCCAGAAGATGTCAATCTCCTGTTTTCAAACCATGGAAGGGGCTGGACTCACTGAGAAACTTTCATTCACACAAAGATTACATTCCATGGCTGCAGTACACATGTTCTGCCCACACCCTCAACCCCAACCCCCAACAGCTATCCTTAACTTTGAATACCTAGATAATCCCCAGATTACACAAGGTTTTCCCATCAAATCGGTTGAAGAGAAAACAGGAGTCAAAATTCCTTGCACTGTGGGCCATTGATAAACAGGCTGATGAACAGTTCAGCAGTATCGATGGTGTGAATGAGTGTCTGACTGTATGTCCCTGAATTCAGTTAGAAAATCTGGATACCTTCCTCTTTAAAATGACACTGGGGATTATGATTGTTATTGGAACTGTGTAGGCTCACACTGATCATATTAACATGAAGGTCCTGAGTGGAATAGATTTGAACAAGAGATTATCAGCATGGTGGCACAGTGGGCAGCACAGTGGCACAGTGGTTAGCACTGTTGCCTCACAGTGCAAGGGACCCTGGTTCGATTCCAGCCTTGGGTGACTGTGTGGAGTTTGTACATTCATCCCATATGTGCGGGGGTTTCCTCTGAGTGCTCCAGTTTCTTCCCAGAGTCCAAAGATGTGCAGATTAGGTGGATTGACCATGCCAATTGCCCCTTAATGTCCCAGGAAGTGCAGGTTAGGTGGATGAGCCATGGTAAATGCATGGGGTGGGGCCTGGGGTAAGATGCACTTTCAGAGAGTCGGTGCAGATACAATGGGCTGTGTGGCCTCCTTCTGCACTATCGGGATTCTATGGTTCTATTGGCAAGGTGAGGTGTAAGGCGGATGAGGATTCTGGGCCAATGATAGGCGATGTGTGAGGAGAAGTTGTGCGTGGTGGATTGTGAAATAACTGCTGCCGGTGAGGTTGGATTAAATCTGCCTGCAACTACATGAACAAAAATGTACATGGCTCACTACAATGGAAAAGATTTTTGAACCACCCTTTATTTCCTTCACATATTTGTCAGTAAGAAGTTAGATTTATGCATTTTGATTCTTTTCATCCAGTTACTTATGCAATTTGTTTTTGGAGAAGTCAGACACGGGAGCAGTGGACATGTTTAACTGTTGCCGCCAGGCAAGAATAATCAACCCATGAGGCAAGAATCTGACAGGATGGAACCTAGATCTGCACAATAATTTGATTGATTGGTGATATGATGTTTATGAAAACAAAATGTCGAAATGTAATCATTATTCCCAAAGTGAGGAAGCCGTCTTTCTCCTCTCTTAACCAAGTCTAACATTTAGTAGGAACAAAGTCAATCGCAAAATTGAGCATCGGATTGGCTGGAAACTGCCTCCTAGGGGGTTTTCAGCTAATGGAGGCTCAGAAGCAAAAAGATTGACATGATTATGTTTATCCTGTGACTAAGTTGTCCCACCATTTTGTGGTGTTAAAATAGAAAACAGCACTTCTGCTGAAAAAGCTCTTTTTGAGGCTTCCTGATTTTGCCCTGGTGGAATAACTCATTGCCAATGTTCTGAGGTTCAACACTGAGAGACGCTTTGGCTTTGTTTTTGTGGATGCAGATTGCACGAAAGCTGACAATTCAATATTATTTTTTGTACAGATAATGAATAAACGTATCATTTGGTGGCTGACAACATTTGTACAAGAGATAGATGTCACTAAAACAACTGTGATGTTAAACTGGGCTGCAATGAAATGAATACCAGCTACTCCATCAGTAATTTAGTTTGTCCTACCCTTAAATATCTGGTCCTTTGCTATGACTGGTATGCAGTTCATTTATGCAGAACATATGTATAATGATTGACACTGAGACACAGGGGAGCCATACAGTATCAAGCAAGAATGAATTATTACCTTTTACCCAGTTTATGTTTTGTAAAAGTATGTACAAGTAGAGCAAATAATTTTCCTGTCAAAAGAAAATACGCAGATGTTCCCGAGTAAAAAAAACAGCCAAAACTGAAGAGAAAAACAGCTGCCCTGAATTGTCACACTATTTTTTATATGAATTAATGTTACAGCAATAAAGACATTAAAATTCATGAATAAAGATAAAAGGATTGCATTTCCTCTTTGGGCGTAGTCGACAATCTAGTCACAGTTTCCCTCGCAATTAAGTTTTCCAAAGTGAGTATATGGTTCAAGTTTGTGTTCAAACCAAGAGTGGCAACTGGTGCGGTTTTAGCAGTACAGCTAAAAATGCGTTCATTCCAATGAATAAGCATTTTTAATATGTCTAGTCCAGCACCTGTGAGTAAACAAAAATGACCATAAAAATATTATACAGAACAATTTACTCGTTTCATTTGTTTTCAATAGGCAAAATTTAATTTTCAACGTTTGAAAATTTATAAATTGTGCCCAATTCCTCGCACAAAAAAAAATGCAGTTTAATTTAAACAACCCTCTTGAAGGCCCACAAAGAGGCACAGTTAGTAAAACTTTGCCATGGTAATTATTTCCAGCTGGGGCTATACCAGTTTTGTGTGCGAGGCTGACTTTTAGCACGATGGGTGGAATTTTCCGATCCCATCAGTGGTGGGGGGGGCACGGGAAAGTGTGGAGAATTACCAAAAGTATTTTTCCAGCCGACGTAAAAATAGTTCGCCATTTTCCGCTCCCGACATTCATGGTGGGTTGGGTAGCCCACCGCAACATGTCAGGAACTGTATTTGCATTGATTTGAATATTATGAATATTCCCACGTCACAGCTTTTCTCTGCAATATTCACCACTTCAGATTCAGGCACTTTGATGGATTGAGCACTCTGGAATAAATGGTAGAGCACACTCAGAAAAGCACGCCACACTCACCTGAGCAGTTGCCAGAGGCAGACAGTCCCCTGGGCACTGACGGTCGGAGGATAGTCGGAGACCAGGACGACACTCAGCCCGAGGCAGCTGATGAGCCTCCGGAGTCATCTATTTTTAAAATTCATTTACAGGATGTGAGCATCGCTGGCTATGCCAGCATTTATTGCCAACCCGTAGTTGTCCTTGAGGAGGTAGTGGTGAGCTGCCTTCTTGAACCACAGTCTCTGAGGTGTAGGGACACCCACAGTGCTGTTAGGAAGGGAGTTCCGAAAATTTGACCCAATGACAATGAAGGAACGGCGATATATTTCCAAGTCAGGATGAATTGGAAGGGAACCTTTCAGATGGTGGTATTCCAGGTATCTGCTGCCTTTGTCCTGCTGGATGGTAGTGATTGTGGGTTTGGAAAGTGTTGTCCAAGGAGAGCATTTTGGTGAGTTCCTGCAATACACATGGCTGCCGCTGTTTGTCAGTTGTGGAGGGAGTGCAGGTTGTTGGATGGCGTGCCAGTCAAGTGGGCTGCTTTGTGCTGGATGGCATTGAGTTTCTTGAGTGTAATCATCCGGGCAAGTTGATTGTCCAGCCTTGGGTGATTGTGTGGAGAGTATTGCATCACACCCCTGATTGTGTCTTGTGGACAGTGGACGGGCTTTGGGGGTCAGGAGGTGAGTTATCAGCCACAGGATTCTAACCTTTGCCCTTGTAGTCACAGTATTTATATGGATAGTTCAGTTTCTGGCCAATGGTAATCCCAGGAAGTTGATAATGAGGGGATTCAGCGATAGTAATGCCATTGAGTGTCAAAGGTCAATGGTTAGATTCTCTCTTGTTGGGGATGTTCATTGCCCGGCACTTGAGTGGCGCGGGTGTAACTTACCAAATGTCATCCCATGGCAGGATATTGTCCAGGTCATGCTGCATTTGGACATGAACTGCCTCAGTATCTGAGGACTAGTGAATGGTGCAGTCATCTTCGAACATCTCCACTTCTGACCTTATGATGGAAAGAAGGTCATTGATGAAGCAGTTGAAGATGGTTTGGCCTAGGACACTGCCCCAAGGAACTCTTGCAGTGATGTTCTGGAGCTGAGATGATTGACCTCCAACCTTCTTTTGTGCCAGCTATGGCTTACACCAGCAGAAATGTTTCCCTCTGTTTCCAATTGACTCCAGCTTTGCTAGTGCTCCTTGATGCCATACTCAGCCAAATGCTGCCTTGATGTCAAGGGCAGACACTCTCACCCCTGGCATTCAGCTCCTTTGTCCATGTTTCAACCAAGGCGGCACGATAGCACAGTGGTTAGCACTGCTGCCTCACAGCGCCAGGGACCTGGGTTTGATTCCTGACTTGGGTACTGTCTGTGTGGAGTCTGCACATTCTCCTTGTATCTGCATGGGTTTCCTCCAGGTGCTCTGGTTTCCTCCCACAGTCCAAAAGATGTGCTTGTTAGGTGCATTGGCCGTGCCAAGTTCTCCCTCAGTGTACCCGAACAGGCGCCGGAGTGTGGCGACTAGGGGATTTTCACAGTAACTTCATTGCAGTGTTAATGTAAACCTACTTGTGACATTAGATAATAAACTTTAAACTTTAAAAACGTTTTACAAAGGCTGTAATGAGGTCAGGAGCTGAGTGATCCTGGCAGAACCTAAACCAAACATTAGTCAGCAGGTTATTGCTGAGTAAGTGCCACTTGATAACACTGTGATGACCCTTTCATAGAATCCCTTCAGTGCAGAAGAAGGCCATTTGGCCCATCAGGTCTGCACCGACTCTCAGACAGAGCATTTTACCCAGGCCATATCCCTGTAACCCATATATTTACCCCACTAATCCCCCTAACCTACACAGCTTAGGACACTAAGGGGCAGGTTAGCACAGTCAATCAACCTAACCCACACACCTTTGGATTGTGACAGGAAACTGGGGCAGCCAGAGGAAACCCATGAAGACACGGGGAGAATGTGCAAACTCCATACAGTTACCCAAGGCTGGAACCGAACCTGGGTTCCTGGTGCTGTGAGGCAGCAGTTCTAACCATTGTACAACTATGATCGAGTGTAACCCGATGGGGTGGTAACAGGTGGAGTTGGATTTGTCCTGTATTTTGTGGACAGGACATACCTGTTCAATTTTCCACATTGCTGGGTAGGTGCCAGTGTTATAATTGTACTGGAACAGCTTGGCTAGGGGTGCGGCAAGTTCCAGAACACAAGTCTTCAGTATTATTGTAGGAATATTTTTAGGGCCCATAGCCTTTGCAGTATCCAAGACCAATCGTGCTCATCCAGCGAGCTGATAATTCAGGCTCTTTGTTTTCAACAGAACTACCTTTATAAGCACATAAAAGATTATGCCATGGAAGGAGACTGGTTCCTGTCTTCCATCTCCATGCCGAGCTGTCTTCATTGACAACACCATGCTGCTGGTTCCATGGACGCACCTGTGTCACCATCTCAGATCAGTACTGCGCCTGGGGTTGGAGAGTACAGGTATCTCCTTATGCCTGGTGACACACACCAGTGTCTATCTGTACAACGCTACACTACGGGATTCATGCAGCCACCTGTCAATGGTTCGAAGTTCAACCGGGTGTGCAATGTGAAAATAGGCTGGTGGGGATGGGGGGCGGAGGGTGGGGGATCTAATGAAGGCAAGGGAGAATGTGGAATGAGGGTTGCTCAAGGAAGGGAGAGGACAAGGGCTCACGATGGCAGGGAGAGGGGCAAAGAGGTGGATGAGGATGATGAACAATGGAAGGCAGAGAGAAGGCTAAGGGGAGGGAAGCTGGGCTCCAACAAGGCTGCATGAAAAACACATAAACAAGAGGGTCAAAGGAATACCTGTTTACTGGAAGGGGATGTACAAAGACTCCAGATGTGGTGGGTATCGGTCCAAGTGGGGCACATGATGGCCTCGGAAAGAGGTAGTTGAATCGAGGTACAGAGTTCCTCTTGAGGCTGCTAGCCTTTCCCTCTGGGTTGCTGACATCCTGCAGTCTGGCAAAGACAACTGGGCTGGAAAAAGTGATATGAGTGTGCTGGATTGGTGTTTAAATATGGCGCTGGGACCTTTGAACCCACTAGCTGATAGTGGGTGAATGAATCAGCCGCCTGCCTGCCAGGGTACATGGAGGGGAACACAACCATGCATAATTATTGAGGTTCTAAGCACAAAATCTAGTGTGGGGTCCCACCATTCTGGCCAGCAGGCAAGGCACCACCAGAACTGCCCGCCAGCGCACTTGGTTTCAAAATGGGAGAATTCTGCCTGCTGTGCGTGTGCCACTTTGAGTGTCTCCGGTTTCCAGTGGCATTACAGAGCTGAATTTTCAGGCAAGGGCCAAGGTGGTAACTTTGGCCTTCCCAGTATTTAATTGGAGAAAAAAGTGTCTCATTTAGATTGGGTATTGGATAAGCAGTGTGACAGCACAGTGGAAGGGAAGGATTTGAGAAAGATGGTAGCAACGTGAGCTTAGTGTCATTAACTAATGTTATTTTCTTGTTGCTACATTTATTATACCAAACACTAAAAACCTTCTAATGTCTTCTGGAAATTCTTTGGCATAGAAAATTTTTGCCAAATGTTTGGCTGAAGGTAGGTGGAACCCCAGCAAAAAACCCAAGAAACAAGTGGTTGATTACATTATTCTCTTGGGATTCTGCCAAAGTGACAATGGGAGATTCGGGGAATTCCTCAGATACTCCACCCCTGTATGTACTGCATTACTATTTGTATTCAACAATCACCATACCCAGTAATTTCATCTCAATTTAAGGATTCTGAGGATGGAATGTTAATTTTCATCAGGAATAGATAACATTTGGAATATTGTGTGTAGTTCTGGTCACCTCACTATAAGAAGGACGTGGAAGCATTGGAAAGAGTGCAAAGGTGATTTACCAGGATGCTGCCTGGTTTGGAGGGTAGGTCTTATGAGGAAAGGTTGAGGGAGCTAGGGCTGTTCTCTTTAGAGCGGAGGAGGGTGAGAGGCGACTTAATAGAGGTTTATAAGATGATGAGGGGGATAGATAGAGTGGACGTTCAGAGACTATTTCCTCGGGTGGATGTAGCTGTTACTAGGGGGCATATCTATAAGGTTCATGGTGGGAGATATAGGAGGGATGTCCGAGGTAGGTTCTTTAGTCAGAGAGTGGTTGGGGTGTGGAATGGACTGCCTGCTGTGATAGTGGAGTCGGACACTTTAGGAACTTTCAAGCGGTTATTGGATAGGCACATGGAGCACACCAGAATGATAGGGAGTGGGATCGCTTGATCTTGGTTTCAGACAAAGCTCGGCACAACATCGAGGGCCGAAGGGCCTGTACTATGCTGTACTGTTCTATGTTCTATTTTAATGGAAAATGGGCAGTGTTTAAAACATGAGATTGATCTGTATTCTGCCACCACCAAAAGTTCCATTGTATCTCTAAGCATTTGTCAAACTGAGAATAGACTATAGCTCTGATGAAGGGTCATCTAGACTTGAAACATTGGTTCTATTCTCTCCCCACAGGTGCTGTCAGACCTGCTGAAATTTTCCAGCATTTTTCTGTTTTTGTTTCAGATTCCAGCATCCGCAGTATTTTGCATTTATGATAATAGATTAACTGGTCAACAGTTACCCAACTAATCCTGACATCAATCGCTCACGAATTGCACACCACAATTTGTTTATTTAAAAAAGATCTAGAACTTGTGGCTAGAGCCCCTGCTATCTCCTCCCTGTCTAAGTGAATGAGTTTGTGCAGCTCATCTCCTCACTGCACACCAGTTTCTTGCTATGGTTCCTTTTTAAGTTTTAAAGGAAGATATCAGTGGACCATCAATATTCCAGAGCAGGAGAGGTTCTGCAGCAAAAGGCACACCAAAGTATCTTCATTAACTGTGCCTCTTGTTTAAATAATCCTAGAATCCTTACAATGTAGAATGAGGCCATTCAACCCATCGAGTCTGCATCGAAACTTACCCAGGCTCACCACATAACACCATGTATTTACCCCATTAATCCCCTAACGTTTATATCTTGAGAAACTAAAGGGCAAATTAGCATGGCCAATCAACCAAACCTGCACATCTTTGGACTGTGGGAGGAAACCGGAGCACCCGGAGGAAACCCAAGCAGACACGGAGAGAACATGAAAACTCCATGCAGATAGTGCCAGAATTGAACCCTGGTCCCTGGCACTGTAAGGGAGCAGTGCTAACCACTGTGCTACCATGCCGGAACATGCTGCGCCTTTGCTCCCCTTTCCTCCTCAGAGCAGAATTGCTTGTTACATCCAACCCAATCCATTCAAGAATTATAACAGAATTAACTGGGAAATGTCAGAAAACTGATTATTAACTAAAGTACAATTTCAGAATTATTTGCGGAATTTGGTCCCAGTGGAAGTATGTGCATTAGAGGTGAGAAAGACCTTTAACTAAGATTGATTAAGTACAGTCTTGAGTAAAAGCTTGTTTTCACATATACATGATGTGGAGATGCCGGCGTTGGACTGGGGTAAACACAGTAAGAAGTTTAACAACACCAGGTTAAAGTCCAACAGGTTTATTTGGTAGCAAAAGCCACACAAGCTTTCGAGGCTCTGAGCCCCTTCTTCAGGTGAGTGGGAATTCTGTTCACAAACAGAACTTAAGTTCTGTTTGTGAACAGAATTCCCACTCACCTGAAGAAGGGGCTCAGAGCCTCGAAAGCTTGTGTGGCTTTTGCTACCAAATAAACCTGTTGGACTTTAACCTGGTGTTGTTAAACTCCTTACTTCACATATACATAGCAGGGAGCTTTAGAAAAAACAGCTTTATGTTTTAAAACAGACTGATCGGAGGAATTCAAAGCTTGAGAATTGTCTGCTATGTATATTTTGAGAGAAAAACACATCAACCACTCCAATATTTGCCTAATACAGGAGCAAACCACAACAGTTGATCTGGATTGTTTGTTGTGTGCCATGATTTAAGGTTCGTTCCTGAGTATGGCATAAGGCTGAAGTGGATGGGCTTCATGTTAACCAGTATATCACGTTTAAGTTACACACCAGACTAGGAACTGCAAAAGATTTGCTTATGCTCTGGATGGAAAGGTTCACCAAGGACAGAAGATCAGCATGAATGTAAATCGACAATTTTGAAATTGTTTTGGCAACATGCTGACCTTTCCCTTTTCGTCATTCTAAAAGCCAAGAATGTGGCATTTGAAAGATCATTTGTATCTTTGCCCTGACTTGCTAATCACAAAAAGGATCATGTGATTAAATCATGATTTTTTTCCCCCCCTTATTTTTCTGAAGAGAATAAAACCTACCACGACAGCACCTACATCATTTAGTCAAACTGGGCACCAGTCCATCAAATGACAAATAAGGGAATGGGCCTCTTTTAAGATCAGTCCTCAGTGAAACTTTTGATTTAATAGTGGCATTATTCTCCCGCGACCATGGTTTTCCCTTGGACAAACTGTGCTAATCTTGACAATATTTGAATGTAAATTAGCAAAATGATTTGATTTATTATTGTCACACGTATTAGTATACAGTGAAAAGTATTGTTTCTTGCACGCTACACAGACAAAACATACGGTACATAGGGAAGGAAAGGAGAGAGTGCAGAATGTCGTGTTACAGTCTTAGGTAGGATGAAGAGAAAGATCAACTTAGTGCGAGTTCCATTCAAAAGTCTGACGGCAGCAGGGAAGAAGCTGTTCTTGAGTCGGTTGGCACGTGACCTCAGGCTTTTGTATCTTTTTCCCGATGGAAGAAGGCGGAAGAGAGTATGTCCGGGGTGTGTGGAGTCCTTAATTATGCTGGCTGCTTTTCCGAGGCAGCGGGAAGTGTAAACAGAGTCAATGGATGGGAGGCTGATTTGCGTGATGGATTGGGCTAGATTCATGACCATGGAACTCAAGCCGCATGTTTTTTCATGAATTGAGAATTTAGTGTGAATGAAAAATCCACCTCTCAGTGATTTTGATGTATAATCTTGAATCTTGGTAAATTAGGTTAATGCTTTCTCTAAAATAATAATATAAGTGAAAAATGAAATATCTGAGAAAATTGATACTGTGAAGTAATTAGACTAATTTGGGCATTTCCTGAAAGTAGGCTTATTGTCTGCAGTTTGAATTGTTTTTTTTTTACCTTGGACAAAACTGTTGATTTCCAGTATCACAGCAGAGGCAATACCTGGGGTTTTCTGTCCTTTTGTGATGACTGTCACTAGGGGAGTTAGTTGATTGAGTTCATGAGTACAATCATAGAGATGACTAGTTAGCTTGATGGTGCCTGCTAGAAGATGTTGGCTATTTAGACAGGTTAGAATTGTTTTGTACAAATTGAATTTAGGTGGGAGGATACTTGTGTTGAACATAAACTCTGGTCGAATGTTGTACCAAATGGCCTGTTACTGTACTGTAAAATACAACGGCTGGGATTTTCCATCATTGCCGTGGCGGGACTCGCCACTGGGGATGTGGCAGCCCCATCCCAAACTCTACTGACTTAAGGCAGAACTGGGCAATCCTGGCAGTGGGTGGGTCTGGAAAATCACACCTTATGTCATTTTGTGAATTTACAGTTGTGATGTCCAAAGTGTTGTTACCCTTGGGAATGCCACTGTGTTATATTTCAGATTTTCCCAGCTTTTGGATTACCCGCTGGTGTGACAGGAAGTTTTGTGTCCAGAGAATTGGGAGGGCCATCAGAAGATAGACGTTAAAGTGCTGCAGTGGACTCAGGCCAGAGCTTTTGAACTAGAACACTGCTTAGTCCAACAGTAAAGGGACACTGACTTCAGTGCTTGTGTAACAGGCAGTTACATATCTGAACTTATATAAATATTGTGAAATTTTAGGGCCCATGTGATAGCCCGGATTTTCACTATACAAAATTATAATGGCCATAAATCTATTGAAATGATTCTTTTACTAATATTATGTATGAGTTATGTATGGAAGTATTTGTGTATGAATGAAAAATGAATGAAGGAAGAAATGGTTGAAGCAATGTCCTGGGAATGGGCCCAGATCTCTTGAGAGAAGAATGTCTAGTTTTTGCACAATTCTGGGCAGCCAGATTTTGGATAGTATACATGCGAACATGCAAAATAGGACCAGAAGTAGACCATTTGGCCCCTCAAGCCTGCTCCACCATTCATTAAGATCATGGCAGATATTCACCATCTACCCCTGAAAACCTTTGATTCCCTTACACAATAATAAGTTATCTACCTCTATCTTAAAAATATTCAATGGCCCTGCCTCCAACATCTTCTGAGGCAGTAAGTTCCAAAGTCGCGCAACAATCTGAGACAAAATATTTCTCCTCAACTCCTAAAATGGTGACCCTTAATTTTAAAACAGTACCTCTTGGTTCTGGACTCACCCACAAGAGGAAACATTGGCTGCGATTCTCCCATCCCGACCCGCAACTTTTCTGGCGGGTCGGGGTGGGAGGTGCGCGTTGCCGGCCTTGTTCCGGGATTTGCACATGCGCCAGGAACGCATGCGCATCTCCCAGAGCCGGTGAACAGTCACTGGTCAGACCACGCTGGAAACCAGCGGGAAGGCAGGTTAGTAATTTGAATCTGTTTTTAATATGTTTTAAATGTCTTTTACATTTCATCAAAGAACAAAGAACAAAGAACAATACAGCACAGGAACAGGCCCTTCGGCCCTCCAAGCCCGCGCCGCTCCCCGGTCCAGGATTGAATCCTGAATCCAGGATCCCCGCCCAATTTTCCAGCCTATCTACATACCAATATCCTATCCACCGAGCTGTCCCTCACAGCTACGATGCTTTGTTCATCACAACCTATTAACTCACCCCCACCCCCCCATTCCAGACCATGTGATCTCCAGGGAGAGGCGAAAACCCAGAGTGAAAACCCCAGGGCCAATATGGGGAAAAAAAATCTGGGAAATTCCTCTCCGACCCCCTGAGGCGATCGAAACGAGTCCAGGAGATCACACTGGCCCTGATCGGAAAATGCTTCCCAACCCTAGTCATTTCCACTTCCATGAACACCATATGAATTCCCTGCCCCCGAGACAGGTTCCCAACTATCCGCAGTCTCGCTCTGTACTGGCACCAGCAAGATGATCATAGAATGAAGCCTTGAAACGAGAAACAAGGAACAATTAGCCCGCGCCGCTCCCTGGTCCAAACTAGACCACTCTTTTGTATCCCTCCATTCCCACTCCGTTCATATAGTTGTCTAGATAAGTCTTAAACGTTCCCAGTGTGTCCGCCTCCACCACCTTGCCCGGCAACACATTCCAGGCCTCCACGACCCTCTGTGTAAAATATGTCCTTCTGATATCTGTGTTAAACCTCCCCCCCTTCACCTTGAACCTATGACCCCTCGTGAACGTCACCACCGACCCGGGGAAAAGCTTCCCACCGTTCACCCTATCTATGCCTTTCATAATTTTATACACCTCTATTAAGTCTCCCCTCATCCTCCGTCTTTCCAAGGAGAACAACCCCAGTTTCCCCAATCTCTCCTCATAACCAAGCCCCTCCATACCAGGCAACATCCTGGTAAACCTCCTCTGTACTCTCTCCAAAGCCTCCACGTCCTTCTGGTAGTGTGGCGACCAGAACTGGACGCAGTATTCCAAATGCGGCCGAACCAACGTTCTATGCATCTGCAACATCAGACCCCAACTCTTATACTCTATGCTCCGTCCTATAAAGGCAAGCATGCCATATGCCTTCTTCACCACCTTCTCCACCTGTGACGTCACCTTCAAAGATCTGTGGACTTGCACACCCAGGTCCCTCTGCGTCTCTACACCCTGTATGGTTCTTCCATTTATCGTGTAGCTCCTCCCTACATTATTCCCACCAAAATGCATCACTTCGCATTTATCAGGATTGAACTCCATCTGCCATTTCCTTGCCCAAATTTCCAGCCTATCTATATCCTTCTGTAGCCTCTGACAATGTTCCTCACTATCTGCAAGTCCTGCCAGTTTTGTGTCGTCCGCAAACTTACTGATCACCCCAGTTACTCCTTCTTCCAGATCATTTGTATAAATCACAAACAGCAGAGGTCCCAATACAGAGCCCTGCGGTACACCACTAGTCACAGGCCTCCAGCTGGAAAAAGACCCTTCCACTACCACCCTCTGTCTTCTATGACCAAGCCAGTTCTCCACCCATCTAGCCACCTCCCCCTTTATCCCATGAGATCCAACCTTTTTCACTAGCCTACCATGAGGGACTTTGTCAAACGCTTTACTAATGTCCATCATCAGGAACTTACCAGTCTCGATTGAATCTCCCACCCTGTAAGGGATACTTTATTCCGGCGGGGTTTAGAGAAGCTCCCCACGTTCGGAGAAGTAGTGGGAGACCCCGCCAGAATGAAGGGGAGAATAATCGGGGCCTCCCCAGGGGGTCAGGTGGCGGATGTTGGTGCTTCCTGGGCATGGGCACCCTGGTAGTGCCAGCCTGTAACCCCGGCACTGCCCAAGGGGCAAAGTGCCCATGCCGGGGCACCTTGCCCACCAGGCATCGGACAGTGCCACGGGGCAGGGCCTGTTATGGGCAGGGCCTATGGGGCCCTGACTTCAGTGCCTATGGGGGTGCTGCCACTTTGCATTGGGTCTGGGATGGAGGGAAGGCAGCAATTCAGGTGGGCTAGGGGAAGGGGGGGTTCCTACCTTCCGGGGGGGGGGGTCAGCGGTGGGAGGGAGTCTGCCGGTGCAAGGGGGTTGGGGGGATTGCCACTGCTGGGGGGTTGGGCTGGACATCGGGGCGCTCCGGGGCGGGGGGGGGGGGGGTTGGGGGGGGGCGGGGGAATCAGGGCTGGCCTGGGAATTGTTGTGTGGGCTGCGGTCGGGCCGTGGGGGGGGGGGGGGGGGGGGGGGGTGGGGGGAGGCTGGAGGGGCAGCACTGCGGGGGTCCCGGGCTGGCCAGCGATTGAGCCAGCCAGCAAACGGAGAGTCTGACAGATCGGGACAACTGTGCATGCGCAGAGTTCCAGAACTGTCAGATTCTGGTGCGAATAGGCCCTGCACCACATGGGTTTTAATGAGATTCATGACTGGGACCTCTGCAGTGAATACAGTGGGGAGATTCGGGTGAGAAGTTGAACTGAGAAAACAGTCAGGATCCAGAACAGTTTTCCCACCAATTCATTCCTTTTGAGAGAATTGCGGCCATTATTTCCACAGGTCACAGGTGGATAGGGTCGTAAAGAGTGCCTTTGGTACATTGGCCTTTATAAATCGGAGTATCGAGTATAAAAGTTGGAGTGTTATGGTAAGGTTATATAAGGCATTGGTGAGGCCGAATTTGGAGTATTGTGTACAGTTTTGGTCACCTAGTTACAGGAAGGATGTAAATAAGATTGAAAGAGTGCAGAGAAGGTTCACAAGGATGTTGCCGGGACTTGAGAAGCTGAGTTACAGAGAGAGATTGAATAGGTTGGGACTTTATTCCCTGGAGCGTAGAAGATTGAGGGGAGATTTGATAGAGGTATATAAGATTTTGATGGGTACAGATAGAGTGAATGCAAGGAGGCTTTTTCCGCTGAGGCTAGGGGAGAAAAAAACCAGAGGGCATGGGTTAAGGGTGAAAGGAGAAAAGTTTAAAGGGAATATTAGGGGGGGCTTCTTCACGCAGAGAGTGGTGGGAGTGTGGAATGAGCTGCCGGATAAAGTGGTAAATGCGGGGTCACTTTTAACATTTAAGAAAAACTTGGATGGGTTCATGGATGAGAGGGGTGTGGAGGGATATGGTCCAAGTGCAGGTCAGTGGGACTAGGCATAAAATGGTTCGGCACAGACAAGAAGGGCCAAAAGGCCTGTTTCTGAGCTGTAATTTTCTATGGTTCTATGGTTCTATTTACCTTGTTAAGACTGTTCTGGATCTTATATACTTCAATGATGTCACCCCTCACTCTTCTAATCTCCACTGGAAACAAGCCCAGCCTGTCCTCATAAGACTCATTCCAGAAATCAATCTAGTCAACCTTCTCTGAACCTCCTCCAATGCATTTATCTCCTTCCTTAAATAAGGAAACCAAAATTGCCATCATATTTGAGAAGTGGTCTCACCAATGTCCTGTCGAACTGAAGTAAACATCTTTACCTTTACATTTAATTCCATCATTTCATCGGCCTTCTTAATTACTTACTGTACCTGCATACTAACTTTCTGTGACTCATGCATTAGAACCCCTAGATTCCCCCTGTACCTTGGAGTTCTGCATTTGTTCTCCATTTACGTAATACTTTGCTTATCCAATATTCCTGCTAAAGTGAACATTTTCCCACATTATATTCCAACTGCCACCTCTTTGCCCATTCACTCAACCTATGTACATCCATCTGCAAACTCTTTGGGTGGGATTTTACAGCCTGGCGCGACCCGAGACCGGAAAATCCACCCGAGGTCAACGAACATTCCTGTTGTCCGCCCCTCGCCTGCTCCGATTCCTGTGCCAGGCGGGGCGGTAGAATTCTGGCATTTGTGCCTTCTCCATTTTCTACCTATCTTTGCCTCATCTGCAAATTCAGCTACCATGCCTTTGCTCCCCTCATCTAAGTCATTGATATAAATTGTAAAATGTTGAGACCCCAGCACAGGCCACTACAGAACTCCACTTGTCACTTCCTGCCAATCAGAAAAAGACCCATTTATGCACACTTCCTGTTTTCTGCCAGTCAGATAATCTTAAGTCCATGCTAATGTTACTCCCTACATCACGAGCTTTTATTTTCTGCACCTTTGATGTGGCACCACATTAAATGCCTTCTGGAAATCTAAGTACAGTACATCTACAGGTTCCCCCTTTATCCTCAGCATATGTTACTCCTTCAAAGAACTTCAATTTATTGGTTAAACCTGATTTCGCAAAGCCATGCTGACTCTTCCAGATTATCTCGAGTTTTTCTCAGTGTTCAGTCAGAATTTTCTTAATGATTGATTCTCCTCCATCACATGAGATGCGTAGGTTAGAGGGATTAGTGGGTAAATATATAGGGATGTGGGGGTGGGGCCTGGGTGGGATTGTGGTCGGTGCAGACTCGATGGGCCGAATGGCCTCTTTCTGTGCTGTTGGGTTTCTATGATTTCTATGATTTCTATGATTCGTCAAGCTCACTGACCTATAATTTCCTGTTTTCTGTCTCCCTCCCTCGAATAGAGGGATTATATTTCCCATTACCCAGTCTGATGGAACCTTTCTAGAATCTAGCAAATTTAAGAAAATGAACACCAATGCAATTACTATCTCATTAGTCACCTCTTTTAAGACGCTGGGCTGAAGTCCATCAGGACCTGGAGACTTGTCAGTCCGTAGCTCCATCAGCTTGCTCATTAAGGTTTCCTTGGTTATTATAATTTCAACATGTTCCCCCTCTCCCTTCCACCTCTTGATTTACAGTTATTGCTAGAATGATTTTTGTATCCTCCACAGTGAAGACATAAGTAAAATATTTATTCATTCCATCTGCCATTTCCCTATTATCTACCGTTAACTCTCCATTGTCACTCTCTAGAATTCCAACACTCATCTTACTTACTCTTTTCCTTTTTAAATACCTATAGAAACTCTAGCTTCCTTCTATACTCTAATTGCTTCCTTCTGATTAACCTTTTGGCCACTCTCTACCATTCTTTATATCTTGACCAGCCATCTCATCTGCCACTCATCTTTACGCAGTTATATGCTTTTTCGTTAAGTTTGATACTTTCCTTAACTTTGTTAGTTAACCACAGATGGTGGCTCCACCCTGTAAATTTTTTCTTTATAAAAGGAATATACTCTTTCCTCATGGGGAGGCAATGGCCGAGTGGTATTATCGCTAGACTATCAATCCAGAAAACTCCGCTAATGTTCTGGGGACCCAGATTTGAATCCCGCCATGGCAGATAATGGAATCTAAATTCAATATAAAATATCTAGAATTAGGAAACTACTGATGACTATGAAACCATTGTCGATTGTCAAAAAAATCCATCTGGTTCACTCATGTCCTTTAGGGATGGAAATCTGCCATCCTTACCTAGTCTGGCCTACATGTAACTCCAGACCCACAGCGATGTGTGCTTGATTCTCAACTATCCTCCAAGGGCAATTAGGGATGGCAATAAATGCTGGCCCAGCCTGTGACGCCCATGTCCCACAAATGAATTTTTAAAAATTCTGAAACATCCTCTTAAATGACTGCCACTGCTTCTCTATTGATCCATCCCTTAGCCTAGTATCCCAGTTAACATCAGCTAGCTCAGCTTTCATCATAAGAATGAAAAGAGTGGCAATTAAAACAGGTACAAATTTGCTTTGGGAATTCAGTGTAACCCACAGAAATTAAAACTATAATTAGATTACAGAACAATGGTAAGGTGACAATATGTGGAGACGCCGGCGTTGGACTGGGGTGAACACAGTAAGAAGTCTCACAACACCAGGTTAAAGTCCAACAGGTTTATTTGGTAGCAAATACCCTAAGCTTTCGGAGCGCTGCTCCTTCGTCAGAAGGACTTTAACCTGGTGCTGTGAGACTTCTTAAGGTAACAATACACATTTGAAGGAATTCACATATATTGGGAGTGATCTTGAGCTCTCTGTGTACAAGAATGGTGGCGGCAAAATCACCGGTGATGTAATCACGTTAATGGGTGTGAACCTGATTTAATACATTTTAATAATTTTTAATATCATTAATGATTCCCTCACCATATATCCTCCCCAGGCGTATTTTCGAACCTCGCTAATGTGACGTCCCATCATCGAAGTTTACAACTGGTCCACCCAGACATGAACCTGTGGTGCGGATCCTAATGGGGGGGATAAAGGTGAGTATAGCCCCTGGGGGAGAGAGCCATGGCCAGGCAGTACCCTGGCACTGCCCCCTGGCACAGGTTGGCACTGTCAGGTTTGCACCATGCCAACCTGGCAGTGCCAACCTGTTGCCAGGGAGCAGTGCCTGGGGCAAACACTAGTGAGAACCTCATGGGGGTTCGGGGAGAGGACTCATTTATTTGTGATGGTGGAGGGAGCAAACGTGGGAGCTGGGAATGCTGGCATTGACTATTTGGGGGGAATGGGGGAGAGGCAGGAAGCGGTCCGATGCTGGAGATGTTTGGGAGGAAGTGGGTAAGTGCTGGCATTGACTATTTGGGGTCAGGTGGGGTGGGGGGGTGGGGGAGAGGTCTGATGCCAGCAATGTTCAATGTTCAAGTTGCTGCTGGCATTAACTGTTTGGGGGCAGGAGTGGGGTGGGGGGTGGAAAGGGATCTGATGTTCGGAGGAGAGTGGGGCTGCTGGCATTGACTGTTTGGGGGTGGGAGTGGGGTGGGGGAGTGGGTGGAAAGGGGTCTGATGTTCGGGGGGTGTGGGCCGCTGGCATTGACTGTTTTGGGGGGAGTAGGGGTGGGGGATAGGTGGGAAGGGGTCCGAGGTCGACAATGTTCAGCACCCCAATCTCAGTGCAACCAGTTTTGCCAGTGCGACACGTGAGACACAACCTCTGGTATTTTTGTCAAACATCTGGAGAGAAAAGAAACACAAGTTTTCAGTCAGAACCTGACATTTTGCCATTTTTTGACAAAATTCCACCCATTACCTTCATTTACAGAGGATTTCCTATGTTACACATACATGTTCAGGGCAAATGGAGACCCACTTTACTCTTTAGTTATGGCAATGAACAGGCAGTTGTGAATTCGTGCCGCCTGCCATAACTATCAGCTAATTTTCATTTCCAAAGAATGATGGTGATGGGGCCAGTGAATGTCAAGGTAAAGGAAAGTGGGTTGCTAATGTATTGAGACAGATGGTGGTTAAAGAAGAGTATGTTGGGAATGGGCAAGACTTTGGAAAGGGAGCTGGGGGATGTATTTTCTCCCAGGGGAGAATTGTGGAAGCTTTTGGAGCAGGCAGAATGGTGCAGATGTTGGAGAAGACAGGGAGGTGATTGTGGTAAATAGAAACCTCAGAATTAGCAAGGCCTTTGCGGATGATGAGGTTGAGGCAGTGGCTTTGGTGTATGAGTTTACATAGATAATGCCTTGTTTATTTTCAGATATTGCAACGGAAGTCAGCTAAGCACTACAAGCCAAATTCTGCAGCCTGAGCTGGGAACGTGCAAATTAGTCGTTGAGAGTGAGGATCCTATTTTCAATTCAATTTAATTAATTATTGTTTTCTCCTTTTAGGGCCTTAACTTGTCTTTGTAAAAGGACAGCAAATCCAGATTTGCTTCTGCTTATTGCTCAACAAAACTATGAACAAAAGTAACCCGGGATGAATCATCTTCTGATCTTCAGTTCCCCTTTGGGGAATACCTACCACTTCCCTTTAACAATGCATCTGGCTGTGTGAGGTCACCTTGTGGCCTAAGATTCAGTTTCGAGCACACGCTTTGCTCCCATTTCAGATAGATCATAATGCAGAGAAATAGGGGGGAAGGAGAATAGAAAAATAGAATTGAATACATTTTAAAATAATAGGTAGCTATTAAATGTAGGCATTCAGAAAGTTTTAGTCGATCATGTATACAAAGAACAGAAAGTGAACACGCAGGCACAGCAAGCAGTTAAGAAGGCATGGGTGGGTGGGATTTTCCGTTCCCCCTTAGCGGTGTATTTCCAGTGGTGGAGGTGGCCAACCATTGGCCAATGACAGGATCTGCCGATTCCACTGATGTCTGCAGGATTTTACAAGCCCCACATCCTCCCCCACTGGAGAACCTGCCACTGGGGTTACCACTGGAGGGACAGGAAGATCCCGCCAGTGGGAAGGGCTGGAAAATTTTGGCCAACATGTTGCTTATATTGCCAGGAGTTTGGGGTATAAGGAAATTTTGCTGCAACAGTTCAGGGCTTTGGTGAGACCACATCTAGGGGGCAATTCTTCCATTGCGACCTCCAACTTTTCTGTCGGGTTGCGGTGGGAGACACGCATCTCCAGCCTTGAACAGGGATTTGCACATGCGCCGGAACGCATGCACATCTCCCAGAGCCGGTGAACAGTCACCGGTCAGACCACGTTGGAAACCAGCAGAAAGGCAGGTAAGTCATTTAAATCTTTTTTCATGTATTTGAAATATCTTTATTAGCTCATTATCAGGACCTTTCAGATCCCGATTGAATCTCCCACCCCACCAGGAGTACTTCACTCTGGCGGGGTTCAGACTAGCTCCCCACAATCGGGGAACTAGCGGGAGACCCTGCCGGAAAGAAGTGGGGGTAATCGGGACCCTCCCAGGGGGTCGGGCGGCGGAGGGGTGGTGCCCACTGGGCATGGGCCTGGCAATGCCAGCCTGTGCCCCTTGGCCCTGCCCAAGGGGCAACGTGCCCATGCCCAGGGGGCACCATGGCAGTGCCCATTGGGCATCGGGCAGTGCCAAGGGGACAGGGCCTATTGTGGGCAGAGCCTATGGGTGATTGATGGGGCTCCGCTGCCACTCTGCACGCGGGATCAGTCTGGGATGGAGGGATGGCAGCGATTGGGGCAGCCTGGGGGATGGTTTGCTGGGGGTGGCTGCCTCCGGGAGGATCTGACCCCGGGGTGTGGCGGGGGGGGGGGGGGGGGTGAGGAGGGATTGCCACTGCTGGGGGGAGTGGGCACTCTGGGAGGGCAAGGGGGGTTAGGGCTGGACCGGGAATTGCTGTGGGGGCCGCGATCAGGCCGTGGGGGGGAGGTTGGAGGGGCAGCACTGTGGGGGTCTCAGGCTGGCTCGCGATCCAGCTGGCCAGCAAACAGGGAGTCTGACAGTTCGAGACCACTGTGCATGCGCAGAGTTCCAGACTTGTCAAACTCCGAGGTGAAGAGGCCCCGCCCACCTAGGTTTTTAATGAGATTCCCGACTGGGACCACTGCAATGCACAGAATGTGGAGATTCAGGTGAGCAGCTGAACTGACAGAACAGTCAGGATTTAGAACAGTCCTCCCAGTAATTCAGCACTTCTGGGAGAATCACGGCTCTAATTTCTGTACCCAAGGAAGGAAATGCTTAACTTAGAGTGGTGCAACAATTTGCTAGATTGATTCCTGGGATAGGAGGCTTGGCCTATGAGATGATATTTGGATCTATATTCTCAGGAGAAGAATGAGAGATGATCTCATTGAAACATATAGGCCAGGATTTTCCATCCCCACCCATTATTGGGATCTTTCAGTCACAGCAAAAGTCAGCGGACTTTTGGCTGGCCTGCCACATCTCCTGTGGTGGATGCTACCATGGCAGTGCTGTAAAATGTTGACCATAAGATTTTGAGAGGACTAAATAGGATAGATGCTGACATATCAGAGAGTATAAAAGGGAGTTCAAGTTGAAGATCAGCCACAATCTTAATGGACAGCAGAGCAGTTCAAGAGCTTATATGGATTACTCATGTGTCTCTCTGATTGAGAAGGTTGAAGCAAATGGAATTCAGGGAATCTTGGCGAGATGGATCTGAAACTGGCTCAGTAATAGGACACACAGGGTGGTGAGAGAAGGCTGTTTTAGTGACTGGAGGCCGGTGTCCAGTGATGCACTACAAGGTTCAGTACTGCATTCCTTATGTTTGTTATATACAAAAATGATATAGATGACAATGTGGGGAAAATGATAAGCAAGTTTGCAGATGATACCAAGATAGTTAAGACACCAAGGGTGGTTAATAGCAAAGACGAAGGCTACAGGAAGATATAGATGGGCAGAGAAGTGGCAAATGGTAATTAACCCTGATAAGTACTAGTGATGCACTTTGGAAGTAACAAAACAAGGGAGTATTTAATGAATAGCAGGACACTAGGAAGCTCAGAGGAACAGATGGATCTTGGATACTTATTCACAGATCCCTAAAGGCAGCATAGTATGTGAATAGGGTAGTTAAGAAAGCATATGACACACTTACTTTTATCAGTCATGGCATAGAGTATAAGAGCAAGGAGGTAATGTTGGAGTTGTACAGAACATTGGTTAGGCCACAGGTGGAGTATTGTGTGCAATTCTGGTCATCTCACTATGGGAAGGATGTGATTGCACTGGAGGGTGTACAGATTCACCAGAATGTTGGCTGGAATGAAGCATTTGCGTTACAAGGAGAGACTGGATAGACTTGGACTGTTTCCTATGAGCAGAGCAGGCTGAGGGAGGACATGATTGAGGTATATCAGATTATGAGGGGTATGGACAGATGAATAGGAAGCAACTGTTCCACTTGGTTCAGGGATCAATCACAAAGGGGCATAGTTTTTGGGTGAGGGGCAGGAGATTCAGAGGGGATTCACTCAGAAGGGTGGTGAGAATCTGGAATGCACTGCCTTGGAAGGTAGTGGAGGCCGGAACCCTTACAACCTTCAAAAAGTATTTGGATAAGCACTTGAAATATCATAACATTCAAGGGTATCGGACAAGTCCTTGGAATTGGGATTAGTGCAACTTTAATAGTAGTTATTGTCGGCATTGACTCGATGGGCCGAAGGGTCTTTTCTGTGCTGTACAACTCTATGACTCTATTCCTTATAACCATATGTTACCTGAAACAAAAAGAGTGACCTTGATTTTTCCCATCTCGCCCAGTGAGGTTGATGCTTGACGCTATCTCACTTTCTCCACTTTTAAATCAGCCAAAGATTTAATTATTTACCTTGGCTTCTGTAGTAGGAGCTCTGGAGTTAAGAGGTGAACAACAATGTTTCTGGCAATTTTTCCCCATCCCCTGGGGAACAGCTTGGATTTCGTTCAGTGTATTTTTCACAACAGCATAACAAAAAAAGGGAACTCAGTGTGATAGGAATGTGACCATCGTAGTTATCATTCTGTGGCATCCTTTGCTGGCAAGTCATGCTCACAATTTGGCTTTAAAAAAGTACAGGATCCAAACAAGTGGAAATGTACCTTTTAGCTACAATCAAGAGGGTGTGGCCATTCCACCAAGCTGTGGCTCAGTTTTTAGCACACTTGACTCTATGTGAGAAGGTGATGTATTGAAGTCCTACTCCAGAGGTTTCAGCATGCAATCTGAACCATGCTGATGGAATGCTAGACTTTGCAATTGCTGTCTTCAGATGATATGTTGAAACAGGTCTCGCGAATTGACAGTAACAATCCCATGACATTTTGTTGAAGAAAAGCAGGAACATGCTTCCTGGTGTCCTGACCTATATTTATCCCTCAACACTAAAGCAGTTTGTCTTTACAGGGTGCAAATTAGTTGCTGTTTCTTCCCACATTACAACAGTGACTAGACTTCAAAAGCATTTAATTGGTTGTAAAGTGCTTTGGGATGTTGCGTGGTCATGAAATGATATAGCCATTTTTTTGTGGATTCAATGGCCTGAAAAATGTCTGCATAACTACAGCAAAATAGCTTCTTTTTTCCCCTGAGGAAATTCACACGTATAATGGATTTACATGGCAGGACACAAAGTCCCATCGCCATTTACAGTTTAGGGGCAATTTAGCATGGCCAATCCACCTAACCCGTACATCTTTGAACTGTGGGAGGAACCCGGAGCATCCGGAGGAAACCCACACAGACACGGGGAGAATGTGCAGACTCCGCACAGACAGTGACCCAAGCCAGGAATCGAACCTGTGTCCCTGGTGTTTTGAGGCAGCAGTTCTAACCAGTGTGTCACCGTGCCGCCCCACGTGTTTTGACTCCACGTTGTGCAACTTTTTTCTTTGGCAAGTTTCCTATCGTCAAATCTGTTTGGCAGGCTTGATTTTCCGTTGTGCTGGGAGCAGTCTGCAGGAGCAGGTAGGGAGCCTCCAGCTGCTACTGAGAGCTGCATGAAGACCATAGAGTCTGCAGAATCTCACCCAATCATTTGGGAGAAGACAGCAGACCTTTCAGAGTTGGCACATAAATGGCTGTTTGTGCAAATTCTTTGGAGAATTACTGGTGTTCAACAAAAGTTCTAGCTGCATATAGGAAGAGGTTTTGTTGGACTTAAGAAAGTAATTATTTACTTTTCCTTTAAAGTGCCAAAAAATGTATTTTGTAATTTAAAAAAAATTACTTCCATTTCCACAACCACAAAATTGAAGTAATTAAGGCTTTACAGAGCAGGAGGCCATTTGGCCCATCGAGGCTGCACCAAATCTCTGACAGAACATCCCACCCAGGCCCTATTCTCGTAAGCCCATGTGTTTACCCCACTAATCCCCCTAATTTACACATGGGATTTTCAGTCACTTCATTGTGGTGTTAATGTAAGTCTACTTGTGACTAATAAATAAACTTTTTTTAAAAATACATTTTAAAACTTCATCTTGGGACACGCCAGAGCAATTTTAGTATAGACAATCCACCTAAAGATGATTCAAGGATTTGATGCAGAGAATCTATTTCCACAGGGGAGCAAGTCCAGAGCAAGAGGATATAATCTTAAAGTTAGAGCTCGGTCATCAAGTGGTGGCATCAAGAAGAATTGCTTCACACAAAATGGTAGCAGAAATCTGGAACCTAAACACTAAAAGCTTGTTGAGGCTTGGTCAGTGGAATACTGGAAAAACGAGATTGGTAGATAAAAGTCTGGAGCCAAGATAGGTAAATTGAGTTTTGTTACAGAGTAACCACATCTATTTGAACCAGCTAGGGGGGCTGAATAGTCTGCTCAGTGACAGCTGGCTAAAAATCTGACTGATAAGCTAATCAATCAATCAAATGCCACAATTTTGAAGATTGATATTGATATGTTTTGAAAAGTAAAGTTTATTTATTACTCATAAGTAGACCTACATTAACACTGCAATTAAGTTACTGTGAAAATCCCCTCGTCGCCGCACTCCGGCGCCTGTTCGGATACACTGAGGTAGAATTTAGCATGGCTAATGCACCTAACCAGCAGGTCTTTCAGACTGTGGGAAGAAACTGGAGCACTGGAGGAAATCCACGCAGACATGGGGAGAACATGCAAACTTCACACAAAAATACAAGCCAAACAACCTTTAATCTGTTCATTAGTAAAACTAGGAAGAGTCACAAGAGGGTCAATTGTCTCATTCATAAATAAATCATTGCCAATATATCAGTAGTGTTGTAGGAGTAGCTAGTGTAATGTACTTTGAACTCAAATCCAGCTGAAACCAATGGAAGTCTAATTCCGCTGCTGATTGAGAATCTGACATGAGATGCTTTTGGATAATCTCAATCCTGTTCCTTGAAAGCACATAGTACAAAATTGCCAATAATGATGCACTGATTGGCAATCTTACTCAGGGGAGCACAGGGAATGCTGAAATGTATAATAGAAAATGTCACTCTGATGTGTAGCCAGTGCCCTTCTGAAGCTAAGGTTGGGGCAAGAAAGCCGATGGAGAAGTCTTTCCAATCCCATTCCTCAGTGGATCCAATATTGACCACTATATGGTGCAAAGGTATACAATCATATTTTGACACAGTACTGAGATGAGCTTGTACTTGGTTGTTTTATATATCTTTACTGTTTCTATGCATTTTGTAGATCCAGACAGTCACTTGGTTCAATGGAAAAAAGATGCACTTCTGACACTCCCAAAAATTGTAATATTGCCTGACTGACTGATTAGTGATCATTATCTTTCTTTTCCTCTTCCACCTGTTGTGTATGTCTCTTTAAGACAGTAAGAGTTTTAACAACACCAGGTTAAAGTCCAACAGGCTTATTTGGTAGCAAATGCCATTGGCTTTTGGAGCCCTGCTCCTTCGTCAGATGGAGCAGATATCTGCTCACAAACAGGGCACAGAGACTCAAAATCAAGTTACAGAATACTGATTAGAATGCGAATCTTTACAGCTAATCAAGTCTTAAAGATACAGACAATGTGAGTGGAGGGAGCATGAGGCACAGGTTAAAGAAATGTGTATTGTCTCCAGACAGGACAGCCAGTGAGATTCTGCAAGTCCAGGAGGCAAGCTGTGGGGGTTACCGATAGTGTGATATGAACCCAAGATCCCGGTTTAGGTCGTCCTCATGTGTGCGGAACTTGGCTATCAGTTTCTGCTCAGTGACTCTGCGCTGTTGTGTGTCGTGAAGGCCGTTTTGGAGAACACTTACCCTTCACGACACACGACAGCGCAGAGTCGCTGAGCAGAAACTGATAGCCAAGTTCCGCACACATGAGGACGGCCTAAACCGAGATCTTGGGTTCATATCACACTATCTGTAACCCCCACAACTTGCCTCCTGGACTTGCAGAATCTCACTGGCTGTCCTGTCTGGAGACAGTACACATTTCTTTAACCTGTGCCTCATGCTCCCTCCACTCACATTGTCTGTATCTTTAAGACTTGATTAGCTGTAAAGATTCGCATTCTAATCAGTGTTCTGTAACTTGATTTTGTGTCTCTGTGTGTCTTGTTTGTACAGTAAGAAGTCTCACAACACCAGGTTAAAGTCCAACAGGTTTATTTGGTAGCAAATACCATTGGCTTTTGGAGCCCTGCTCCTTCATCAGATGGAGCAGATATCTGCTCACAAACAGGGCACAGAGACTCAAAATCAAGTTACAGAATACTGATTAGAATGCAAATCTTTACAGCTAATCAAGTCTTAAAGATACAGACAATGTGAGTGGAGGGAGCATGAGGCACAGGTTAAAGAAATGTGTACTGTCTCCAGACAGGACAGCCAGTGAGATTCTGGTGTTGTGAGACTTCTTACTGTGCTTACCCCAGTCCAACGCTGGCATCTCCACATCATGTCTTGTTTGTGAGCAGATATCCATTCCATCTGACGAAGGAGCAGGGCTCCGAAAGCTAATGGCATTTGCTACCAAATAAGCCTGTTGGACTTTAACCTGGTGTTGTTAAAACTCTTATTGTGTTTACTCCAGTCCAACGCCGGCATCTCCACATCTTTAAGACAGTACAGTAGAAGTGAGTCACCTGACTTGAGGGACCAATGGGAACTGAGAGTGAGTGATCACACCAGAGAGAGGGAGTTCTCTCTGCGGCAATATTACTTCTGGAAGAAAGGAAGAAACATGCAAAGACTGGAATCCTGCTCAAGGGAGCCTCATGTTGCAAAATTCTCCTGTATCTAAGTTTCTCTTATGAATAAATACCTTTCCTAACAAAGGCTGACATCTTTTGACAACACCATAACAGCCACAACATAACATTAACCAGCAGGGTAATATGGTTCAGTTATGAGGAATTAACTGTACTTATTGCCGCTATCACTTAGATCATATTTATTTTATTTTAGATAAGTTTGGCGCAAATTTTCCAAAGCAAAAATGTGCAAACATTTGTTGGGATCTTTCTCCTTAAAAACATTTACATCCAGGTATAATCATCAGATCGTACTTACACTGAGTCAAACCCAGCAAGAGCGTAGGATGGAAAATGGGGTGCATGCAATGCATTGTTTTCCATCTTTACTATAAGTCATGAAAAGATTATGTGCCACCACCTGATTTTGATTTGATTTGATTTATTATTGTCACATGTATTTGTATACAGTGAAAAGTATTGTTTCTTGCGCACTATACAGACAAAGCATATCATTCATAGAGGAGGAAAGGAGAGGGTGCAGAATGTAGTGTTATAGTCATAGCTAGGGTGCAGAGAAAGATAACCTTAATGCAAGGTAAGTCCATTCAAAAGTCTGACGGCAGCAGGGAAGAAGCTGTTCTTGAGTCGGTTGGTACGTGACCTCAGACTTTTGTATCTTTTTCCCGACGGAAGAAGGTGGAAGAGAGGGGCCGGTATTTATGACCTTGTTCAGACGAGGCTCGTAAAATCCCGCCCGAGGCCAATGGAGAATTCCAGAATCGGGGCGGGCATGCCAGTAAAATTCCGGCCAGTATGTCCGGGGTCCGTGGGGTCCTTAATTATGTTGGCTGCTTTACCGAGGCAGCAGGAAGTGTAGACAGAGTCAATGGATGGGAGGCTGGTTTGCGTGATGGACTGGGCTTTATTCATAATCTTTTGTAGTTTCTTGCAGTCTTGGGCAGAGCAGGAGCCATATCAAGCTGTGATACAACCAGAAAGAATGCTTTCCATGGTGCATCTTTAAAAATTGGTGACATGCCAAATTTCCTTAGTCTTCTGAGAAAGTAGAGGCACAATCGATAAGAAAAGCTAGGTAGGAGTGCAAGACTGGGAAACTACCCCAAAGTACTAAAATTAATATAACTTTTCTTATTTACTGTTACACGCCAATAAATTTGACATGATGAATGGTGCAGAGGAGAATAGTGAGGGTCACTAATAGAAAAAGGCTCAGTAACACAAACCCACATATGATATTAGCTATTATAGAAAGTAGTTGAGGCCAAAACATTGTATATTTTCAAGAAGCAGTTAGATGTAGCACTTGGGGCAAAGGAGATCAAAGGATATGCGGAGAAGCCTGGATCAGGCTATTGAGTTGGGTGATCAGCCATGATCATAATAAATGGCGGAGCAGGCTTGAAGGGCTGAATGGCCTCCTGCTCCTATTTTCTATGTTTCTATGGTATGCACTTGTGTATCAATATATTTTCGATCTCTACCTTTTACAGTATTCTTTGAAAATACTGAGTGTTACTCATCTGGTGTTCACAGGACCCTGCAGTAACTTGCACAAGTGGTCATCCTTCCTGTGTTAGCATGTGGTGTGAATGCGACTGTTGTAATCACAGTCAAGCTCAATTCTCACCCCGTGTGTGTTATTGAACAAGCATTGCTGGATAGCAGTTAGGGACAGCAATCTTGACTGACTGTTTTCACCTCCGTAGCTGTTGAATGCAGACACTGAGTTAATTATAATGGCCCATTTCGACCTTTGAATTCAGAATTGATTGCAGATCAAACCTGGTGTCTTGATTGTCTGCAGTTCCACTCCAAGTGGTGATTTTATACATGAACCATTTATGTTAAACATTAGATATGATGTGTTATATGTTAGTTAAAATAGTGGACATACATAGTATTTTCCATTTTAAATGATGATTGCAGATTGGAAAAAAATCAATGATCATGGAAGTGATTAAATCTGTCACAGAAATGGAAGAAAACAATTTCAATACCTTCAGCTCGTCTCCTCTACTTTTGACCAGTAAATAAATGTTGATTGTGAAACAACAGCAACAACAAGTTTACATTTAGACACAAGGATCCATTGCTATTAATTAATTCCTTGAGGAAAGGCCCAGGACACTGATTGATTTTTATTTGTACGCACGATCGGGCTGCATCCTTTTGTTGTAAACAATCAATTTACTGTGTTTAGAAAATCTCAAGGAGACGCATTCTGAGCAGCTAAACACTGTCAGTCAATACACATTACATAGCTACTGGTTGTAACTGCACAGATGCATTTTGGAAGCAACTGTGAAAACAAGTCTGATTAAGGAGTAAGCTGAGATTCATAACAGAGGACTGAGAAGTATTTTATAAGTAAACACAAGTAGTCCAGTTTTGACCCCTATGTTAAAGGGTCGCCATCAGCCATTCTCTGCTATCAGTTATTACATCTAGCTGCTGATATCAGCAAACACCACTTTGAAGGCTGATGGCAGTGGTTGAAATTTAGTAGAATCTTATTGTTGACTTATACAACAGCCATAAATTCAGATTCATCCTGAAATGACAACAGCTATTTAAGTCATAGCAACAATGTAAATGTATTGTTGGTGTTAATTCTAAATAAAACCTTCCCATTTTGGGTGGCCCAGTGTATTCCAGTAACAGATCGCTGTATTCCCAAGGTGAAAGGCCCTCCATTTTCCCTCCAGTGGACCATGTTGATCAGTTTCTGTGCCAGCTTGATTAAAGAGACACTCTAATTAAAAGATAAAAAGATCTCTTTTTCCTACGTCAATTTCATTTAGGCCTCCTGTCCAGCCACTTTAGAATGACATTCATAGAATAATCTAGGACCCAAGTCACTCCTCATTGGATGGGATTAGTGCTGAGTAAAAGGGAAGAGGATAATGAAAAAAGACACCCAAATAACAGTGGAGGTTTAAAGGCGAGCTGATCTGAAGGAGATATACATTTTGCTGTGACAAACTTGTCAAAACAGACTCCTCTTACTATTCTTACATCTCAAGATAACAATTTACCTCATTACTACCCAGAACTACTGCAGTGGCCTTCATTTTAGCACCATGTCTTTTGGAATCTAATGGTGTAAATGCAGAGCAAATGGAAATCAGCATTTCGTACTTACGTTGACTACTCTTAAGAGACTTGGAGACACTAAGGCTGCCTGAGGTGTCATTCAACTATGAAATCCATTGTCAGAACGATGAATTGCCATAACCGTGGGCGGCACGGTAGCACAGTGGTTAGCACTGCTGCTTCACAGCTCCAGGGTCCCGGGTTCGATTCCCGGCTTGGGTCACTGTCTGTGTGGAGTTTGCACATTCTCCTCGTGTCTGCGTGGGTTTCCTCCGGGTGCTCTGGTTTCCTCCCACAGTCCAAAGATGTGCGGGTTAGGTTGATTGGCCAGGTTAAAAATTGCCCCTTAGAGTCCTGGGATGCGTAGGTTAGAGGGATTAGCAGGTAAAAATATGTGGGGGTAGGGCCTGGGTGGGATTGTGGTCGGTGCAGACTTGATGGGCCGAATGGCCTCCTTCTGCACTGTAGGGTTTCTTCTTCTTTTCTTCTTCTTCTAACACCAATAGGTGAGATTTACTTTTCTAAAAGTGTATGAAGGATATTATTTACTCCACGTTATAATGCCACCAGCTACCTCCTAGGTTGAGAACAATATCTGAATTAGATATTAATTCAGAAAATATTCATATTTTAAATAGAGTTCTAAATAAATTGAGATCAATATAATCTTTCCTTTACCTTGTTTCTGTTTAAAATAATGACACAATGATATGTAAATCTCATTGATCGAATCTTACCACAATCCAAACTCAGCAATGAATTGTTTAAATTTCCCACTGTTCCATTTCAACAGTAATTCAGGTAATTCTCTGAGGAAACAATTTAACATAATCTTCATATAGGGTCTGGGTTACAATATTTGAGATCACCATATAAATTAGGATCAGTGTAATGGTTTTTATTGTTCTATTCCCAATCGTATGGCAGTGTGGATAAATATTTTTCATGTGTGTGCGAAGAGAAGTCACATCATTTTTGTTGATACCTGGATTTGTGTGCAATGACTTACAAGTAGCACACTTTAATGACACAAGTTGTGATACATGGGAATTTTGAGTTGGGGTGTTTACTTCCTCTCAGTGTTCTGGTGGCTAAAGCAAACTTATGAAAGCAGTAATGGTTTATCATGATGACGTCAATTTTGTTAATTTGGAGCATATTTGTTGCTCTCACCATACACTGTTGTTTTTCAAATATAGAACCATAGAATCCGTACAGTGCAGAAGGAGGCCATTCAGCCCATCAGGTCCATACCAACTCTCTGAAAGAGCCTCTTAGCCAGGCTCACTCCTCCGCCCTGTTCCTGTAACCCGTGCATCTACCATGGCTAATCCCTCTAACCTACATCTTTGGGACACTAAAGGGTGATTTTAGCATGTTCAATCCACCTAACCTGCACATCTTTAGGGTTGTGGTAGGAAACTGGAGCACCCGGAGGAAACCTAGGCAGACATGGGGAGAATGCGCAAATTCCACACAGGCAGTCATCCAAGGCTGGATTTGAACTGGGGCCCTGGCACTGCGAGGCAGCTGTGCTAATATGTTTTATTTACTATTCATGCAGCTTAGATATATATACACAAATATATTATATATATATATAATACAAAAATAAGTCCAATTGGTTCAAAAGATGATGCAAACATTTGAAGTGAAGCAACTAAGATTTCATGTGCCCAATCTGACCATGATGTTCAGTACTCTGTGATATTTTAGACCATGTTGTTTTGAACAGAATGATTTCAAACACATATGATAGCAAATTGTCAAAACAACTTTAAATACATTGCATTCACACAAAGCAAGTGGTAACATAATACAGAATATTGTAACGGTGTGTCTAGAAGCAGTGTTAGCTTGGCTGAGTGTTAGCCAAGAATAAGAAGGTTGTAGATTGATGCCCCAGTAATTGAGCACATAGTCTAAGCAGACACTTCAGTGCAGCACCCGAGAGAATGTTCTGCTGTCAGAGGCATCATCATTCAAATGAAATATTTTTAAAAATTGTACATCCTTTAAGCTGGGTATAAAGTATCCCATAGCCCTATTCAGAAGAACAGGGAGTCCCCCCAGTGTTGTGATCAACAACCTATCCTCAATACTACCACCAATAGATAGTACGAAGAATCTTCTCTTAACTGAGTTACAGGCAAGCGCACAGATCCTCAGAGGCCTTCGTGGAGGTCCTTGTGGAGAGAAGTAAACTCCTTCTGTTCTCCAGCCAGCTGCACCAGAAAGGTTTCTAAACACTGAGTCTACCAGGCATAAAGAGTGATTTCAGAAATCGCCAGCTTCAGACATGCCACCTTCAGGATTGGTTATAGTGCAGAAAGTGATTCAGTGTTCTCACGAATGTGTACAATTCAGATACCTCAGTACAAAATTGACCCCTTGTTCTGGGCTTCCCCCCACCAGAGAAGGTAATTTAACTATATCTAATCTGTTGATCATTTAAATAACATGATTAGCTCATCCCTCAGAAAGCAAGCTAAATTTATGGATTATTTAGATTAATTTTGATTAATCTGTAGTATATCCCTACTAGGCCCACACATCTTTTCTGAGTACCGGTGTCCAAAACTGAATATACTACTCCAGATAGAGTCTGACCAACCGAGCATCACCTCCTTCCCATTGATTTCAACTCCTTTGAGGTAAAGATCCATATCAATTAGCATTTTTAATTGCTTACATCAGTCAGTTTCTGATCAGGCAACCCCATGACATATTAATGAGTGGATTGGCAATTGGAGAGCACTGTGTTATGTCCAATTAAAATCTCATCGTGCTCCCAATCTCTTCACTGACTTCCCTAATTTCTTGAAACAGAGTCAGAAGGTCTATTAAGACCTCACAAAGTCAGCTCAGGATGAGGATTTCTCAGATTTTACCTGCTGAATCGGGCAGTTTAAAATTGAGGTTCTTATTTGTAGGATACAAGGGAAAGAAAACAGAGGAAATGGGAAGTTCGACCCTTGTCATGGCAAATGCCATAATGATGTGGAGATGCCAGCGTTGGACTGGGGTAAACACAGTAAGAGTTTTAACAACACCAGGTTAAAGTCCAACAGGTTTATTTGGTAGCAAATGCCATTAGCTTTCGGAGCGCTGCTCCTTCATTTGGCATTTGCTATCAAATAAACCTGTTGGACTTTAACCTGGTGTTGTTAAAACTCTTACTGTAAATGCCATAATAGCAGCATCTCCATGATAAATCCATTAGATACCGAAGATACTTTCAGCACGATTAACCAGCTCCTTAATTGTTTAATGCACATTTCTATGGAGACTATTTCAAAAAATATCTGATTTGATTTTGTCTCTGTGATGATGGCAAAGAATCCCCCAAATGGATGGCTTAAATCGCACAAGCGAGCTGGACGTAAGTTGGCGTCATGTACATTTGTAGTATTCCTGGTCTGCTTGAAGCACTTCAGTTTGATATTAATAGTCTCTTTGTCTCCTTGTTCCTTCACGACATTAAAATAGCATTGTATGTGCTTCATTAATCGTCACAACTACACACACTTAATCCCTGCTTATTTTCTCCCTGCTCCCACGCACCCTCCCACAGAAACTCTGCACACTACATCTATATGTTGACAAAGAACATGTGTCAATGTCTTCACCAAAAATAACTGAATACTCTGCCAAGAGCAGCAATGGCGCTATTGAATCATTGGCTGCGAAATAGACAGCGTAAAAATGATTACTCAAATTTTATTACTGTTGTATGACTGACTGAGTTTCTGGGGTGATTTCAAAACCACTTAGTTCGTTTGTAGCAGTAAGACCTCAACTTCTCCATCCTCATTCTTTATGACTGCTGCACATATGACCAGTTTATATATTTACAGAAATCTCGAGGCTCGGGTTTTCTGCCCTGTGTCTGCCAATTTTTCAACAGAACTTGGTGGGGAGGGCAGGAAATGAGAGGAGATGCACGGGTGATATTCAATACTGAAGTGATGGAAGTATGCCATCCAACAAATATTCTGGGCACGATCTTACTGCCCATTCATGCCAGGCTCCTGTTCCCTTCACTGCAGCGGGTTGGGAAAATCCCGCCAGTGTGAACAGTGGTAAGATTCCTGCCTCTTTTTTTCACTATGGCAGAACTAAAATGCAAGGGTGTAAAGTTAGAGTATAAAAGTTGGGGTCTGATGTTGCAGATGTATAGAACGTTGGTTCGGCCGCATTTGGAATACTGCGTCCAGTTCTGGTCGCCACACTACCAGAAGGACGTGGAGGCTTTGGAGAGAGTACAGAGGAGGTTTACCAGGATGTTGCCTGGTATGGAGGGGCTTGGTTATGAGGAGAGATTGGGGAAACTGGGGTTGTTCTCCTTGGAAAGACGGAGGATGAGGGGAGACTTAATAGAGGTGTATAAAATTATGAAAGGCATAGATAGGGTGAACGGTGGGAAGCTTTTCCCCGGGTCGGTGGTGACGTTCACGAGGGGTCATAGGTTCAAGGTGAAGGGGGGGAGGTTTAACACAGATATCAGAAGGACATATTTCACACAGAGGGTCATGGGGGCCTGGAATGTGTTGCCGGGCAAGGTGGTGGAGGCGGACACACTGGGAACGTTTAAGACTATCTAGACAGCTATATAAACGGAGTGGGAATGGAGGGATACAAAAGAGTGGTCTAGTTTGGACCAGGGAGCGGCGCGGGCTAATTGTTCCTGGTTTCTCGTTTCAAGGCTTCATTCTATGATCATCTTGCTGGTGCCAGTACAGAGTGAGACTGCGGATAGTTGGGAACCTGTCTCGGGGGCAGGGAATTCATATGGTGTTCGTGGAAGTGGAAATGACTAGGGTTGGGAAGCATTTTCCGATCGGGGCCATTGTGATCTCCTGGACTCGTTTCGATCGCCTCAGGGGGTCGGAGAGGAATTTCCCAGATTTTTTTTTTCCCC